>NC_041393.1:630955604-630973907 GCF_002162155.2 Triticum dicoccoides | reverse complement strand
TTTAGTCCCACCTCGCTAGTTGAGAGGGGCGCGCAGTGGTTTATAAGACACACTGCCGCACCCCTCTCGAGCTCCTCTCTACTGCAGGCTTATGGGCCTACTTGCGACTGCTTTGCCTGATGGGCCTTCTGGGCCTACTACGGGCCTGAATCCTGGCCCATAGTAGGGTTTCAGGTCGTATTCAGGCCGTGGGGCCCCAGTGGGGGGCATTTTTTTGTTTTTTTGTTTTCTTTACTTATTGTTGCTATTTTTATTTTTTTCCAGTTTTTTTGTTTTGTTTTGTGCATTATTTATTTTCTTTTGTTTTTTGCTTTTAGTTTTAAGAACATTATAAACTTTCCACTTTTTTTGTTTTTTTGTTTTCTTTCTTGCTTTATTTATTTTATTTTGTTTCTACTTACAACAAAATACTTATTGTTGCTATTTTTAATTATTACGAGGGCCGAACCATAAGACATTAAAGCATTTCAAATGAACTCTGAAAAAGTTGAAAGTTGGCATGGTATCATAAATTGACCCACACATAGCATGTGCATGTACAAAACGGACAATGGTATTATACTCTTCAGTTACAAAGTTGGCATGGTATCATCATAATAGTTGCGGGAGAAAGTCTTCACTTTTTCTTCGCTTGTGTCATTTGCTTATTGCGCCGTAACCATGGATAATCTTCATCGTTTATCAGGATGCTGGGGTCAGCCTTGACTTTAAAGGGAGGAATTTCATGAAACTTTTCATAATCTTCAGACATGTCTGTCTTGTCCTCCACTCCCACGATGTCCCTTTTTCCTGAAAGAACTATGTGGCGCTTTGGCTCATTGTATGATTTATTCGCTTCCTTATCTTTTCTCTTTCTCGGTCTGGTAGACATGTCCTTCACATAGATAACCTGTGCCACATCATTGGCTAGGACGAACGGTTCGTCAGTGTACCCAAGATTTTTCAGATCCATTGTTGTCATTCCGTACTGTGGGTCTACCTGTACCCCGCCTCCTGACACATTGACCCATTTGCACTTAAACAAAGGGACCTTAAAATCATGTCCGTAGTCAAGTTCCCATATGTCCACTATGTAACCATAATATGTGTCATTTCCCCTCTCGGTTGTTGCATCAAAGCGGACACCGCTGTTTTGGTTGGTGCTCTTTTGATCTTGGTCAATCGTGTAAAATGTATTCCCATTTATCACGTATCCTTTACAAATCAATACAGTCAAAGATGGTCCCCTGGATAACAAGTACAGCTCATCACAAACAGTGTTGTCACCTCTGATACGTGCTTCCAACCAACTGCTGAAAGTCCTGATGTGTTCACATGTAATCCAGTCGTCGCACTGCTCCGGGTGTTTGGAGCGCAGACTGTTCTTGTGTTCATCGACATACGGGGTCACTAAGGTAGAGTTATGTAGAACTGTGTAGTGTGCTTGAGACCAAGAATATCCGTCCCTGCATATTATTGAGTCCCTTCCAAGCGTGCCTTTTCCAGTCAGTCTCCCCTCATACCGCGATTTAGGGAGACCTATCTTCTTAAGGCCAGGAATGAAGTCAACACAAAACCCGATGACATCCTCTGTTTGATGGCCCATGGAGATGCTTCCTTCTGGCTTAGCGCGGTTACGGACATATTTCTTTAGGACTCCCATGAACCTCTCAAAGGGGTACATATTGTGTAGAAATACGGGGCCCAGAATGACAATCTCGTCAACTAGATGAACTAGGACGTGTGTCATGATATTGAAGAAGGATGGTGGGAACACCAGCTCGAAACTGACAAGACATTGCACCACATCACTCCTTAGCCTTGGTATGATTTCAGGATCGATCACCTTCTGACATATTGCATTGAGGAATGCACATAGCTTCACAATGGCTAATCGGACGTTTTCCGGTAGAAGCCCCCACAATGCAACCGGAAGCAGTTGCATCATAATCACGTGGCAGTCATGAGACTTTAGGTTCTGAAACTTTTTCTCTGCCATATTTATTATTCCTTTTATATTCGACGAGAAGCCAGTCGGTACCTTCATACTAAGCAGGCATTCAAAGAAGATTTCCTTCTCTTCTTTGGTAAGAGCATAGCTGGTAGGACCTTCATACTGCTTTGGAGGCATGCCGTCTTTTTCGTGCAAACGTTGTAGGTCCTCCCGTGCCTCAGCTGTATCTTTTGTCTTCCCATACACGCCCAACAAGCCTAGCAGGTTCACGCAAAGGTTCTTCGTCACGTGCATCACGTCGATCGAAGAGCGGACCTCTAGTTCTTTCCAGTAGGGTAGGTCCCAAAATATAGATTTCTGCTTCCACATGGGTGCGTGTCCCCCAGCGTCACTCGGAACAGCTAGTCCGCCGGGACCCTTTCCAAATATTAGGTGTAAATCATTGACCATAGCAAGTACATGATCACCGGTACGCATGGCGGGCTTCTTCCGGTGATCTGCCTCGCCTTTGAAATGCTTGCCTTTCTTTCGACATTGATGGTTGGTCGGAAGAAATCGACGATGGCCCAGGTACACATTCTTCCTGCAGCTTGCCAGGTATATACTATCGGTGTCAAGTAAACAGTGCGTGCATGCGTGGTATCCCTTGTTTGTCTGTCCTGAAAGGTTACTGAGAGCGGGCCAATCGTTGATGGTCACGAACAGCAATGCCTTTAGGTTAAATTCCTCCTGTTTGTGCTCATCCCACGTACGTACACCGTTTCCATTCCACAGCTCTAAAAGTTCTTCAACTAATGGCCTTAGGTACACATCAATGTCATTGTCGGGTTGCTTAGGGCCTTGGATGAGAACTGGCATCATAATGAACTTCCGGTTCATGCACATCCAAGGAGGAAGGTTATACATACATAGAGTGACGGGCCAGGTGCTGTGATTGCTGCTCTACTCCCTGAAAGGATTAATGCCATCCGCGCTTAAAGCAAACCATACGTTCCTTGGCTCACTTGCAAACTCATCCCAGTACTTTCTCTCGATTTTTCTCCACTGTGACCCGTCAGCGGGTGCTCTCAACTTCCCGTCTTTCTTACAGTCCTCACTGTGCCATCGCATCAACTTGGCATGCTCTCCGTTTCTGAACAGACGTTTCAATCGTGGTATTATAGGAGCATACCACATCACCTTCGCAGGAACCCTCTTCCTGGGGGGCTCGCAGTCAACATCACCAGGGTCATCTCGTCTGATCTTATACCGTAATGCACCGCATACCGGGCATGCGTTCAGATCCTTGTACGCACCGCGGTAGAGGATGCAGTCATTAGGGCATGCATGCATCTTCTGCACCTCCAATCCTAGAGGGCATACGACCTTCTTTGGTGCGTATGTACTGTCGGGCAATTCGTTATCCTTTGGAAGCTTCTTCTTCAATATTTTAAGTAGCTTCTCAAATCCTTTGTCAGGCACAGCATTCTCTGCCTTCCACTGTAGCAATTCCAGTACGGTACCCAGCTTTGTGTTCCCATCTTCGCAATTGGGGTACAACCCTTTTTTGTGGTCCTCTAGCATGCGATCGAACTTCAGCTTCTCCTTTTGACTTTCGCATTGCGTCCTTGCATCGACAATGACCCGGCGGAGATCATCATCATCGGGCACATCGTCTGGTTCCTCTTGATCTTCAGCAGCTTCGCCCGTTGCAGCATCATCGTGCACATCGTCTATTTCCTCTTGATCTTCAGGAGCATCACCGTATTCAGGGGGCACATAGTTGTCATCGTACTCTTCTTCTTCGCCATCTTCCATCATAACCCCAATTTCTCCATGCCTCGTCTAAACATTATAGTGTGGCATGAAACCCTTGTAAAGCAGGTGGGTGTGGAGGATTTTCCGATTAGAGCAAGACTTCGTATTCCCGCATACAGGGCATGGACAACACATAAAACCATTCTGCTTGTTTGCCTCAGCCACTTCGAGAAAATCATGCACGCCCTTAATGTACTCGGAGGTGTGTCTTGAACCGTACATCCATTGCCGGTTCATCTGCGTGCATTATATAATTAAGTGACCAAATTAATAGAAGTTCATCATCACATTAAAACCAAAGTACATACATAGTTCTCATCTAACAACATAAAGCTCTGCAGAGCATCTAAATTAATTAAACCATACACTGAAACTATGTAAAACATTTCAATGCGAAAACAAATGCGATCATAATCGCAACCAATGTAACAACTGATCCAACAGCATAATGATACCAAGCCTCGGTATGAATGGCATATTTTCTAATCTTTCTAATCTTCAAGCGCATTGCATCCATCTTGATCTTGTGATCATCGACGACATCCGCAACATGCAACTCCAATATCATCTTCTCCTCCTCAATTTTTCTAATTTTTTCCTTCAACAAATTGTTTTCTTCTTCAACTAAATTTAACCTCTCGACAATAGGGTCGGTTGGAATTTCCGGTTCAACAACCTCCTAGATAAATAAAATCTATGTCACGTTGGTCGGCATAATTGTCATAAACAATAAATGAACCAATAGTTATGAAAAGATAATATATACCACATCTGAATCATAGACAGGACGAGGGCCGACGGGGGCGGACACCAAAACCATCGCACTATATAAGATGCAATAATAAAAGTAAGAAAATTTACAAGTATCTATATAAACATACAAGTAAGAGTTTTCCGGCGATGCGGGCGATCGACGGTGGTCAAGACGGGGACGGGACGTGACGGACCGCTAAACCTAGACAAATATTGAGAAAAATGGAGCTTGGAGGTGGAGCTTGGAGAGGAGAAAGCTTAAGTAGTGTGGCTCGGGCATTCCATCGAACACCTCATGTGCATAGGAGGTGAGCTAGAGCAACACAAAGCTCTCTCCTCGCCGGCCACGAAAAACAGAGCACTGAGAGTGCTCTGCTCGCGGGGTATATATATAGGCAATTAATTGGTCCCGGTTCGTGGCATGAACCGGGACTAAAGGGAAGCCTTTGGTCCCGGTTCATTCCCCCAACCGGGACCAATGGTGGTGGGCCAGGAGCAAGGCACATTGGTCCCGGTTCGTCCCGCCAACCGGGACCAAAAGGTCCAGACGAACCGGGACCAATGGCGCACGTGGCCCGGCCGGCCCCCAGGGCTCAAGAACCGGGTCCAATGCCCCCATTGGTCCCGGTTCTGGATTGAACCGGGACTAATGGGCTGGACCGGCCTGGACCATTGCCCCCTTTTCTACTAGTGTATAAACCCACTCTTGTTGCCACAGACTGAGCTCCTCTTGAAACGAGCCCTCGGACCATGGAGCATCAACATTCTCGCTTATAACAGCCCCTCCGCACTCTACCTGCTGCCCCCTGATCATCTTCGATTCCACTTTGAAGGTTTTGAGCCACAACCCAAAGTGAGGGGTAATGCGGAGGAAGGCTTCACATACGACACTGAACGATGAGATGTGGAGGATGGACTCCGGATCCAAGTCATGAAATTCCAGCCCATAATAAAACATGAGCCCCCTCACGAAGGGGTCCGTCAGGAAGCCTAACCCCCGAAGGAAGTGAGACATGAACACCACGCTCTAACCAGGCTTGGGAGTGGGAATAACCTACCCTTGGGCAGGCAGCCTGTGTGAAATTTCGCCGATTAGATACCAGGCGTCTCTCAGCTTTAGCACGTCTTCTTCCGTGATGGAGGAAGGTATCCACCGGCCTTGCAAGTCGGAGCAGGATATCCTCGGAGGTCCGAAGTGCCTAACTCTAGAGCTTTGGGTGTTGGAACTCGAGGCGAGGGGCGAATTCAATTGAGATTGAAAGAAAGGAGCGGGCCTTGGTCTCGTTATAAAGAGGTTGAATACCAAGAGCCCTCCCCGTGACCGTTCGGGACTCGCCTTCGATAGAGGAGGCGCGCCAACGGGCACGACTGGGTTACCCACACCCGTATTAATGAGAATCCCAGAATAAGGGGACACGATCTCTGCTTTGACAAGACGTGCCAAAGAAACCGCCTCGCTAAACACGCTGAGGTGGGACGGTAAAAACGATTCCAAGAAAGGCTTGGCCGTGGTGTGACATCACGCCGCAGAATACGTCAGCAGATTGAATTTGTGTAAAGATTATTCTCTCTACGGTGGTATGTGGAACTTATTTTGCGGAGCCGGGCACTATTCTTGTGTTCAAAATCTTCTATGAAGTATTCAGAGGAGGAACCCGCCTTGCAATGCCGAAGACAATATGCACGCCGTACTCATCGTCATTGAAGCCTGGTTCGAGGGCTACTAAGGGAGTCCTGGATTAGGGGGTGTCCGGATAGCCGAACTATCACCGTTGGCTAGACTCTTGGACTATGAAGATACAAGATTGAAGACTTAGTCCCGTGTCCGGATGGGACTTTCCTTGGTATGGAAGGCAAGCTTGGCGATACGGATATGTAGATCTCCTACCATTGTAACCGAGTCTGTGTAACCCTAACCCTCTCCGGTGTCTATATAAATCGGAGGGTTTTAGTCCGTAGGACGAACAACAATCATACCATAGGCTAGCTTCTAGGGTTTAGCCTCTTTGATCTCGTGGTAGATCCACTCTTATACTACCCATATCATCAATATTAATCAAGCAGGAGTAGGGTTTTACCACCATCGACAGGGCCCAAACCTGGGTAAAAACATCGTGTCACTTGTGACCTGTTACCATCCGCGTAGACGCACAGTTCGGGACCCCCTACCCGAGATCCGCCGTTTTTGACACCGACAGCCCCACTACAGGGAGCCCTTAGTGTTTAAATCGTTGACAAGCTCTGTTAGAGTGTTAGGTCAAGAACATCAAGTAATCAAAGCAAACAGTCCCATTATGGCTGGCTGATGCAAACAAGCAATTGAACAGATGTCTAAGCAAATCTTACATATCAAGAAAAGAAGCAAAGAAGGAGGCTTAAAGACCATCACTTGACTGACCAGATTTAAGGGGCATTTAAACATCATGTGCAACGTATGAACTATCATAAACATTGCATATTCCAGATTCTACAATGGAATGCACATGTATTAGGTTATGCCATGTATGATGATGCCTAAATGTACACTATAGCAGGCAGGAGTACTTCATCATTGCACGCATAATTGAATTGCAGGTTAAGGGCTAGTTCTATTCCGCCTTTTCAGGGCTTATTGTCAAAATAAGCCATAAAATATGTAAAGAAGTCATTTTTGAGTTATGGGCTTGGGCTTAACTAATTTCGCTTTGTAGGGGGGTGTTTCGGGTAGAACCTCACTAAAAATTGAAGGGAAGGGGAATAGTGAAATGACTCTGTCGTCTGCCTATATTACACTCAAAATGCAACTCGTGACGCCCGCATCACACCTCACCCTCAAGTAAAAACAAACACACAAGCGTTCATTGCCTTGCCCGCTTGCATCTCCTCTGCCCTTTCCCTCTACCTCGATCCCCTGCCTGCAGCACTATGGTTCCTCCAGCAAGCCGTCGCCACTGGTCCCATCTAGCCTGGTCCTCGACGATGCTTTGTCCAGCTAGGCTACATGGCTGGCGGGTAGGGGCAAATCTCCCTGTCTGCTCCTCCCTCTGGCGCCGCCCCTCATAATCATGGTCTCCAGCAGTTGCTCCACTTTGGTTTGTCCAACGCACTACTCTGGCAGGCGCTGCACAACTACGGCTGATGCCACACTGCGGTAGAAGGCACCTTATTCCCCTTCCCGACCTCCCAGGCCGTGGCCTTGAGGTGCTGTTGAAGGATGAGCTCATCCAACATGGTGAGGATCTCCTCTGATTTTTTGCCAAATTTTCATTCTGATCCACTATACAATGAATTGCTATGAGCTGCTTCTGCTGCTGCTATATGATTTATTGCTATGAGCTGCTCTTGCTGCTGCTATATGATGAATTGCTATGAGCTGCTGCTGCTATATGATGAATTGCTATGAGTTCCTGCTACTCCTATATGATAAATTGCTATGACCTGCTGCTGCTGCTATATGACGAGTTGTTATAAGCTGCTCCTGCTGCTGCTGTATGGTGAATTGCTATGAGCTGCTCCTGATAATGCTATATGATGAATTGCTATAAGTTGCTCCTGTTGCTGCTATATGATGAATTGCTATGAGCTGCTCCTGCTGCTGCTATATGATGAATTGCTATGAGCTGCTCCTACTGCTGCTATATGATGAATTTCTATGAGCTGCTCCTGCTGCTGCTATATGATGGATTGCTATGAGCTGCTGCTGGTATATGATGAATTGCACACTGTTGCTGCTACTGTATGATGAGTAGCTATGAGCTGCTGCTGCTATATGATGCTTTCAGGTGGTGCTGCTATATGATAATAACAAGCCACTTGGACCATCGAATTTCAATAAATAATTGTTCTTCATTTAAATGTGGGTCATGCGTTGTTCGTTTAAATTAGGAAATGGGATCTCTATGGAAAACATTGACCAAAGTAGATTGTGCCAAGTAGATGGTATCTTTGTATTTGCATTTTGAGCAAATAGTGATGGTCTGTTTTCCTATCATATTAATTACTCTACTGGGTTCAATTTGTGATGTTTGCAAGTCAAATTAATTTTCATATGGGCAGGAAAATGAAAAAATAGAATGCAATCTAGACTTTTCAGTGATCATACCAAAGACAAACTGAAAATGCAATGAAAAGAACTGGTTGGCTTATTACATGGAGCTTATATTGACATGTGCTTATTTTCTTAGGATAACTTGTAATAACTGTCCCTAAGAAACATGGCTAATAGAACTGACATACAAATAACATGTGACGATGATTGCAATGTAGGAGTGACGTACCATAGCACACTACATAGGTTCACTGCTGGCTCTCCTTTTTTGCGATGTTCCATGAAATTGCCACATACATCTTGTACTTTTTCATTGTGTAACCTTATCTGCAAGTTGACACGACTAATTTCAAACATCTCTACATGATAATACATTGCATATCCCTTGCGCATATTTAAACCACCAATTAATGATTGTGTGTGTAGCATAAACTAGCCATGACTCTGTGTGCCGGACTAGCAAGAACTCTAAGGAAACCTAATGTAGTGTACTGGAATTCCTAAATGCCACCTATGATTTTGTGTAATGTACTGCCTCTGTTCCTAAATATATGTCTATGTAGAGATTCCAGTATGGACCACATACAGATGTATATAGATGCATTTTCGAGTGTAGATTCACTTATTTTGCTCCGTATGTAGCCTATAGTGGAATCTCTAGAAAGACTTATATTTAGGAACGGAGGTACGAGGTAGTATTATGTATGCCATCTACATATCTAAATTAGCAGCCAGTAGTAGAAATCATTGTCTGCACAAAGGGATTACTGGTCGAAAATCCTAGCAAAGCACGCTGGCAGGCACAGAACAATACAAGAGAGAGAGAGAGAGAGACACGCTTACAAGATCACAGCAATGCCTCGGTCCAGGATCTTGGTTGGCCAAGCTGTTATATCCAGAAGAAACATCGCCCTTGTAGTTTTTGCCAGCTACATAACAGGTAACATCGACCTGTTAGTATATTTGAAGTACATCGGGCAGGTGATGCTGGACGGGTTTAAAGGTGACAAGTGCCTAGGCCGTCGTGGGTGCTTGGCATCTTGCCAAATGGTGGGAATCAGGTTAGAAACGTCATAGGTGATGATGCTGCGCTGGCTATCGGGGTCCGGTAAGGAGATCTAGAACCGTCGAGTAGGGTGTTTGTGGAGCGGCTCCAGTAGGGTGGACTACGGTGGGGGCGAAGTGGATCTGTGGCCGTGGACGAGGGCGTAGGTGAAGCTGCTCTGGTGGTCGGGTTAAGGATGGTGTCGACGATGCGGATCTGCGGCCATGGACGGGGTGTCAGAAGATGCTCCGGTAGGTTGGATGAGGGTGCAAGGAAGCGGATCTGAGGTCGTGGACTTGTGAGTTCGCAAAGCGGCCCCGGTAGGGTTTAAAATGGTATAGGCGAAGCTACTCCGGTGGGGTTGACGATGGTGTCGGGGAAGCGGCTCCGGTAGGGTTGAGGAAGGTGTCGGCAAAGAGGATCAGAGGTCGTCGACAGGGGCATCGGTGGGGCAGCTCCGGGGGTATGTGGACGAAGCGTCTCCGGTGGGGAGTACGAATGAGCCGTTGCAGATGCGCTGCAGTTGACGAGAGCACCGGCGAAGCAGATCCGATGCCGTGGACAAGGCCGACACTGAATGGGCTATGGTATAGTGGTGGTTGAGTAGTCTACTTGTTTCTAGGAGAGGTGGGAGGGGTAGATACGGCCGCAGAAGAAGATCCGGCGAGGTGGACGCCGCTAGCAGTGAATGGGCTCTGGTACGCCAATGGATGAGCAGTCTAGGGTTTCGAGAGGGGAGGGGAGAAAGGCCTATGAAGTACAGACGGTGTGATGTGAGCTGCTATGGTGTTGTGAAGTTAGTCGTTTTTGCGGGAGGGGAGAGGAAATGGGGGTTCCGTGTAGTGGGGGGAACCAGAAGTTACCAAAGCAGCCCCGACCTATTATGTAGATGATAGCTATTGTAACTGTTGGTCCCCGTGCACCAAGCATAGAAGGGGAATTTCACATGCTAAAGACGGGATGTGTCGGCTCATCGTTGGGACAGATGTTAATTACTCATTGGACAGAAGGCGCCTATGATACGTCGACACGTGGGACGGCCAATCAAGTTTAAATGGGCCGGCCCAACTAAAGGCCCACAAGATTTGGCGGCCCATAATGGGCCAGCCCAGTTAAAGGCCCACGAGATTTTGCGGACTTTAATGGGCTGGACCAGCTAAAGGCCGACAAGATTTTGCGGGCCATAATAGGCCGGCCCAGGTAAAGGCTCACAAGATTTTTGTGTGCCATAATGGGCCGGCCCAGGTAAAGGCCCACAAAATTCTTGCGGATCATAACGGGCCGGCCCAGCTAAAGGCCCACGAGATTTCGCCGACATTAATGGGCCGGCCCAGCTATAGGCCCACAAGATTTTGAGGACCCTAGTAGGCTGGCCCATTAACTGGTTGCCATGAATTGGGCCAAATGCCGGCCCATAATTGATCCGGTCCATTAATGGCCTGCCACGTTCCGGGCCTAGTAGTGGCCCATATAAGATCCGGCCCGTTAAAAGCCTCCCACTTTATGGGCCAAATCACGGCCCAGATCAGGTCTGGCCCTTTAAGAGGCTTTGCGCTCAATTATGGCCCATATCAGACTCGGCCCGTTGACTGGACGCTATGCTTTTGGGCCCACTTGCTAAAGGCCCATTTAGTAATTCGGCCTGATATTAGTTTCGGCCTGTTAAGGGCCCATTTAACATTTCGGCCCTGTATTAATTTCGGCCTGTTAAAAGCTCGTCATATAGTTGGGCCTAACTACGGCCCGGTTTGCATCCGGCCTGCTCGCAGCCGATATCTGATTCGGCCAAACAAAGACTGAGACAACTTTGTCCTGTTAAAAGCCCATGACTTGATTCGCACAATCATGGGCCGGGGTCCATTTCGGGCTGCCGCCGGCCCGTGAGCTATTCGGCACGTTTCTGGCCCAGCCTACTTCTCAACCTCCTAAAAGCCCATTGAGTTTTCTCGCGAAAAGAGGGTCGGGGGTTACTCGGCCTATTAAAGGCCCGAATCTACTAGTGGGCCAGTTTGACGGGGCCCATGATGCGGATAATACATCGTGATTGCATGACGGTCCGATTATATACCGTAATTTTACGGTTTGGCCGGTTTACTATGAAGACAGGATATATATATATATATATAGTAAAATAACTGCAGCATCGTGAATAAGAAAAAACCTAGACTATACAATAAATAAATTACGGCATATTACATCCACTGGGCATCAAAGTTCGCCACTATGATAATAAAGAACAAGCAGACAGCAGATTACATACACTGGGCATCAAAGATCGCCACTAGTGCAAATAAACATGCTGACAAAATAATATACGAAACCGACAGCACTTCAATAGAGTTCAAGAAAGGTTAGCCCTGCTGGGAGCTGCAGCGCAAGCAGCTGAGCAAGATGATGAGATTGCGCTTGTTCAACACTTATATCTTCCTCACTCTGAAAGATAAACAAGCAGACAGATGACAGGTTTTGCACATAAAAGTGTCAGTGCTAACAATTCATCACATTTCTTACTGACGAATAAAGTGACACAGTTTAAAATTGCATTAACACAATATGTTATTGTCCAGGTCAAGATATGGCAGGAATTGACATTGTGAAGGAGTTGGCAGCTTCACGACACCACTGGCTTACAGGTCAAGAACTCATAAGTATCAATGGTTAGTGTGCTATCAATTTATCCCATTTCAGATTGGCAAATAAAGAGGCGGTTTAAATAATAGTAGAATGATATGACATTGTTCATAGTTAAGACATTGTAGAATATGACATTGTGCTGTAGTGGGTAGGTTCACCACACCACTGGATTACGGATGAAGAACAGAAGCATACATGCAGTGCAAAAGAAGATCACTTGCTCTGTATAGTTTAATTTACATGGTATGAAGTAGGAACTTGGTTGTACAACTGAAAACTTAAATTGAGAAGGACAAACTTTAGTTTATGAACTACATAATAAACTTTAAACATGCAATTTGATGCAAACACCAAAAATAAACAGCTATTGCAGTCATGCCTAACCAAATATACACAACAAAGTTTGAAGGCTTGAGAAGGACAAACTTACATTACTGGTGAAGACAGGCTCTATAAAGCCCTTGTCCATGCCGATGGGGGGGGGGCAATTCAAGAAGTTTAGCACAGAATGTTCTTCGTAAGCATTGCCTTTATTCTACATTTTGTTAAGAGTAAATATAGATGTGATAATATACGAAAAAATGGAGAATATTTAAGATAAGATGAAGAGTGATGCTACATAATCAAGTAGCTATAAATGTATGTGCAGCGATAAAGGCAAAAGGCACATCCAAGAGCAATGCACAGCTAAACTTCTTCAGTACCAACCTTATGGTAAGAGTAAATATAGATCTGATGTGTAGAAAATGGAGGGCAAAGGAAAATAAGCTGCAGAGTGATGGTACATGAACAACTACCTGTCAATATAAGTACATTGATAATAGACAGCATGTACTTAGAAGAACAATGCAGAGCTAAAAAAATTCGTTGGCATTGGATATATTCTACACTAATGTAACCATTCATACAAATCAGATAATTTGGAGCGAACAATTGATAAGAAAGCTATCATGCATACTGCTGTCACATAATGAACCAGGTATGTATGCAAGTACAGTGATACAGGACAACAGGTACTAACAAGAGCAAAGCAGCGGGCAGCATATTTGCGATACCCTGTCGTTCTTTTCAAACCGGAATTCTTCTTCGAGCTGATTTCCTGCAAAAAAGATTCGTAAGGCACATGCAGAAAAGTAGAAGTTCAAATTGTCATGTGATTTCATAGACAGTACCTCATCCTGGGAATGAGACCAATGCATAACAAGGTTTTTCCATTCAATGTCTTCTAAATTTAGCACAGGAGACTTCACCAGAAATTCGTTTATAGACTTGCCATCAAAGTGTGATTTCCTCAGGTAACACCGATACTGCTGCAATGCTTCCTTGAAAAGCACAAGCAAGCTTTGCTCGTCATGACTATCCAGATTGACCCTCACCTAGTTACAACAATGTAATGTAAATATTGATGTGTTCGATCAGCAGAAAACAAGAAAATAATAACCATGATTAATAGCACTTACACGTAAGTTGGACAGGAAGATGTGAAATGGTGTTTGTCTTCACTATAATCTTCCCATGATGGGAATATATGCACGTAGTCCCTAACAACATTGAAAGCATTGTCTTTTAAACTGGGAATAAATGGAATGGGGTTCCAATCTGCAGGAATTGGCCATCTCTGCGGTTGGGATAGGTCTTCGGCCGGTGGACTTGCTGTACTTTTTGCTGGAGTGGGATTTTTCTGTGGTACGGCTAGTGCTATGGCAAATGAAATCGGTATACCTTTTGCTGGAGTGCAGGTCCTGTGTGGTGGGCAAGTGGTGTGGCCAGTGAAGTATGGGTACAGTTTGCTGGAGTCGGTCCTATGTTTTGTGTCACTAGTTGTACAACCAATATAAGTGGGGTGCTGTTTGATTTCTCCGGCACCACCACGTTTTTCAAGGACATTGCTGGTACTCCTTCAGGTTCGGCAATCACCCTCTTCCTTTTTGATGTCTGATGCACAAGAACAACATTTGAGTGGAAAAACATGGTATGACAACAAATGGAATATGTATTGATAATGGATGGGCATAGCATCTCGAGTTATATGATGAGTAAACTAAGCAGATGGTGGTGCAACAAAGTAGAAGAAATGCAAGAAAACATATGCAAGATATGCGCAATCAATAAAACCTTGCCAAATTAGAACCGACACCTTGATGGGTGAACAGGACAGGCCATCTGCCTTTGACTCCTCGAGGTTAGAATAGTCATTAGAATGATATTCTGAACAAGAATCAACAGGTGGGGAGCGTACGAGTTTCATTGCTTCCAAAATGGCACTCAATGCCTTGGTGCCAATTTTGTAAGTCATTGAAGTGTTCCGCAATATTTTTCTGATGCGCGGATTATGATATTCACTGTAATTGCGTATAATATCTGAGAACCATGAAAACATAAATAGTTGTCAGATTATCTTTGTAATGCAGATGATATTCTAATATTGGGGCGCCCCTGTAAACACTTATGTGCTATCACTGGATTCTGATGAGAGAGCTCATGTGTGCTGTAATATCGTGCGTGCATTTATATAATCTGGCACAAGTACACAAAAAAATAGGCTCCAGAAGTAAGGATAGCTGGTAGATGATAGGTTCATAATATACTGTATAGATAGTTTATTGCCAAACCATGATAACAAGAGCACACAACAACTAGGCAGATCATAGTGTACATAACAGGGTACACCATAACCACGATATATAAATCACGAAAGTGGAACTGGCTTGAAAATACAGTGTTGTATTGCCGCTAGTAATTGAAAGCCTATCGATCAGCGTACAGGCCAGCACTATCGAACATGGTAAAGAAGAGCAAGCATATTTTGGATAATAAAATGTTGGTTGCGCAGTGCCCACACATGATGAACCAGAGCGCATTAAGAATGCAACTCCCAGCTGTCTCTCGACCATTTCAGGCGGTTGGATGAAGATCTTACGTCTCCTAACCCTTCTTCTTCCTCGTCTGTGATTCTTCCCATACAGAACACCGCACGGGCCGCCGGCCGGACCATCGTCCCCCACCGCCTATGTTCCTCCGCCACCCCCACCCCCCACCCGCGTCGAGTTTTCTTCGTTCGGCGAGGCCCCACAACCACCCGAGACCCTTGGATCGCACCGGCAAACTCCGGCGAGCTCTGAAAAATCGACTGACCCAATTTTGAAATTTAGTCTACTGTGATTTAACTAGTGTGGAATATAAAAGGGGAGAACCATAAGCATTGGGAGTATAGTGTTGAGCATGCCATGGCGGATCTGAAGGTGCAAACCGGACAAAGGCAACTTCGCAACCAAGACAACAAATCAGAGTAAAGCAGTGGCGATCTATATTCTTGCCGCGGTAAATAAGTTGAGCAGATACGAAAGAGTACTGCCTCTGGTGCGGTGCCGTGTACGCATCTGGTGAGAATTTGACGGTGCTGCGATAGCGATGGCTGTCGGCGGCGTGGAAGCAGATCTAGGAGGATAGATGGTGGCGGCGGGGCATGGTGGACGAGACGGTCATAGGAGCGGCGCCGGCAAGGTGGATGACGGCGGGGATGAAGCGAGAGGACGGGATGCAAGGATCCCGGTCCGAAGGCGTGGATGAGAGAGGTTGATCTCTTGTAATGGACAGCAGCGTCGGGGTATCAGCTCCGGCATGGTGGAGGAGGACGGTGGTGGATGGGGTGGCGGACGGCAGCGGACGGAGGAGGGTGGGGTGGAGAGGGTGTTTTGGCGCGCATGGAGTACGGATGGGGAAAAGGGAGGTAGAAAGGAAGGGGGGAACCATGTAGTCCGGGCGCGCTTGTCTCAAATGCGAGGAAATTTACAAACTTAGCCCCCATTTCAAATTTCTACTACATCACAGCAACATTAGTCAGTTGGGGATAGGACGGTAATCTCGCATACACCGAATATTTGCCGACGAGAGTTTGTTTTTGGCGCCCATCGTGTATGAATATGAATCGGGGAGGGAGTCGATTTCGGCCGAGGGCACACTGTGTTTTGGCGCCCACCGAGTATGAATCCGGGGGAGAGGCGGTTACGTCATGTTTGGGTGAAATTACAAACCTACCCCTATTGAAACCTATAGAAATCCAGCAGATAGGCTTTGCACGGCAAGGATAGGCAGTAGTGATTTCCATCTCGTAGATTTTGGTTTCAGGCGGTTACTGCGACTTTCCCCGCTTTGTTCAAATTTTGCACAGTGCATGTTTACCGTGCCAAGTCAATTCGAATCCCGTTTGTATTCTACATTTTTTTCGGGCAGGATCCATTTTCAATTGGAATTACATTCTATATACATCATTTTTTACATATATACTTTCAAAAGCACAACACCATTTATACATAAATATGGTTTACAAATGGCATGATCTCATATTCATAAGGTTGTATCCATCAATTTGGATTTTCAAATATTTGAAACCACTTTATGTTGAAATCTAATGTATGCATTCCTCGCTAACTGTCTCCAATTAATGTGTGTTTCATGCGGGTTTTTTTAACTTCTCAAACATGTAAAATGTGTTTCATACACGCAACCTATAGTGTAATCCCGTTTAGACACTAATTGCATATAAACCATGCATTGTTTGTAATTGAAGAATCTATGGATCACCAATATTGATAAACTATATAACATTACACGTGTGCCCAAATTCATATGAATATGCATGTTTGATACACCAATTTGCGTTATGATATTATCGATGTCGTGATCTCCAGTTTAAATATTTGAATCCCCTTTAATCTAGATATTCGTCTCATATAGCTATAACTCATGCTTATATAGGACTATCTCTCTAGACCTATACGCGTTCATCATCTCTCAGGCATCTCTCGTGCTACATGGTATGTCGATAATGATCTTTTATCTTCGTAACACACAGACGGTACTCTCTCCATCGACCTTCATCACTCTATCTCTCTCTAAGTATATCTCGCTCCCTGCTATGTGGAATCTCTTTCTCTCACACAAACACAAAACTTTGTCTCCCGGGGTCTCATTTCTCTCAACTATTCCCATGTGTGCCACTCGCACACCCCTCATACAGAGATGTCTTTCGCTCCTTAGATATGAGAACCTACGACTCTTCCTCTTCAATATCTCTTTCTCACACACAAACACAAACTCTGTCTCCCAGGGTCTCATATTTCTCCATTGTTCTCTTGTATGTCGCTCAAACACACCCTCTCTCCCTAGAGATATCTTATGTTCCGTCATATGTCTCTCTAGCTATCACTCTCGTTGTGAAATATCTTTCTCTCTCACAGACACAAAACTCCATCTCTCTGGATTTCATTTCTCTCTGATATTTGTTTGTACGTGACTCACATGCACCCTCTCTCTATCTCTCTCACACCCACACACATAACCCAGCCTTATGATCCACTCGACTCCTATCTCTAGCGCACACTAGCTAGCATCTTTATCTTTCTATTTATCTATTTCTCCATCAATCTTCTTTCTCGCCCTCACTCTTGATTCCTATCACGCACACTACATATTTTTCTCTCTACATGCATGCAGTCAAGTGCCCTCTCACACACATATATAACTTCACCCTTTGAACCACCCGACGGTCATCTCCGACACCCAAACTAACGGATGTCTCTCTAGCTAGCCTCTCCATCTCTGTATCTATCTATAGTTTCTCCGTCAACATTTCTTTCTCGCACGGAGTCTTGCTTCCTATCAGCCACACTATATATGTCTATCCATACATATGCATTTATAGGTTGATCTCTTTTGCACAATCATTGCGCCTCACCCCCTCTGCTCGCCATAGATGCATGCTCCAGCCCACGCCACTATCTCTTAAAGACAAAAACACATGCTCAATTGTCGGGCCTTCTTCCCTGCATTCTCACATGCATGCATATTGTCATACCGATCCGTCTCTCCCATGTCGTTGATCTTAGGACTTATGTCATCTTTCTTTTATCTCGATCATGCGCGTGCACACACACATCCCACGTATACATGTATACCTCTCACACATGCACGTTCAAGGTCTCTATGTCTCCATACATAGTTAATTACCCTCAATCCTAACGCCACATCAAATTGTTCTCCTCTTTTGTGCACATAACTTCCGCCTGGATGGGAAAAACACACACTCACACTTAACAATCTCCTTCTAGCTGC
>NC_041393.1:630945523-630955101 GCF_002162155.2 Triticum dicoccoides | reverse complement strand
CTCTCACTCTCTCTCTCTCACTCTCTCTCTCTCTCTCTCACACACACACACCACACACACTAAGACTCCATCTCACACACACATGCTCTAGGCGGAGCATTTGTTCCTACCACCCTTCATCCAACCTTACCCGTATGATAAACAATCACCTTTATTTACTTGCATAACATGGACAAATTCCACTTTACTTTAGTAGTCAGCAAACTTATCATTTGTATATACCCTTATAAAAAACGAGTTGGCGATGATGGTGTGCCTGCCATCTTGTAATACAGACCGTATGATCTGTATCTGACGGATAGGAAGCAAACTATGATAATTTTATAAAAGATACCCGCACCTCTCTCCACATCATTATCTCCCGCAACCTCATTGCTCAGCAATTAAAAAAGGAATAAGTCTCTGGAACAATCTAGCATGCATGGTGGCCGCTGCCTCCTGCCGGCGCCGTCCATCCCCATGCCTCCGCCCATTCTGACCACCAGTCACCACCATGCTCCACTCCTCCTCGCCTTATCTCTCATCTTTCATTTTTTTGATGACATTCTCGAGATACCAGTTTTCTGATAAAATTCTCGAGATATCATTAGTTTTTACACATGGGATTACTCCTGCATGGGTCAATCACAACAGGTGTTTTGTAAAAAAAATGCATATTGATGTTCTGTGCAATGCACGAGAATCTTGCTTGTAATTATATAACGCAAATCATGAGCAAGAAGTGACATTTCTTTGACACAACCATGTTAACATGGCCACGTAAACCACGAGTAGGAAGGAGAAGGGAAGCGGGCTGTGGAGTAACATTTTTTACCACGATTTCTTAGGAAACTGAGTGCAATAATTGAGTAGTTTTGCAAACTACCATTACTACTAGACCTGAAACGGTTCAAAACCTATACTCCCTTGCCAGCGCACGCTTTCCGCGTGAAACGGTCAGTGTCGCCTGGAGCGTCAGTGCCGCATTAATGCCTGGCCAGAGCGGAGGCGACCTCTCACTGGCGCTGGCTTTGAAGTGGCGCGACGGCCGAGAGAGCGCCGCTTCCCGGTGCACGCGACTGCTCAGCGTCGAGACTGGCCATGGGCCCTGTTTGGATCCATGGGTTAGAGTTAGTTTGAGCTAGTTGGGGCTCATAGCCCTAAAGTATCCAAGCATGAGGGTTTAAATTGGAGCAAGTTGCACCGAACCCACCAAAAAAAACTATCCCACCCAAGAGGTGCTAACTAGAGATAGTTCTCATTGGGACCACTAAAAAATCACTTTTCTCTCTCCATGAAGTGCATTAATTGTCAATCTAACCCTGTCACCGAGACACCTCTTTGGCTACAGTTAGTTCAGGGTTAGTCATGAGTTAGTCTAACCTCTAGCTAAGTTAGAGTATCAAACAGGAGCAGTATAGGACATGCAAGTTGCTCAAAGCATACATGCAAATTCATACGTGAAAGGATTTTTTTTCTTTTTTAAAACGGAACGTGAAAGGAATTTTTTTTAGAATGCTCTTGGCATGTCGCTAACATGTGATAGTTAACCGACCTCAATAGACGGCAGAAACGCCAGCCCGCCGCACTTTGATAGAGACGAGGAGGGAGAAGCGATACAGGCTGCTGGATTACTAGAGATAGGTGTCGCACGGAAGCCAAGAAATATGGTGATAGCGTGGGTTAGCCATGTACTAGTATGATGTAACTACACAGGGCTGTCGTGTTTCGTACTCTTCCAGTCCACTGTGGATATGATTGGTTAATTTTATATCGCTGAATAATATTAAATATTATGAGTGCAGACGCTCCACCACGACGTTCCTTGCTCCTTCTCGGTTGTCTGGGATCTATGTTCTTCCACTCTATTTTTTTACGTGAGCTTTGTTCATCCTTTTGCCAACACGCGAGACATCTAGCATCAAGGCACACGTGTTATGCAACGATCGTTCCATCTATATGAAGAACACGTGGCACTGGAACTTCTAGACAAACATCTACCCAGGAGTGGACGTACGAACCTGAGTAATGTAGCGCAGTAAGTGAAGTAGAAAGGCATAAATGGTATGAACATGCGTGGCATATAGGGTGTGTTTGGTTGCGTTCTCGTCTCAGCATAGTTGTTCCCTCTTCATGCATGCTCAACTCAACACCCCTCTTCATGCATGCTTCTAGTGTATTTGTGTTAAACTAGTGTGGACTCATGCACCCTCCATACACTCTACCAAACACCCAAAAGTAGGTAGAGAAGGGAACTCTTGGGCGGCATTTGTCTCTTACTACATACTACCACTAAATGTTGTACGTGCAATGCACGGTGACGTTATGGAGCACGTGTCTAAGTACTCCACTACTACTATATTAGTTGGAGGCACATATTAACTTTTATATTTGTTTTTGTGTATGCCCCGAGACCTTCCAACTAGACGTGTCTTTCTCTCCAGGTCGCACTTTGTATCGTTCATACAGCTAAGTACTACTACGTGTGGTCTCCGACCCGGAAGTGGAAGAAGTGGAGACGCTCTACCACGTTGTTTTTTTACGCTTGGCTCTACCACGCTGTTCATGTCCCACTCCTTTTGCTGACGTGTGGGACATCCAGCACATGCCATGTTTGGCACCCTTTGTCGTAAGAGTTGAAACGCTAGCATTCATCAGAAATAAAAAATAATTATAAATCGGCAGTGCTACTATTTTTTTGCGAACCAATCAGCAGTGATACTATACCACACGGTTTCCTTGCTCCTCGATATCGGAAAGAATACTTCCGTTCGCCAACATGTGGGACGTCGACCATCCTGGTCCACTTGCCATGCATGCATAACTCCAAGGGAGAGTCACCCAGGTCATCGCGCCGCAGTAACAATGACTAATGAGCTGTCAAATCACAGTCCCACTTCCCACTTTGAAGTTGCTCGGATGAAGGAACCATCATGACTTCGTTGAATTCCGCTTCTTGAAGAAAACTACTGTACCAGCAGTACTGCTAGCTACACTATTTACTCCAACAGAGGCCTCCTTTCCTTCATAGGATAGGAATATGAAAATCATAGGAAGTGAGATGACATGCATCTCAATTCCTATAGAGAAAGAGATGCCATTTGATGCATAGGATAGGAATTTTGCCACTTAGTCTAGGCTAATGTACTGGTAATTTGCTCTAAAAACTACAGTAGTAACTAGTAGTACTGGTACATGCTCGTACTCAGACACAGACACACACACTAACTACTAGTACTACTACTTCTCACATGCTGGCCAGACGCCGTCGTTCTCCTTCCCACCGTGCTTGGATCTCCGCCGACCTCTCCGCAGCAGCACATGTGTCCTTTTCTTTCTTGCGGTGGCGGGCCTCTCTTTTCTTGAGTGCTTTCTGACTTTTCCGCTCCCTTTGTGCGGCTTTGGCCGCCTCTTGCTCTACCGCCCATTCGGCCTTGGCATCTTCAAATTCCTCCCACATAGTTGTGAGGTCGCGAGCGGCGATGAACTCGGCACGGCGGGATGCCATCGCTTCCCTACCATTTTGTGTGCGTTCGTGGGCGGCAAGGAACTCGGCGTGGCGGGATGGCATCGCTGCCTTACCGGTTAGTGTGCGGCGCGGTGGCATGAATGACGCTTGGTGAGAGCTCTGGGGTGGAGTGGCCGAACAACTGTATAGTGCATTGGTTTGTCAAGAGCTCAAGGACAGAAGATGAAGCAAATTAGCATTCCCCTTCAATCCTGGTCATTTATTACCGAGTAAAATGCATTGGCGGTCATTGAACTTGTCTTGATAGCTCACTTTGATCATTGTACACGAGATATGGTGATTATACGATCGCTGGCTTAGCGTATAGCTCTGTATTTGTATGGTTGACCATTCAAACAGTCCGCATGCGCCTGAAACGGTCACCGTCTCTCCAGAATGTCAATACCGCATTCATTGGACTTAACTGCAGGTGCAATTGGTGTGTCACTGACATGCGGGCCAGACGCCCGTTGGGCCCACATGTCAGTCACCCAAACGCACCTGCAGTTAAGTCACTGAAGCAGCATCCGCATTCATGCCCGACGAACCTACTCCGGTGCCAGTTGTCCATCCATCTGCCGCCGTTCATTGCCATTCGCCCGCTATATTAACTTGAGCCCCAGCTCCCAGCCATAGCCAAAGACCCACACTTATTCTCCTCCGGTCCCTTCCTTCTAACGGCACCACTTCAACCATGGCCTCGTGGCGCTCCGAAGCTCTCTTGGATGTACTGTCGCAGGAGCAGACGAGGGACAACATCGGCTACTCTCCGGGCGCGCTCCAAAGCTCTCTTCGACGTACTATCGCAGGAGCAAACGAAGGAGATCGTCGGCACCCCCCGGGCCGCCCTTCGCCGCCATGACCACGAAGCCGGCGCGCGTGCGCGAGCGCAGCCGACAGCGAGCAAGAGTAGTACATGGTAGGTCGCCACCGCTCTGGTCCCGGGAAGGCCACCGCTACTCCACTTAGTTGACGCCAAGCTTGGTGGGGTAAACATCGGCGGCCGATGAGCCTCTTGACGGCGACGTGGAGGCGGAAATCTTCATAACCTTGTGCTCCGGCCGGAGGAGGAGATTATCGAGGCAGATGAGGAGGAGGCAAAGGCAATGGCCGGCTTTCTCGGGTTCATGGCCGGACTTGGTGGTCGTGCGCCGGCAATCGTTTAGATTAGGTTTACAATATGGTTTGTGTGAAATATGTAATGAATTTCATCCAGTTTGTAGGAAAAGTTTTCGAAATGTAATGAATTTCATCCGATTAATTTGAAATTTGCTTTGTTTGCACGAATTTCATCCAGTTACTTCATATAGTTGTCGAAACGTAGGCGGGCAGCATCAGATGGCATCCATCAGTGTCCTCGGACAGATGCCGGTGTAAATTTGTGGGCCAGCGCTGGAGATGCCCTAACTATCATGCTATAATCGCTAACAATCCTCCATTATTTGGCAGGGAACAGTTATCCCTCAATCAAAATCAGATCCGCGGTGTTTCGCACTCCTCCCGCGTACGAATGTAAACTCTTGCTTACATAAAAATGGAGCAAGTGGACGGCACTGTAGCACGTCATATCACTCGAACTAGCCCGCCTAACGAGCGGGAAAGCACCGCCCTCGTCATTTTGTTCTGGATTTCTATCGATCGATCGAGCAAAAATGTTACTGTTAGCAAGTTCTAAAGGAAAAGGCGACACACTTATGACTCGTACGCGTTGCAACCCCGACAGTCCGGCTCGCACGCCGCTCACCAAAGGGGACACACATTGTCTTGCAATTTCACTAACATGTGGGACCGTAATTGAATAAACCGTTGATAGCCGAAATCTAATCGCTCGGCGGGCGTCGGCTGAGAAGAGAGAAACGGGGGAGGGAGAAGAGATCGCCCGCCCGCCATGCACGGACTCCAAGAAATATATGGTGATAATGTGAGGTGGGCCATGCTGGAGTCCGGACCGCTTCCGGAGCCCGCTCTCACCGCCCTGGCCCCTCAAGACGCCAGCTGCCCGCTGCATGCATAGCAAGTAGTCCCCACTTATGTGGAGGAGAGAGAGGCATTGACAATGTCAAGGAGTAACAGTGGAGACAATAGCTTTCATCAAAAATAAATAATGAATACTCATTGCTTGTCCTCTATATCGAAAAGAATACTTTCATTCGCCGACATGTGGGACGTCGACCATCCTGGTCCACCTGCCATGCACAAAATTATCCTGGTCTACCCCGGTCGTATCGCAGGCCCAACCTTTCACACCGTAAGTTGATCGGACAAAGGAACCATCATGACTTCATTGAATTCCGCTTCTTCAAGAAAACTTACTGTACCCGCAATACTTCTACCACACGCGAAGACTGGACGTCACTGTACCACGTCATATCACTAAAACTCACTAGGCCCAACTAGCCCTCCTAGGTCATCGATTTTGGAACGGAGGGAGTACGTCTCTGCACTGCTATGATTTTGTGTTGCACGTTCTCTATACTTTTGCTACGATTTTCCAACCCTATGAACCAAATGAGGCCTGAATGTATGTCGACTATTGTCTGATCGATCGCTAAGCCTACAATTTTAGGAGCTAGGGCTATTGGTGGATCGACGAGGGATAAGTATAAGCGTACCACGAGCTCATCAACCCCAACATTTCTCTTCGGTGAGTGTTTTGCAAGTACTATAGCTTGCACAGTAGCTAGCCTACTAACACCAAGAATCATCAAACAAGCCCTGCTGATATGATAAACAGTTCAAACTTACATCTAAGCAAGCCATATATTACATCAAAAGCTGGTGAAGACACATCTGTTGCCATAACTCGGAGAGGGTTCGCATGATTCACTATCAAACAAAAGTAGCAAGATCCGCCCACACAAGATAGTGCACTAGCCCTGAAGGATTAAACACAGGACAATGCAAACTACCCTGAAGGATTAGCGCGACCAACTATTTCTTGTCATCGATCTCTCGGGCAATGACCACAGCACGGACAGCGGGATGGGAATCAATGTCTGGGGCGATGTCCACAGGACTGACCGGGACATCAGAATCAATCTCTGGGGCGATGTCCACAGGATGGACATCGGTATCAGAATCGATCTCCAGGGCGATGCCAATAGGATGGGCCATGACATCGGAATCATCAAGGACAACCATCGGCACCTGCACAACACTAACATATTAGCAAGCACATTGCAAATAATCAAAAACCACAACTATGGTAATAAGCCATTATTTTTTACCTTGTGCAGCTCACCGGGGGATCTCATCCCTCCGGGGGCCATCTCCTTGTCCTCGATGGGGGCCATCACCTTGCCAGGGGAATACTGCTTCTCAACGGCGACTATCTCCTCAAACTCTATCTTGAGCCTCACATAGGTGGCAATTAGAGCTCCTGAGGTAGGCACGGTGGGGCCCTTGCTGTTCTTCCAACTTTCTTTGAGGAGTTCGTCCGACAACATCCTCAACTCTTTGGCCACTGCTTGTTTCTTGGAGTTCTTCATTTTCATGGGTTGGCCTGCCAACATGGTCAACTCGTTGGTCGGTGCTCGCTTCCTGGAGATCGCTGTCTTCAGTGGGTTGTCTGCCGGCAACTCTTTGCCTAGTGCTCTAGGATCCATCAATGAACTGACAAACAAAAAGCAATCGAAAGGAAACCACAATCGCAATGAAAAAGGGAAAAGAATAGGATGTGAGAATCGGTCGGTGCTTCGCAAAAAGAAGATTATTGGAATGAAAATATAGCAGCATAACTGATTCGCCCACCTTTCCTTCGTCGGTAGAGAAGAAAAATGGCAGAAGTGAGTAGCCTGGAGTGAGATTTTCTTCAAGAAAGGGAAGAAAGAGCTTGAACGAGCGTTCCAATGAAATGATGGTTGCTTCGTCCAGTCCAACTTGGAGGCCACCTTACCACTGCTAGTAAAGGTGTGGGTTTTGTGATGTGACGGGTCATGACGGCCACACTGGGGTGACAGGTGAGTCTCGACTGTAGCACCTCACTGTGATTTGGTGGATGGCACGCGGGTCCGGATGCTTTGAAATGTCATTAACTTGATTTTAGTCTCTTTAGTATTTGGATCCAAGCATGGATGAGGCTAACAAGTTTTAGTCCCACTACTTTTAGTCATGAGACTAAAACGTATCAAAGCACTCTCTCAGGCTGGTCATAGTGGGGAGTAACTTAGACTAGTGTCATGCATATGACACTAGTGTAAGTTACTACCTCCATAGTGCAAAGTAACATAGTAGTAGTATCATAGATTGCTTCATTTATTATCTCATAGACTCATTTTGCCTCGGAAAGCGCTATGTTACAGTAACATATTATGTTACCACAAGCACCTCTTTCCTCATTAAATACTTGCCACATAAGCAAAATTGTCTTGGGAGGTGTTAAGTTACTACCTAAGTTACTCCCACTATGGCTAGCCTCAATATTGTGCACCACGACCAAGGTGGAGAGGAAAACGAGAGAACTACATAATTAATGCATGAGTTTAATTAGGGTAGTTTTGTAAAGTACGAGATACATTCCTCCAATCGCAAAATGCCTTGGTTCATGAGATTTGAGATTTGAGCCCTATAAACCGGAGGGGAGGGGGTACTGCACACGGTGTAGTCTAGTCACTTGTTTTTTTAGCCAAAGTCTAGTCACTTGTTGAAATCTCTAGAAAGGCAAATACTCCTTTCCTGTTTACAGGTCTAGACTACTCCCTCCGTCTAGGTGTGTAAGTCATCTTACGAAAACCAAATAGTCCCAAAAAACTTAGGCGCGGTGCATTAACTTCTACCTTGTTTCTTGTTTCTTGACATACGTATCAACCAATAAGAGATGAGAGGTGTGCATGCTTTTAATGACTTGCAATGGCTAGTTCATTGCATGGAATGCTATTAATTAGAAAATAGACATTGGTGACCCCAGGAGGAAATGGTGCTAAGCGCGTGGACCTATGCAGAATGAGTATCAACCAATGGATAATGGAGTTTAATCGTTAAACAATAGAAATTTTATCTCATGCAAGAGCCTGGCTAGTACTCCAAGGAACCACACCACGTGGCCGTTCGCAACTGCCATGTTCGGTTTGCAGTTGGCACTTCGCCTCTTCGGGAAGACGAACAATGATGTTACTCTGTCACGCCCAATATGCGACCCTATCCAAAAGGAAATTGAAGGTCCCACCAAGGATAGACCCACATATTGAAATGCTTTTGCAAGGTGGATATCATTACATCAACATTACATAATAGATAGGGATACATACAAAAGGCAAACAATGCCACACGAATACAACATCATCTTACATAAGAGCACCATCTGACTACGGATGAAACACCAACAGAAACTCAAACGACATCCACCCTGCTAGCCCAGGCTGCTGACCTGGAACCTATCCCCTGATTGAAGAAGAAGCAGAAGAAGAACTCCAAAACAAGCAAACATCGCTCTCGTGTCATGATCATCATATAACCTGTACCTGCAACTATTGTTGTAGTAATCTGTGAGCCACGAGGACTCAGCAATCCCATTACCATGGGTATCAAGACTAGCAAAGCTTAATGGGTAAGGAAGGGGTAAATTGGTGAGGTTGCAACAGCGACTAAGCAATTATGCTGGCTAACATACGCAAATAAGAGCGAGAAGAGAGCAAACGGAACGGTCTTCAACTAGCAATGATCAAGAAGTGACCCTGAACACCTACTTACGTCAAACATAACCCAAAACCGTGTTCACTTCCCGGACTCCGCCGAAAAGAGACCATCACGGCTACACACACGGTTGATGCATTTTAATTAAGTCAAGTGTCAAGTTGTCTACAATCGGGCATTAACAAATTCCCATCTGCCACATAACCGCGGGCACGGCTTTCGAAAGATAATACCCTGCAGGGGTGTCCCAACTTAGCCCATGATAAGCTCTCGCGATCAACGAAGGATATACCTTCTCCCATGAAGACCCGATCAGTCTCGAAATCCCGGTTTACAAGACATTTCAACAATGGTAAAACAAGACCAGCAAAGCAGCCCGATGTGCCGACAAATCCCGATAGGAGCTGCACATATCTCGTTCTCATGGCACACCAGATGAGCCAGACGTCGGGTTGGCATA
>NC_041393.1:630932710-630945328 GCF_002162155.2 Triticum dicoccoides | reverse complement strand
GACCCTCGGGCTCCAGAAACCCAAGGGAAAAATGGCTAGGTGAGGCAAATGGTGAAACCAAGGTTGGGCCTTGATGGAGGAGTTTGATTCAAAGCAAATTGTCAAGGGGGTCCCATAAATCACCCAACCGCGTAAGGAACGCAAAATCCATGAACATAACACCGGTATGACGGAAACTAGGGCGACAAGAGTGGAACAAAACACCAAGCATAAGGCCGAGTCTTCCACCCTTTACCAAGTATATAGATGCATTAATTAAATAAGAGATATTGTGATATCCCAACATAATCCGGTCCACCATGGAGAAATCTTCAACTTCACCTATAACTAACAACGCTATAAGAGGGGCTGAGCAAAGCAGTAACATAGCCAAGCAATGGTTTGCTAGGACGGGTGAAAAGGTTCGAGGCTGACATGGCAATTTGGGTGGCTTGACCAACAAGAGATAGCTAGCGGGGCAAAGCGATAGAATGAAGCAACTAGCATAGCAATGATAGTATGAGATCCAGGGTAGCGGTCATCTTGCCTGAAATCCCGTAAGGAAGGAGAACGAGTCCATGAAGAAGACGAACGGGAGTAGTCGAACGAATCCTCACAATCGCAACATTACCGGAACTAAGAAGAAACACCGGAAAAAAACAAACAACATGGTAAATGCACAAGCATGAACAAGGCATGATGCACAAACAAGTATGATGCATGTCCGGTTTAATGAGGCATGGCATGGCAAAGTGCAACAAACCACAGTACAAGTTAAGTGGAGCTCAATATGCAATGAGTTGCATATTGACGAAACACCACAACAATTATTTAGTTCATCTCGTTTAAACTACTCAACAATTTCAAATGTTGTTAAACATGTCAAGAGGTGAAGCATAATTAAACTACCTATCTAGGCAAGTTTAAATGAGGCTGGAACAACAAACAACAATTCCGGGAAAATCCTCATATACAAATTATGAATTTGGTACTGTTTTGCCTAAACAATATTTTAATGTTGTTAAGCAAGGAAATAAAGTGCACCATGTTAAACTAGGCATTTTCCACCCCATTTACATATAAAGAACATTTAAAACCGAGCTACGGTTATTTAGTTATGAAATAAACCATTTTAACATGTCATTTATGCAAATTAATGCAAACAGAAATTTTAAATATTTTAAACATGGATGAAAATGGCATATTATTAATATACACAAAATTCTAAGCATTTTACATGTTTAAATCATTTTAATCTGATGCACGGTTATGAAGTTATTAATGCATGAAGTTTAGGGTCCAATCTGCAAAACTGCACTCTCTGAAAAAAATACTAAAATCGCAGACAGGGGAAAAACTACATCACGGGACGAAAGTAGCTGGCCCAACAAAGCAGAGGGTGAGGCGCTGGATCTGAAGCTCACCAGGCCTCATGGGCCGGCTCGGTGGGGAGGCTGGCTTGGATCGAACGATGAAGGGGATCGAGTGGGCTGGAGGTCAACGCACGGCCGAGGAGACTTGGCGCTGGTCGTCCTCCTCACACGTAGAAGCAGAGGAACACTGTGACGACGAAGAGGCCAGGTGCACCGGCGCGATGTAGAGGAGGCGCCGGCAGCGGAACTTGGTGAGGCGGCGGCGGCAGGGCTTGCCGGCGGCGCCCTGGAGGCGGGGACGAGGCCGAAGATCCGGGGCCGCGTCGGATCTGTCGGAGACGGCCATGAACAGAGCAGAGCAGCGGCGGGAGCTGCAAGGCCATGGCGGGGGGTGAAATTCAGACAAGAGGCTGAGAGATTAGAGAGAGAGAGAGAGAGAACTGAAGGGAGAGCTGGATGAGGTGAGGAGACCTAGCCGGCACGGGGTGCTCGAGGAGGTCGTGGGGTGTAGCTCAGGCAAAACGCACGGGAGGCTGCAGAGAGATCCATGGGCGGTTCCTGTCCACGGCAAAGAGAGAGCCCTGAGAGATGAATACAAAGGGAGGAGGAAGAACGAGGGAAGGAGGCGGGGCATGGCACTGGACCTGGTCCTGCTGCAGGGATCGACACAGGAAGACGGGACGCGGTTCAGGTGGTTGGGTTCACCGGAGTTCGGACACTTGACACGGCGGTGAGATCTGGGCGTGGGGGTTTCGTTCCCGGCGCCGGAATGGAGGCGGGGTGCAGCAGCAAGGTGGGGAGCGCTCGGCACTGCACTGTTGCTGCGGGCTCGAGGAGAAAGCAGAGGACGAGCTCCTCTCTTGTGGGCTTGATCGAGACAAGGAGGAGGATTTGGTGGTGGCTCGCTAGTGGATCGGGAGGAGGCTGCAGGATTGGCCCGATGGAGAATTCGGGGAGAGGAGGTGGGTGCATTGGGATGGATCCCGAGGAAGGTAGTAGCGGCGGTCGAGAGGAATCGATGGGACATCTCCCAAGATTTTAGGGTTGGTCTAGTTATATAGGTAGGTTGGTTAGCTAAGGGCAAAACGGACCCTCCGATTAGAATCGAACGGTCGAAAATAAATAGGTTAGGAAATCCAATAATGAAAACGGAGATGTTTTATAGATGTTTGGGGATGATCCGGATGCAACGGTCATGACCGTGCGGGTCGGGTTCGGAATATGGTTTCGGACGCGCGCGAGGGGTCTGTGCGCTGTGCAGAGAAACAAGGCGATCGCGTGCAAGGGGGTGGTTGGTCTCAGAACGGTCAACGAAGACAAGCGGTCTGACAATTGGTCAATAGAGACAAAAAGAGAATCGGCAACTATGAACAGTAACGAGTTTTATGAAAAAACATGCGGATGCAATGCGAATGATGACATGAGACGAGATGCATGACAAGAACAAAATGCAAAACAACTGATAGAAACCCAACCACGGAGGAAATAACATATCACATAGCCGGAAATGGCAAGAGTTGGAGTTACGAATATGGGAAGTTGTATCCGGGGCGTTACAACACTCCACCACTACGAGAGGATCTTGTCCCGAGATCTAGGATGGCACCGGAAGGAAAAGGAAGAGGAAGATAAGAGGTAAACTAAGTTGCTTCTTTGACCAACGAGTGAAACCACGATCCTTTAGAGGTTGAAAAACTTGAAAGAAAGAACACAACGGAGTTGAACACAATTGAGGGCACTGCGGTAGAAAATGGAAACAAGGAACACCATGTGAACCTTGGAGGTTGCAAAGCTATGAATGACGAGTACAATGGACAAGAAGGAATTGGAACCACTCTGGTTGAAACAAGATAAACAAGGAACAAGGACGATCAAATTCGGACAGCACTCCGGTTGAAAAAAGATGCAAGACTTGATAAGATAAAAAGAACTTGCAAAGATGACACAACACTCCGGTTAAATGGATTAGCACGAAAAGAACATGATCCTCACAATTCGAGATGATGAGTGAAAGGAGCAACATCACAATGCCTCCGGAAGAAAGAATAGAAGATAGATCATTGGAATAACAGAATGGAGAAGAAAATGCCAACTTCTGCCACCAATGAGCTTGGAAAGCACCCTTCCAAGAAGGTTATAACGGAGTTGTTGGAAAACCAACAACGAAACGAATAAGCTTGTAGTGGGCTTATGGAAAACATCTCAAGACTATGAGGTGACAACCGGCCACAAATGGAGACCATTGATTTGATTGAGAGCACCGAAGAGATGGAAAACTTCTTCCACCAAGATGATAGAGATATAACTTGGATCATTGATAAACACCATAATAGCAACATTCCTTAGGGAAGGATTTAGGTGAAATCTTTACCAAGATAACTCCAACAAAGAGATTAATGGATTTAAAATACCTCATTGTTGACAACATGTGAATCACGAAACATGAATTGAAATTATCAAGAATAACATATCACCATCTCAAAGGATAAGGTAGAAAGGATTGCACTTCGGATGGAAGATGAAGAATGCTAGAACTCCTCAAAACAAAACATGTGTTGAGCACTGAGGGAGTCCTGGACTAGGGGGTGTCCGGATAGCCGAACTATCATCATCGGCCGGACTCCAAGACTATGAAGATACAAGACTAAAGACTTCGTCCCGCGTCCAGATGGGACTTTCCTTGGCGTGGAAGGCAATCTTGGCGATACGGATATGTAGATCTCCTACCATTGTAACCGACTCTGTGTAAACCTAGCCCTCTCCGGTGTCTATATAAACCGGATGGCTTTAGTCCGTAGGACGAACAACAATCATACCATAGGCTAGCTTCTAGGGTTTAGCCTCCTTGATCTCGTGGTAGATCTACTCTTGTAACACACATCATCAATATTAATCAAGCAGGACGTAGGGTTTTACCTCCATCAAGAGGGCCCGAACCTGGGTAAAACATCGTGTCCCTTGTCTCCTGTTACCATCCGCCTAGACGCACAGTTTGGGACCCCCTACCCGAGATCTGCCGGTTTTGACACCGACATTAGTGCTTTCATTGAGAGTTCCTCTATGTCGTCACCGATAGGCTCGATGGCCTCTTCGATCATCAACAACGACGCAGTCCAGGGTGAGACCTTCCTCCCCAGACAGATCTTCGTATTCGGCGGCTTTGCACAGCGGGCCAATTCACTTGGCCATCTGGAGCAGATCGAAAGCTACGCCCTTGGCCGTCAGGTCAGATTTGGAAGTTTAAACTTCATGGCTGACATCCGTGGGGACTTGATCTTCGTTGGATTCGAGCCACAGCCAAGCGCGCAGCACTGTCATGACTGGCATGATTTAGCTCTACAGCCGTACAGTACCCTGGAGGCCGCACTCGAGCCCGCTCTGATCTTCAATTTGGAGCCGGCTGCGCAGATCGAGGATGGATGGCTAGACACCGCCTCGGGGGCTGCAACCTCTACGGTGATAGAGCCGAACACCAACCTTGTCCCTCACGAAGCTCATGACTCTGAGGTGCCGGACTCCTTTCCGGACTCCGAACCTCCCACGCCCCCTCCAATCGAATCCGATTGGGCGCCGGTCATGGAGTTCACCGCAGCGGACATCTTTCAACACTCACCTTTTGGCGACATCTTGAGTTTGCTAAAGTATCTCTCGTTGTCAGGAGAACCCTGCCCGGACTGCGGTCAGGATGGTTGGGATGCGGACAACGAATAAATTCAAAGCCCACCCACCACCCACTTAGTAGCCACTGTCGACGATCTAACCGACATGCTAGACTACAACTCCGAAGACATCGATGGTATGGACGATGATGCTGGAGACGACCAAGAACCAGCGCCTCTCGGGCACTGGAAATCCACCCCAACTCACAACGTATACATGGTGGATACACCAAAAGGAAGTGATAATGAGGAACAACGGGACACGGCAAAAGAAAACTCCACCAGCAAACAACCAAAACGGCGACGCAAGCGCCGCCCCAAGTCCCGCCTCGATAAAAACGGCACCCATACAGACCCGGCCCCAGAGCAGGGCGAAGTCGTGGACGGAGAGCATGCAACCAAGCAACCATCCAAACACGGTGAACTAGACAAGCAACCCATCCCCGATGAAAACAAGGGCCTAGACGATTTCACGCCGAACACATCACCAGAGCATAAGAACCTTCATAAAAGGCTCGTCGCTACTGCAAGAAGTTTGAAGAAGCAAAAGCGGAAGCTCAAAACAGCAGAAGACGCACTCAGAATGAGATGGAGCAAAGTACTCAATACCGCATATAAATATGACGCTAGTCGCCAGGCAAAGAGTTACCCGAAGCGCAAGTTGTTGCCCGAATTCGACGAGGAGGCCTTAGAGCCCCCGCGGTCAAAAAAGAAAGAGGCCGCCTGGCCGGATAGACGACCAGACGACATGCTAAGAGCAGCAAGGGGCTCCGCACACAAGCCGGCACATGATCAGCATAAAGATACTCAGAAAAAGGATGACCCGGTCAGGTCTATCTATGGGCCAAAAAAGAAGACTCCAAGAAGAAACACAACCCACCGAGCGTTTGAAGACAACAACACACCTAAATACAGGGACGCCGCACACACACTATGTTTCACCGACGAGGTACTGGATCATGAATTTCCAGCGGGATTCAAACCCGTAAACATAGAGGCATATGACGGAACAACAGACCCCGGAGTCTGGATCAAGGATTATATGCTACACATACATATGGCTAGAGGAGACGATCTCCATGCCATAAAATACCTACCCCTCAAGCTCAAAGGGCCAGCTCGGCATTGGCTCAAAAGCCTCCTAGAAAATACCATTGGAAGTTGGGAAGAGTTCGAGGATGCGTTTCGAGCAAATTTTCAACGGACCTATGTCCGCCCTCCGGATGCAGACGATTTAAGTCACATAACTCAACAGCCCGGAGAGTCAGCACGGAAATTCTGGAACAGGTTCCTCACCAAAAGGAACCAAATAGTCGACTGTCCGGACGCCGAAGCCTTAGCAGCCTTTAAGCACAACGTCCGAGACGAATGGCTCGCCAGACACCTCGGCCAGGAAAAACCAAGAACAATGGCCGCACTAACAAGCCTCATGACCCGCTTTTGCGCAGGGGAGGACAGCTGGCTGGCTAGATGTAGCACCAGCGACCCAAGTACATCCGAAGTCAGGGATGGAAATGGAAAATCACGACGCATAAAAGATCAACGCCGGAATAAGGAAAATGGCCCAAATAGCACGGCGGTCAACGCTGGATTCAAAAGCTCTAGGCCGAATAACAAAATACTGCCCCTAAAGGACAACAGTGATGAGCTATCCAACCTAAACAAAATTCTGGATAGGCTATGTCAAATACATAGTACCTCCGGAAGGCCTGCAAACCATACCGACAGAGATTGTTGGGTCTTCAAACAGTCCGGCCGACTTAACGCCGAACGCAAGGGGCTCGATACACCAAGCAAAGACGACGACGAACCCCATAAGCAGAATGCCGGAAAACATAAGACTTTCCCACTAGAAGTCAAAACAGTGAACTCACATCATGTGATAACACGAAAACACAGTGCGGCACCTGCCATACCAGGACACCATCCGCAGAAGGGGGATAGACCCTACCAAAATTCGCTGTAGCAGCACTCCCTTCAAAGGAGTGACGCCAGGCCTTTAAGCCGATGGAACAAGCTCTGCACCACTAGAGGCTATGTCCGGTTCATCCGACAACCTCCGTCGTGAAAAGCTCACTCTCCATACCGCCCCATTTCATAGTGGCCCTCAAGCACTACTGGGACACGAAGCTTTCGCCCACTTTAACGCAATAACGCATTACCCGTCTCTTACGCTTAAAATGCCCGGTCCACGCGGCATAATCTCATTACGAGTAACTCCGAGTGTTCCTCAACCACGGAGAACATGAGGCCGCCTTGACAGCCACACACTAATCCGACCTTGCAGGTTAAAGCCCCTAAAAACAGGTCATCCAGAAATCGGACGGTTAGGCGAGTCTGGCGTAAGTAAACAAGGGGCTTCCCAGCCGCATACCCCTTCTACAAGGGGCTGCACGTTTAAACGATGAGAGCCAATAAATCTCAACTTTATTCATCTTCCAAATTATACTTTATTTTAAATACAACCTTTGCACGATATTTTTTCCAAACTAAGTCCTTCTCTTTTACAGATGAAGCACGTGCTACACCCGTCCAGGATACAGCACAACGGAGACACATGCGCAGACGTGCAGCAGGGACCCATTGCAAGGATTCTTTTCAGATTAAGACCCTGCGTAAACCTTTCTTACTGTCTCTTGTTGATAGACATCCCCTGGTTTTCTACCATAACTGAGGAGGAGGCTGGCGTTTTCGCACCGGCCGCGTCAGAAGTTCTCTCCTGTACCTGGACACTAGGTGCTTAGGGCATCATTCTGCCCGGTATCATAAAGACCGAACACCTCAGGGAGTGTTCGGCGTCTCGAGTTAGGCCTTATATGCATCAGCTCCGAATCATGTCTTTGGTCAAATGTTGGGTTTGCCCGACTCCTCTGTTTTGCTGCCTTACGTTCCGCTCCATCGGCTAACGCGGCACTAGGAGAACTACTGCGATTGTGCCCCGGTTCGGCCGGGCGAGCGCCTCAGTAGATAAAGTCGAAAACTGACTGTCATGATATAGCGAGAGACTGGTCAACCACTTGATCGACTATTGGAATGTTTAGAATTCCTCCGCTTTGATGAAGGACCGCTTCCCGGTCAGGAACATACGCGCCCCAAGTTCGGAGAGTGTGGTGCCTCTAGGGGCTATATAGTAGCCCCACCATCCAGCTCCTATGGCTAAGTGAAAGTGATAAAGCATTATAGTCCGGTTGCCTAGTTTGCTATGCTATCACCTCCTTCAAAGGACCAAGACGTTGAATTAAGTGTGAAAAAGCGCTTTTCTTTTTTGTGCAAACACCCCCGCACTATGTGCGTGGGGGCTGAAGCCAAAGACTGCAACTTTCAGGTTATTCATACATATACGGCCGCACAGGAGATAGTTCAATACTTGAACGCACAAGTATAAAAAGCTATTGCATTATAAACATGATCTCACAAATCATACACGTCATTTGAACATGACATCTTTCGAGCACTACGACTCTATTAAACGAGCGCCCTCCAGGACTTCCTCAAAATAGTGCTCGGCGGGTAATCGGCTCTTGTCCGAACCCCGGGATGCAACAGCGATGGCATCCATGTCCGCCCAGTATGTCTTCACACGGGCGAGAGCCATCCGTGCACCTTCTATGCATGCCGACCGCTTCATCACCTTGATATGCGGCACCGCCCCAAGGAATTGCTGCAACAAGCCAAAATAACTCTTCGGCTTGGGCCTTTCCGGCCACAGATGAATAACCACATCCGTCATGGCAAGTCCGGACAATCTATTCAGCTCAGCCCACTCAGCCAGCCGATCAGTCAACGGAAGTGGGCGCTCCGGACTATGGAATTGAGACCAGTAAAGCTCTTCCATTTCGTGATCCTTCACTACAAGAAATATGTCAACTTGTGACCACCACTATTGGTCACTGAAAGGTCACAAATTTCCATTTGCGACCTTTTTGTGACCAAAAATAGAAGGTCAAAAGCTGGCCGTCATAAACTGACTATAGCGACCTTCTCTGTGAGAAGGTCGTGGACGTTTACGACCAAAATATTCCTACTGTGGCGTTTTGGTCACTAGCAACCTCCCCAGGCCACGTAGGCATCCAGCGTGGCAAGCTGATGTGGCACAAGATTCAGCCTGGTCCAATTCGATTTTCTACATGGGCCGAGCCCAACAATTCGGCCTTTTTACTGTATATTTTCTCTATTAATTTTTGCTAGCTACATGGGCCTGGCCCAACAATTTGGCCTTTTTATTTCTAGATGCGGCCTTTTACAGCGTATGATCTTTTACTTTTTGCTATTTTATTTTCCACTGTTTTACATTTGTCCCAAATATCATAATATCATACACTAGTCCCACATGTCAGAAATTTCAAATGTGCTCAAATTATTTTGATAAGTGGGTCGCATGAGTCATGTTTCCATTGCACACATTTTCAAATCACATACATAATTACTATTTCATATGAAACAGAAATTGTAATTCTGAAACATACATGAAATTCACAAACAGAGAGAAGATACATTAAATCACATAGATAATTACTATTTCATTCACAAACAAAGAGAAGATACATTAAATTCCCAGATAACGCAGCTATTATTACAGAACTTTCTATATAAGAATGTCTTGGAGCTTCTTTGAACATCTTTGGTCTTGAATTTACTGAAAATATCTGCCAACAAGGAAACGGAAAACAACAGGTGAGCTATTTAGTAGTAAGATCAAGTCTGGAAAGAAACATGCATGAAAATTAAGAAGAGCTAGAGTATGGATGCCCAAACAGTTTTCGTGCACGTCATGCCAAGTTAGGCAACACGTAGAATGCATATGGGCCATAAAAATGATCAAATGAGGAAGGTATGAAGCCACACAATGGTTCCTCCTTGCAATGATCACATTTAGATAACGACGACCTACTACAGTTCATGTTACAACAACACTAGTTCATGTGAGAAACACACAGGGTCCAAAGTACAAACCAAAAACAATCTGACTTGGAATATGATGTCCACCTTATAGTACTACATCATCATCAGGATTAAAACAACACATTTATAGTCAGAGTGTTGGATGAGACAGATATTAATTGAAAAAAAGACAAGGTAGCATCAAATCAGGTTATAGTTTGTGGGAATCAATGCACACAACATGAACGACAAGGTAGCATCAAATCAGATGATGATTGCATACATACAAATCATGTGCTAGCAGAAAAAAATCCAAGCAGGAGCTCATCTTCCCTCTCTGTTTGGTTACTAACAACTTAAATAAAATAAAATTAAAACATGACTTGTTCATACAGATCCCTCTAAAATTCCTTGGGACAAGTGCATCACATATTCATCAACTTAGCAGCAGAAGTAGTGACCACGGGAAGAGGGGGTGGGAGATGGAGGAGCTACCTGCCGCGGTCGCAATGGAAGCAGAGGAGCAGACCCCTCCTGCCCCTCCCCCACGAGCAGGACAGGGCTGCCAGCTGGGCACGCCCCTACTCGTCCGCCTCCTTGATCAGGAGACCCCCTTCCCCTACTGCTGCTTAGCGCGCCGCATCACTAGTCACCTCCTCATGCAAGAAGTACACAATAAATAGACAGACAGTCAGTGAGGTACATTTTCACAGCAACATAAGCTTAAAATTAACACAAATACACACATCAAATGAAGTCACTAAGATACTTAAGTCCACCACATGGTGTATAATTATGTGGTATATAATTGCAACACATGAACCAAATGAGGAATAACATCATCACCAAGAGTTTCTGATGATAAGCAGAGCTCCATAGTGACTAAAGCATGCAGAACACAATATTCAAAGCAGAAGCAAGCAGGTAGTATGAGCTACCTACTGGCAAAGTATAAAACCTGAATCATATAGTACACTTGAATCAAGAAAACAAGAACTAACAATGAGAACTGCATACTAATGCACCAGATGATCAACATCAAGTGTGGTATATTCACATAAGTTTGCTTATTTGTTTTTGCTTGGAAACTAAGACTGCGTTACCGGCTAGCTAGTGGAGTGACATGTTTGTAATGGCAGTTTGGTACTAATTGCCCCTCAACCCATACTGCTTGCTGTTATACATACACAAGAGACAACAAGCTGTTCAAGTGTTCACTCTAGGAATGCTTTCTAAATAATTGTATAAACGAAGGCTACTTATCACAGACGAACTATAAGGTTTACAGTGCACAGGAGGAAAATTGGTGATTATCATTTTGTAATTAGATTGTAATAACCATCGAGTTTCCAGTAACAATCAAAGATGAAAGCTTGGAAACTCTTCTCTAACTACTGGATTAACAGAGCTTGCAAGCATTCCGTCGAACAGAAGACTGAAGCAAGAAAGTGACCAATCAAGCAGAAATGCATCATTATTCTGAATCCCATATCATCAGTTTGCACAAGTTGCCGCACCATGCAGCAATTTCCACTCCAATCCAGGAAGAGCACTACTACTTGCAGATAACCAGAGTTCAACAAAGATACACGTAACATCAGTTTGCCAAACATGGCAGTGTTTGGTTCAGAAAGATACAGTACAAATGGCCAAACATAGATGCGTTCAGTTTCAGAAGAATCTGAAAGCCAGATCTCATTTGGAAGCCAAACTTGCATTGTTACAAACACATGGCAGAGATTAGTACAAGCACTTACTAATCAGGTCGGACTGAAGAAATCACTAGCAGCGGAAATGCATCATTCTAAATCTTCTCAGTTTGCAAAACAAGATTCAGCAAGCAATCAACCATTATCAACAAGCAGTAGCACTACTTCTTGCAGACGCAACAAGTAGTAGCATTAGTAAGATCATGTAGTACCACAACTGCAACATTTTCTAGATAGATAATCAGTTTGCAAAAGCAACACGTTCAGTTCCTACATCCAACCAGCCAACAAAGCGTTCGCAATCACTCAGCACACGCACTACGGCTACCACTACTTTCAGATAGAAGCAAGCAGAGTCAACAGAGGATGGAAGGGAATGCAATGGAAGAAGAAATCGAAAAGGAGAGGAGATGAGAGGGGGCTGACCGTCGGGGTTCTCCATGGCGTCGGCGTCGGGGCAGCCTTCCTGTCCATGCCATGACGGCCCGGAGCGCGAGCGACGACGACGTGCTGGATGGATCTGGTAGCGAGAGGAGACAAGGTGAGGAAGAGAGGATCTGATTGGGATAGGAGATGAGGTGAGGAAGAGAGGGGACCAACCTTAGTTGCCGGAGACACGCCGACGACGCGGTGGACCAAACCCTATCCACGGGAGACGGTCGCGCGTGGCCGCTGGAGCACGTGAGCACCGGATCTGGGCGGAGCGCGAGGCCGCCGCCGCGCCTCCCCCACTGCGGGGCCGGGTGCAGGTCACCTCCCACGAAAGGAGACAGAGCGGAGCCAGCGCGGACATGGATGGGACTGGGACGCGCTCGCGGTCGGTGGTGGCGACCATGTCCACGACGGCCAGTGAAGGGGTGGGTGGCGGCGAGGGGAGGGATCTGGATCGAGAGCGACGATTCTGGCCGGAGGCGAGGGAGGAGTGGAGGGGGGAAGGGGAGGGTGCAGACGAGGGGAGAGGTGGGCGGCGGAAGGAAGGGGAGGACGGCGAATGGCGGGAGCAGGTGGTCGTCCACG
>NC_041393.1:630899708-630932374 GCF_002162155.2 Triticum dicoccoides | reverse complement strand
TGGTGTGCGGGGGAGAGGAGGAGAGGGGGGAGGAGTGGTGTGCCCACGAGGGGGGAGGAGTGGGTGAGTGGGTGAGAGGTGGGTCAGTGTCCTCAACAACATGTGGTGTAGGTCAGTGGAGCTGCTTTCGGGTGGGTGTGGGTGGGGAGAGGGTGAGGGGTGTGGGCCGTTGGATCTGGCAGGATCTGACGGTCTCTAATGCTTGATCCGCGTGACATGCCCATTGACCAATTAGAATGAAGTGCAGGCTTTGATGATGTTATGACCATCTAAAATGGTCGTAATCAATTTTCCATTTTCCGAGTGCCTGAAATGAGTTTTTTGTGTGAAGGATCTACCATATATTTGTTGCAAAATTGGACCTAATCAATTTTATAAAATGCTAGGACATATTTAATACACAATTGACAAAATGGTTGTGTGTCAAAAGTTTTGATCCACCTCTGGTGAAAAAGACAAATTCCCGCCGATTCAGCTGGAAGCGGGTCAAATTTGAACTGTAGATGCCTTATAGTTTGCTTTTTATTTTTTCCAAAAATCATTTCTAGTTACATAAGTATCTATTTAATCAGAGAAATACCAAAAAAAATCCAAGATTCAACCACTAGCTAGGAACGGTAAAGCCCGCCGTTTTGACCGCATTTTGAAACAGGCATAAAAAATTCAAAAAAATTCAAAAAATGGAAAACCCTACGCATTGTGTCATTATATGTGACCAAGTTTCCAGGAAAAATAATAAACTTGTAATACGGTAATTATTTTAAAAAAGTGTTCTCAGAAATGAGCTATCATGCGTGAAGATTCATGGCTTTCTAGCCAAATGATCAATCTTATGGCCACGTTCATGGCATAGTTTGTTCAAATAATCACATATTGTGCACAAGGGTGCATATTTGGAATGGCAAACAATGTTGCCTAAGGAAGTTTTCATTTTCTTTGGACGAAAAAACCATTTTTCATTTTTTGAGTGCCCAAAAGGAGGTTTTTTTGTGAAGGACCTCCCAAATAATTGTTGCAAAATTGGACCAAATCAATTTTCTAAAATACTAGGACATATATAATGCACAATTGACCAAATGGTTGGGTGAAAAAAGTTTTGATCCACCTCTGGTGAAAAAGACAAATTGTCGTCGATTTAGTTGGAAACGGGTCAAATTTGAACTGTAGCAGCCTCATAGTTTGCTCTTTATTTTTTCCAAAAATCATTTCTAGGTACATAAGTATCTATTTAATCAGAGAAACACCAAAAAAATTCCAAGATTCAACCACTAGCTAGGAACGGTCAAGCCCGCCGTTTTGACCGCATTTTGAAACGGGCATAAAAAATTCAAAAAAATCAAAAAATTGGAAAACCTTCGCATTGTGTCATTATATGTGACCAAGTTTCCAGGAAAAATAATAAACTTGTAATACAGTAATTATTTTAAAAAATTGTTCTCAGAAATGAGCTATCATGCGTGAAGATTCATGTATTTCAACCCAAACGATCAATCTTATGGCCACATTCATGGCATAGTTTGTTCAAATGATCTCATATTGTGCACAAGGGTGCATCTTGGAATTCCAAACAATGTTGCCAAAGGGAGTTTTCATTTTCTTTGCACGGAAAATTCATTTTCCATTTTCCGAGTGCTCGAAATGAGGTTTTTTTGTGAAGGACCTACCATATATTTGTTGCAAAATTGTACCAAATCATTTTTATAAAATACTAGGACGTATTTAATGCACAATTTAAAAATGGTTGGGTGTCAAAATTTTTGATCCACCTCTGGTGAAAAAGACAAATTCCCACCGATTCAGTTGGAAGCGGGTCAAATTTGAACTGCAGCTGCCTCATAGTTTGCTATATGTTTTTTCCAAAAATCATTTGTAGGTACATAAGTATCTATTTAATCAAAGAAATACCAAAAAAATTCCAATATTTAACCACTAGCTAGGAACGGTCAAGCCCGCCCTTTTGACCGCATTTTGAAACGGGCATAAAAATTCAAGAAAAATTAAAAAATTGGAAAACCTTCGCATTGTGTCATTATATGTGAACAAGTTTCCAGGAAAAATAATAAAATTGTAATACGGTAATTATTTTAAAAAAGTGTTCTCAGAAATGAGCTATCAAGTGTGAAGATTCATGGCTTTCAAGCCGAATGATCAATCTTATGGCCACATTCATGGCATAGTTTGTTCAAATGATCTCATATTGTGCACAAGGGTGCATATTGGAATGGCAAACAATGTTTCCTAAGGAAGTTTTCATTTTCGTTGGAAGAAAAAACCATTTTCCATTTTTCGAGTGCTCGAAAGGAGGTTTTTTTGTGAAGGAACTACCAAATAATTGTTGCAAAATTTGACCAAATCATTTTTATAAAATACTAGGCCATATTTAATGCACAATTGACAAAATGGTCTGGTGTAAAATTTTTTGATCCACCTCTCGTGAAAAAGACAAATTTTTGCCGATTCAGTTGGAAGCGGGTCAAATTTGAACTGCAGTTGCCTCATAGTTTGCTATTTATTTTTTCCAAAAATCATTTCTAGTTACATAAGGACCTATTTAATCATAAATACATGGTTTGGTGGCGATACGTCGAGGTTTGGGCAGTGGCCGAGGGTCCCAACTCTAGAGCGCGTAAACTCGCATGCCCGCCACGTGGTCACCGCGTGACCGTGGCGTTGCCATGTGTTCTGGGCGGCCTAGGCATGTCTAGTGGGTTGGGCACTCCCCAGGTTGGTGCTAGGAAGAAAATTACAACATAAGATTCTCACGAGGAGACCAATCGATGCTCAAACATGAATTAGCAGCCATGTGTTTGATTAGCTAATGGGCGTGGCTAATGGGCGTGAGTTTTGGCTGAGGATGATCAGTTACTAAGAAGACCGTTTTCACAAATTTTCAGCTCAAAAGGAGGAGCCTAGGTGGTACTTGCTTTGCAAACTACCACACTGGACATAACTACGAATGTTGAAGCTCGGCTCAAAATAATGAATGGATTGAGCTGGCATTTGGTGGAGGATGGTTATTTGGGCATAGGAAAGCACTGTAGAAAATGGATGCTATTTGGACATGCCAAAGTGGTACTTCCTTCACAAACTGTTGTTCTGAACAGAATAGGAAAATGAATATTTTTGAATTATTTTTGAACTAGGCAAGGAAGGTTTTTACATATTTGACGAAGATATGACCCAAAGAATTTATGAGATTTGTTTGGGAATTTTGGCCATGACAGAAATATAGGTTGCTTCACAACCTAGGGCAAAAACTGCCACATGGACATGACACATAGGCAAAACTGATGAGATGGCGCCTAGTCATCGCAACCCACCACAATTTACAAGGCTATGACCATCTATATTGGTCGTTAACAACTAGAAATAAGGCAGCGGACTAGCGCTGTTTGCTTTATGACCATTTCGTGTAAGGAACTTACGACCTTTCTGCCAAAAATGGTCGCAATGGTTTAGGGTTTGGAGCCCCCCGAACAGCTTTTGACCAATTGGTCTGAAATGGTCATAGATCTATGACCAATTCTTCCAGGGTTACTGACAGAAGGTCACAAGTTGACATATTTCTTGTAGTGCTTTTTGGCTTCGGAAGTGCACGACTGCGTCCGCCGCACTCGCTGCCAAATCCAGGTAAGGATCCTCCGCACCACACAACTGGCCCAGCTGAGCATACTTCGGATCCGTGAACTTCCTATGCAGAAGAAAGGGCTTTCCAGCCGCAATGTCTCCGGCTTGACGCAGTTCCTCCTTCATGGCCCGCATCTCACTCCGGGCATCCTTGACCTCGGCGCCGGCCTTCTTCAGGCCCTCTTGCTCTACTCGGCGTTCTCCTTCAAGAACCTCACAACGGTCGGTAGCATCTTTTAATTTCAAGGTCATTCCGGCCAACTCTTCCCTGCTTCGGCAGTGAGCAGCCTTTTCGGCTTTTAGCTCTTCTGCTGCCTTCACAGCAGCCGAATTACTTATCCTGGCTTGCTCCTTGGCTCGAGCAAGCTCTGCTCGAAGATCTTCCACAGCAGCGGCGCCATCTGCATCAAGCATACAAATTGTAAGGAACGGGCACCAGCTCCCTTACTAGGCAACCGCGGAGCAACCACCTACCTTGCGACTCGCTAAGTCGTTTATTGACCAGCGTGATGTCCGCGTCCGCAACATCGAGTTGCCTCTTCAGTTCGGCAACTCCATCAGTCCGGCTGGCCACGGAACGTTCTGCCACCTGCATAGGAAAGTCGACATTCTATAACTGAGATTATGATCCTTTGCACGCTATCGCTTTCGACAGCATACCAAGTCTCAGGGGCTACTATCTATACAGGGCGCACTTCATGTGCAAAACTGTCAAAAGGTATGTCATTTTTTGTGTACCTCAAACCCCGTCAGCAAGCTTCCGACAGCCTCATACAACCCGCTCTCGGCGGATGAGATCCTTTCAATCACCGTACTCATTAATGTGCGGTGATCTTCCGAGACAGACGACCTCTTGAGAAAATCCTGAAGCTCCACCGGCCGTACTCCAATGGGTGCCGGACTCTCCGGCCCCGCCGGACTCGGGGAGACCCTCCGTGAAGACACCTCAGGGTTGTCCGCCCCGCCAGACGGGGCGGCAGATGGAGGCGTCTCGCTTTCCATCATCTCCGGACGAAGGTCCCCCGAAGTTGACCTCTGCTGAGATAGGCTGAGATCCGAACTACAAGGTGAAAACTTCGGTTACCTTTGGAAGTAATATAGGGGCGTTCCCTATTACAAAATTTCCCCTTTTTACTTACGGCTCGCTGGAGGGCTGATTCCTGTGGGGAGACTGTGCGGCTGGGGCCCTTCCCGGCACAGGATCTTCCGGTGCAGACTTCTTTCCCCGCTTTGAGGCCTTGGCCTCCGGGTCTTCGGAAGCAGTCCTCTTCTCCCCCTGGAAGGAGGGACTCTCGATTCCCCCCTTACTGAAAGCCTCCTTGGCGGAGGTGGTAGTTCCCCTGTGCCTCCCTTCGCCCTCCTCCGAAGGCGCAAACTCCAACATTTTGACTAACACGGGATCCGGCGTGGTCTCAGGGAGGGGGGCCGGACACTGTATCAGTTTTGCTTGCGCTATCCACTCCTATCAAAGGGATAGCTGGTTAAAAGGCAAACCCATGATAAATAAATGGACAATATGTCCGGACACAGGGCTACTTACTTGAGTATCCAGGCGATTGCAGCCTAGGCCGGCGTCCTCGGTCAAGTCCGGATACATCTCTTGCGATCCGAAGAACAGTTTGTACATCTTTGCGGGTGTCAAACCCATGAAGTGTTGGAGAGCTCGTGGCCCATCTGGATTAAATTCCCACAGGCGGAGGGGGCGACGTTTGCAGGGCAGAAGGCGCCGGATCAGTATAACTTGTGCCACCACCACCAGATTGATCTTCCTTTCTTGGAGGTCTCGAATCCGGCCCAGCAACAGGGGTACGTCTTTGGACGGCGCCAGTTAAGACCCTTGTTGACCCATGACGTCAGCCGTTGTGGAGGGGCCGAGCGGAAGACGGGCGGCGGCTTCTGCCTGCTGCCCCTTGGAGCGGTGATATAGAACCACTCCTGTTGCCATGAGCCCAGCTCCTCCTGAAAAGAGCCCTCGGGCCATGGAGCATCAACCCTCTTGCTTATAACTGCCCCTCCGCACTCTGCCTGACGCCCCTCAATGCGGATGAAGGCTTCACAGACGACAATGAATGATGAGATATGGAGGATGGACTCCGGAGCCAAGTCATGGAATTCCAGCCCATAGTAAAACATGAGCCCCCTCACGAAGGGATCCATCAGGAAGCCTAAACCCCGACGGAGGTGAGTCACGAACACAACGCTTTCGCCGGGCTCGGGAGTAGGAATAACTTGCCCTCGGGCAGGCAACCTATGCGAAATCTCGTAGGTCAAGTACCTGGCGTCTCTCAGCTTTAGCACGTCTTCTTCCGTGACGGAAGAGGGCATCCACCGGCCTCGTGGGTTGGAGCCAGACATTGTCGAAGGTCGAAGGTACCCGAATCTGGAGCCCTGGGTGTTGGGACTCGGGGGCGAGGGTCGGATTCGATTGAAGATTGAAGAAAAAGAACTGGCCTTGGTCTCATTATAAAGAGGAAGAATACCGAGAGCCGTCCCCGTGACCGTTTGGAACCCGCCTTCGATGGAGGGGGCGTGGCAACGGGCGCGGTTGGGTTACCCACGTCCATATTAATGGGAATCCCGGAATAAGGGGAACACGATCTCTGCTTCGACAAGACGTGCGAAGGAAACCGCTTCGCTAAACGCGCTGAGGTGGTATAATAAAAACAATTCGAGTAAAGGCTTGGTAGTGGTGTGACGTCACGCCATGAAATACATCAGCAGATTGAACTTGTGTAAATATTATTCTCTCTACGGTGGTATGTGGAAATTATTTTGCAGAGCCGGACACTATCCTGGTGTTCACAATCTTCTATAAATTATTCGGAGGAGGAACCCGCCTTGCAATGCCGAAGACAATATGCGCGCCGGACTCGCGGCATTGAAGCCTGGTTCAGGGGCTACTGAGGGAATCCTGGACTAGGGGGTGTCCGGATAGCCGAACTATCATCATCGGCCGGACTCCAAGACTATGAAGATACAAGATTGAAGACTTCGTCCCGCGTCCGGATGGGACTTTCCTTGGCGTGGAAGGCAAGCTTGGCGATACGGATATGTAGATCTCCTACCATTGTAACCGACTGTGTGTAACCCTAGCCCTCTCCGGTGTCTATATAAACCGGATAGCTTTACTCCATAGGACGAACAACAATCATACCATAGGCTAGCTTCTAGGGTTTAGCCTCCTTGATCTCGTGGTAGATCCACTCTTGTAACACACAACATCAATATTAATCAAGCAGGACGTAGGGTTTTACCTCCATCAAGAGGGCCCGAACCTGGGTAAAACATCGTGTCCCTTGTCTCCTGTTACCATCCGCCTAGACGCACAGTTCGGGACCCGCTACCCGAGATCCGCCGGTTTTGACACCGACAAGCACCATGTTTAATTTTGTGTATAGCTTGGTGGGTCATAACTTCAAGAGAAATCTTGAAGAACAATTGAAGAGTGAAAGAATCCTTGACGAACCATCATGTAGAGCCTCCATGAAGAACTCCATTAATAAAAGAATGATAGAAATAAAGAGAAGTTGAATACACAAGGTGAAACCTGGTAATAATTTAGGTGGAGCTTCGTGATGAGATAATGTGGAAAACTTGGAACTCCAGAAAAGAAAAGATGAAGCATCTCGAACCGAGAAATGTGACATGATGAACAACGATGGAAAGAAGAAACTAGATCACTTGGATGAAACAATAATAAGAATTACGTTATGCGTATCCTTCACCAATTTAAATTGATGACAAGCAACAGATTTGGCATACTACTTATTCCCGTAGAAAGGATTAAGAGAGATATAGCCCAAATTTGAGAAGGTATTGATGGAACCACCGGTGGGATTAAAATGAACGAATGAATTGATATGACAACAAAGGAAGTGAAATCTTGAACGAACCACCGTAAGAATTGAAAATGAAAGTAGCAAAGGCACAATTCACCGGGAATAATTGGGAAACGAATGAAGATACTTGAGGGGATTTAAAAAACATGAGAACAAAGAGATCATGGACTGATTAGAGGGTATTTGAACGATGCACCGGTAGATTTGGAGAACGATGGCTAAATGCTGAGAATGAAGAATTATGACATGATGGCCTTCGGAGGAAAGAAATGGAAACAACTCATGAAATGCTCTGAATGGGTGAAAATAATTCCCACAATCGAGAACAATTATGAGTGGATGGCATCAAACTTGAACTGCGCATCTTTGGAAGAACAGGTAAGGATTTAAGAGGAACTCTTCTTCGGTCTTCAAAATCCGAGAATGACGAGGGGAAACACCACCAAATTGTTGAGACACTCCGGAAGGATTAAAAGGAAAAAAGGTTGAGCCAAAGATGAAAAGAATTTGAAAACGACCTTGGAGAAGGCATGTGACTGATGAAAATTTATTCTTACGTCAAACTTGGAAATGAATTTGAGAATCGCTCCTGATAATTCGAAGAGTCAGGTAAGATCCTGGGAAAAGACATGTGGGTTAGGGCCCACTCAAAAGAAAACACCATTGGAAATGATTACTTGAAAGGGAGATTGCACCGGTTGAATGGCTTGAATGAGATAACAACCTCAAAATAGCTAAAAAGGATTAAGAATAGAAACTTGAATCTTCTGAGATAATCTTAAGCACTCTGGAACAAATGAATATCAAGAGGTGAGTGATTGAGAGGTGCACCGACATGAGAAAGCATTTGACACGAGGAAAGGAATATGATCAACACTGAAAGCTTGAATTTGATCCACCTGAGAAGAAAAAAGAATGAAGGATGATGAACGTGAAGCTCGTGAGCATCTTCACGAGGGATCACCGGATCAGAACATTGATTGAAAAGAGTGAAGTGACTTCACATGAATAAATGGATACTTGATTAAAATAAATGAGTCCTTGAAGAAAAAGGTGGGTGGGTGGGGAAAAACAAAGACAACTTGGGATGAACGAAACAAACACCATTGAGAAAACTTAGAATTGATCTTGCGGATGGGGAGAATGATGGGATCATCTCGAAGAGAAGCACACCAGTTGGAAAAGAATTAACGTGACAACCTCAATGATCAAAAGGATTAGTATTCACATAGCAATATGAGCACACCGTTTAGGAAAGGTATGGATTCAACATTTGACTTCGAAGCAACTCGAATACCACAAATATAACAAAACAAAGGATTGGCTTGCAGAAATAAGCCGGAACAAATACATATGATAGAGATTTACCCAATCCCATATCAGGCATCTGTCGGAAAGATATTCTAGGAGCTTCTAGAATTCCCACCTATAAACTCACGAAACTTTCTGGTTATGCAATCAGGTGTTGGGGATACAGGGGAAGCAATATATCTCACTCAAACTAACAATCCCTACATCCAGCTGTATCCATCCGTCAACACATAACCAAGAAACCTTCGGAAATCGTGTACCTCAACCTTCAAAAAGCATACGTTATACGAGTTATGGCAATACTCCCGAACTCCCCAGTACTGGGTGGCGTCGATCTTATCTCACCAGCAACTGCATAAAAGAGATTTTCGATGTCGGCAAAACTCAGGTATTCCAGAACTGCAACGATAAAATTGTGACGACAACACCTCGGAGCTCAAGTCCCCGGGACACTGGCACAACCCCTAAATGTCAGGAGGCACCAAGAACAATGTTCTCGTCACAAAACCATCGGAACGATTCCAAGATACCCGCGTGATCCTAAAATAAATTTGTGAAAAATTGAGAGGAAAGACAAAACATCTACGTCGAGAGTCCTCACCAGAGCGACGAAGGGGCTAAGGAGTAAAAAGAATCCTACTCTCCCATATATATAATCCTAAGACTCAAAATAATTTTCTTCTAGACTCAACAACGGCCAAACTACATGATCAATCAAGGGGCTCCTAAGGTCGGTCGAGGCTCTGATACCAACTTGTCAGGCCCAATAAGCGACCCTATCCAAAAGGAACTCGAAGGTCCCACCAAGGATAGACCCGCATATTGAAACGCTTTTGCAAGGTGGATATCATTACATCAACATTACATAATAGATAGGGATACATACAAAAGGAAAACAATGCCACACGAATACAACATCATCTTACATAAGAGCACCATCCGACTACCAATGAAACACAAACAGAAACTCAAACGACATCCACCCTTCTAGCCCAGGCTGCCGACCTGGAACCTATCCCCTGATCGAAGAAGAAGCAGAAGAAGAACTCCAAAACAAGCAAACATCACTCTCGCGTCATGATTATCGTATAACCTGTACCTGCAAATGTTGTTGTAGTCATCTGTGAGCCACGAGGACTCAGCAATCCCATTACCATGGGTATCAAGACTAGCAAAGCTTAATGGGTAAGGAAGGGGTAAAGTGGTGAGGTTGCAGCAGCGACTAAGCAAGTATGGTGGCTAACATACGCAAATAAGAGCGAGAAGAGAGCAAATGGAACGGTCGTCAACTAGCAATGATCAAGAAGTGATCCTGAACACCTACTTACGTCAAACATAACTTAAAACCGTGTTCACTTCCCAGACTCCGCCGAAAAGAGACCATCACGGCTACACACATGGTTGATGCGTTTTAATTAAGTCAAGTGTCAAGTTGTCTACAACCGGACATTAACAAATTCCCATCTGCCACATAACCGCGGGCACGACTTTCGAAAGATAATACCCTACAGGGGTGTCCCAACTTATCCCATGATAAGCTCTTGCGATCAACGAAGGATATACCTTCTCCCAGGAAGACCCGATCAGTCTCGGAATCCCGGTTTACAAGACATTTCGAAAATGGTAAAAAAAGACCAGCAAAGCCGCCCGATGTGCCGACAAATCCCGAGAGGAGCTGCACATATCTCATTGTCAGGGCACACCAGATGAGCCAGACGTCGGGTTGGCATAGACCCTGGTTGCCCAGGGGGCGCCGGACATTGCTCAGGTAGGACCAACACTCGGAGGAGCACTGGCCTGGGGGGCAGGTAAATAACGATGACCCTCGGGCTCCGGAAACCCAAGGGAAAAAGGGCTAGGTGAGGCAAATGGTAAAACCAAGGTTGGGCCTTGCTGGAGGAGTTTTATTCAAAGCAAACTGTCAAGGGGGTCCCATAAATCACACAACCGCGTAAGGAACGCAAAATCCCGGAACATAACACCGGTATGATGGAAACTAGGGCGGCAAGAGTGGAACAAAACACCAGGCATAAGGCCGAGTCTTCCACCCTTTACAAAGTATATAGATGCATTAATTAAATAAGAGATATTGTGATATCCCAACATAATCCTGTCCACCATGGAGAAATCTTCAACTTCACCTGCAACTAACAACGCTATAAGAGGGGTGAGCAAAGTAGTAACATAGCCAAGTGAGGGAGTCCTGGATTAGGGGGTGTCCGGATAGCCGGACTACCATCATCAGCCGAACTATCGTCGGCCGGACTATCATCATCGACCGGACTCCAAGACTATGAAGATACAAGATTGAAGACTTCGTCCCGTGTCCGGATGGGACTTTCCTTGGCGTGGAAGGCAAGCTTGGCGATACGGATACGTAGATCTCCTACCATTGTAACCGACTCTATGTAACCCTAGCCCTCTCCGGTGTCTATATAAACCGGATGTCTCTAGTCCGTAGGACACAACAACAACCATTACAATCATACCATAGGCTAGCTTCTAGGGTTTAGCCTCCTTGATCTCGTGGTAGATCCACTCTTGTAAACATCCACAATATCAATATCAATCAAGCAGGACGTAGGGTTTTCCCTCCATCAAGAGGGCCCGAACCTGGGTAAAACATCGTGTCCCTTGTCTCCTGTTACCATGCGCCTAGATGCACAGTTCGGGACCCCCTACCCGAGATCCGCCGGTTTTGACACCGACATTGGTGCTTTCGTTGAGAGTTCCTCTGTGCCGTCACCGATAGGAAGGATGCCTCCTCCTGTCTTCAAGGACGGTATTTTCGCCAAAGGAGCCTTGGCCACCGGCCAAACTATCCGGCTAGGTGGTTTTCTTATGACCGTCTGTCCGGCCACCGCTTCGACAATGACCTCTCAAGTCGTCAAAAGCAATCTTCACGTCAGCTCGGAATTCGCCGAGCGGCTGGATCCAATAGAGCTCTCGTCCGTAAACGAGCTCTTGGATCGCATCGCCGCCCTGGGAATCGCTACCGACTACAATCAGATTGGGCTTAAAACCGATCTGAGAGAGATTAACTCTCCCCAGGTCACCCACCATGTTGCAGTGGTAGAGGAACAATGCAGTGACTCTTCTCCTGTATTGAAAACTAGTCATGTCCGGGTTCCCGAACCCCCCATGCCAGATTCCCGCGGAGGGATGGACGTCGATCAAGCACTGAACTTAAAGTCAGGCATCGGATCGGACTCGTTGGACAGCGTCCAGCAATCCAAGCTTCCAAATTTGGAAACTTCTCGGCCTTCGAGCCCTGAGATGGGTAGGGTTCCGGACATAATTCCACCCACCCGCCTAGACATATGCGATCTATCTCTAATTCGGCAAGAGCCCGCTGAGACAGTACATCACTACTGGGCCAGATTCCTCCTGGTTATGGACAGGATAAAGGACTGCCGAGAGGAAAACACAATCTCAATTTTTTGCAATAATTGCACGGATGAGGGAATCTTGAACGCCGTCAGCCGTCGTGAAATTACATGCTTCGCCGACCTGGCGTCCATAGTACGAAAGTACTGTGCGATGGAGAGTTTCCGGACAACCGAAAATAAGTTTTGGGACAATCCGGCCCCGAATACAACCCTAGTCCGCAACAAAAGGGTGCATTACACTCAGGCACCAGATACAAAACCAAAAAGCAAAAACCCCATAAAGGGCGCGGAACCGTACTGGAGGGATGGCTTAGCGGACCCTGTAAAATTCACAGTACAGAGGGCGCCATCCCAACACATAGCCTTCGAGCATGTTGGATATTACGGCAGGTGGCCAAAAGTGGCGAGGAGCTTCTAGCCCCGGAAAACCACTCCAACAATACCGGTATGGTATCAACAGTCTTCAAGACTTTCGCATCAAATAATATGCGGAAACGAACAATCCGCAGCCTCGCCGAAGTCTACCAAGTAGCAACAACAAATCCATGGAGCGACACAGCCATCACCTTCAACGCCAGCGACGAACCTAAATTGCGAACAGCCCGAGCACCAGCCGCACTGGTACTTAGTCCAATAGTGGACGACTTTCGACTTTCAAAGGTCCTCATGGACGGGGGCAGTGGATTAAACCTCATCTACGAGGAAACTCTTCAAAAAATGGAAATAGACTGGAGCCGCATTGAGCGAAGCAGCACAACCTTCAGAGGAATAATCCCTAGCCGGGAAGCGCGCTGCACCGGAAAAGTCACACTCGATGTGGTGTTCGGCTCGCCGGACAATTACAGATCCGAAGAAGTCACGTTCCAAGTGGCCCCGTTCAACAGCGGATATCACGATATATTAGGACGAGAGGCATTCACAATTTTTCAAGCCGTACCCCATTACGGGTACATGAAGCTCAAAATGTCTGGGCCCGGCGGGATAATCACTCTCGTTAGTGATCCGGACATAGCACTCCGCGCCGAAAACAAAACAGCCGCATTAGCCCTGGAGGCACTATTCGAAGCCCTAGCGGCAGAGGAACTCGCCGCGCTGCGCGCTATGGTGTACAGAGACGACGTGATACTCGATAAGAGATCCAAGTCCACCTCCTTTAAACCAGCGGACGAAATTATAAAATTCCAGGTCCACCCAACGGACCCGACAAAGACGGCCTCCATCGGGGCACAGTTGAACCCTATTGTAGACGCCGTGCTGCGAGAATTCCTTCGGGAAAAATGGGACATTTTCGCCTGGCATCCTTCAGATATGCCAGGAATCCCTTGCAGGTTGGTAGAGCATAGCCTAAACATCCTAAAAGGATTCAAGCCAGTCAAACAGGCTCTTCGACGATTTTCCGAGCCCAAAAGACAGGCAATGGGAGAAGAACTACCCAAACTATTGGAAGCCGGATTCATCAGAGACATCAAACAGCCGGATTGGGTAGCAAACCTGGTAATGGTACCAAAGAAGGACAGATCCTGGCGCCTATGTGTCGATTTCAAAGACCTAAATAAAGCCTGCCCAAAGGATCCCTTCCCCCTCCCCCGCATCGACCAAATCATCGATGCCACTGCAGGGCACGATTCATTGTGCTTCCTGGACGCATACTCCGGCTATCATCAAATCAAGATGGCAGAAGCGGATCAAGCCGCAACGGCGTTCATTACTCCATATGGACCATTCTGCTTCAACACGATGCCCATCAGACTTAAAAACGCCGGCGCAACATATCAGCGCATGATTCAGACATGTCTGGCTACCCAGATCGGCAAAACAGTTCCAAAAAACCTCAAACAGATCCAAAAATTGACTGGATGTGTGGCGGCTCTCAGCCGCTTTATCTCCTGCCTAGGAGAAAGGGCATTGCCCCTCTATCGCCTCCTCAGGCACACCGAACACTTCGAGTGGACGGACGCTACCACTGCCGGACTCGAAGAAATAAAGGCCATATCGGCAACGAACCTGGTCCTGGCTGCGCCCAACCTGGGCGAACCTATGTTGTTATACATCGCGGCAACACATCAAGTAGTAAGCGCGGTGCTCATCGTATAACGAGAGAAAGAAGGGCATAAATTCCCTCTTCAAAAACCAGTGTACTACGTATCCACTGTTTTAACCCCCTGCAAGTCCCGTTACCCGCACTATCAAAAGATAGCGTATGCGGTGTTCATGGCATCCCGGAAGCTCTGACACTACTTTCAAGAGTGTTCGATAACAGTGGCCTCCGAAGTACCTCTAAATGACATTATAAATAACCCGCGACGCAACTGGCAGGATTGCAAAATGGGCCATTGAGCTCTTACCATTCGATATAACTTACAAACCCCGGCGAGCTATAAAGTCGCAAGTTTTGACTGACTTTGTCGCTGAGTGGACTGAAGCTGAACTCCCTAAAGAGTACGACGCATACTCCAATTGGATTATGCATTTTGACGGCTCCAAAATGTTGGCCGGATTGGGGGCTGGCATCGTACTAACGTCCCCAATCGGGGACAGAGTCCAATACATACTTCAGATAATGTACACGGACTCCAACAACGCAGCCGAATACGAGGCCCTCTTACATGGCCTCCGGATGGCAATCTCCATGGGCATCCAACGCCTAGAGGTGCGCGGGGACTCAAACCTCGCAATATCCCAAGTAAATGGAGACTTTGACGCCAAGGATCCAAAAATGGCAGCCTATCGCAACGCTGTCCTTAAAATGTCAGCTCGGTTCGAAGGACTTGAATTCCACCACGTAGCCAGAGATAATAACCAAGCGACCGACGTATTGGCACGCATCGGCGCAAAATGTGACGTTGTGCCTCCAAATATCTTCCTGGAACGGCTGTTCAAGCCATCCGTACTATGGGAAGAGGAGTCCGGAAATAACAAACCGGAGGCAGCCGCAGAGCAATCTGACATAATCGGCGATCAAGCCGACGAAACAACACCCTCAGCTCACGACATAATGGCAGTAATTGCCCCATGGACAGAGCCGTTCCTAGCCTACTTGCTTAGGCAGGACCTCCCCGAAGACCATAATGAGGCCCGTTGCGTAGTCCGGCGATCTAAAGCCTACAAGGTCCATGAGGGAGAACTCTATAAGAAAAGCACAACCGGAGTCCTTGAAAGGTGTATCTCCGAAGAGGAAGGGCGAGACCTTCTGGCTGAAATTCACACCGGACTAGGCGGACACCACGCCGCAGCCCGGGCCCTTGTAGGAAAGGCATTCCATACAGGATTTTATTGGCCGACGGCCCGGGCAGATGCTCAGGACTTAGTCCAACGATGCGTTGGTTGTCAGCTCTTTGCTAATCAGAGCCACATGCCACCCACCACCCTCAAAACTATACCCATTACCTGGCCGTTCACGGTCTGGGGGCTTGACATGGTTGGACCACTTAAAGGGGGAACCCACAAGCAAAGGTACCTATTGGTCATGGTGGATAAACTCACCAAATGGATAGAGGCCAAGCCAGTTAAAACGGCAGAGTCCGGACCAGTGATAGACATTATATCCGGGGTAGTACACCGTTATGGTGTCCTGCACAGCATCATCACCGATAACGGCATGAACTTTACGGCCGATGAGGTTAAATCATGGTGCAAAAATATGGGCATCAAGCTCGATTACACTTCAGTCTATCATCCTCAAACCAACGGTCAAGTGGAACGAGCAAATGGTCTAATAATGAGCGGCATCAAACCCAGACTAGTGCGGTCCCTTACGAAATCTGACAGGCATTGGGTAGAGGAGCTCGACTCCGTACTCTGGGGGCTGCGGACAACGCCTAACCGTACTACGGGATTCACACCATTTTTTATGGTATACGGCGCAGAAGCAGTTTTGCCCTGTGACATCATTATTGACTCACCTCGAGTGCGCATGTACGAAGAAAGAGAAGCCGAGTTGGATCGGCAGGACAGCTTGGACGCATTGGAGGAAGAAGGCGACGTCGCCAAGGCTCGTTCCGCATTCTATCAGCAGCAGGCTCGAAGATACCAAAGCAGAGAAGTACGGTCCAAGACTTACAACGTTGGCGAGGTGGTTCTACGCCTGCCGGACAAGAAAAAGGACAAGCTCAAGCCCAAATGGGAAGGCCCCTTCATCATCGATAAAGTCTTGACCGGCGGAGCGTACCGTCTACGAAATGCGTTGGATAACCGACTCGAGCTGAACCCATGGAACGCAGCCCGCCTCCGAAGATACTATGCCTAGCACCGGACTAACAGTTCGTCCCTTTCCCCCCATCCAAATTTTTTATTATTATTATTGCAGCCGCCTTTTGTTTATCTTTTTCTTCTCAACCCTATTCATCAAAGCCTTAAAAGGCCTACTTGCGCATCGTTCGCGCGCAACTGATGTGCTATCCACACTCATTATACCTAGGGGCTTCTTTACCAGAAGCTTAATTATAAGGGCTTCATGCCCAGCACATGTGTCAAGCCTCCACATGTACCTTTTATTCACCATTATATGCATCGATATGACTTAAGTTTTGGCCAAGCTGGGTTGCCTGGCTCCTGTGCTTACCCCTACGTTCCCGATTGTTCGGCTAGGAGGTAAAGGGAGCACCTCTGCGATTGTTACTGCCGGGTCAGCCGGATGTGTACCTCAGACTGGGTGAAGCCGAAAGCTAGCGTTCTTAAGGGAATATTCGGTCGGTGACTTAAAAGATGATTTTTTATCTACTTATTTATCAGCCCCCAGATGTTTTTCTACTTTTTTCGCAGTCCGGACATGCACTTTAGGGCATGCCACCCCCAGAGGAAAGGAACCCTGGAAGATGTTTCTTACTACCCATGTAATATAACATAACTAGTTGGGCACTTGTCTGATAAAGCACTAATGACCCCTACGCCTGGTCTCCATGCATACCCTGGTTGTTTCATAACCGAGAAGGTATTCGGACACACTCCGGACTCTAGGGTCCCGAGGTCAAAGCAAAAAGGTCGGCAAAGACAAACGATCTACAATTCGGCTAGAAGGCATTTTACATGTCATTTTATAATACATTGTCAAATCTACTGATTGTATTCTTCCTCAATCCCGTCTAACAGGTTGTCTAATTTACAGTCCTGTTAGGAAAATTTAGCGGCCAACTCTACTTGGCCGTATACTAAACTCACAGGGATCTCCTTCCCATCGGGCCCCACAGGTCCGACTTCGGCCATGTGGTTGGGATCCGCCTTCTTGTACCGCGTCTTTACCATGGCCCAGGCCTCCCTGGCACCTTGGTGGCAGGACGAAATCTTCCATAAATGGAAGCACTGCCGCACTCCCTAAAGCTTCTCCGCAAGCTCCCCAAGACTCTCGAGTAAGGAGAAGGCTGGTCATAAAGCCTGGATGACGCCGCTCATTGCCTGCCGAACTCATTCGATCAGTTGCAACAATTCGGGAAGTTGATCACCCGTTGATACAGGCATCTCCTCCGCAGGGCAACCTGTGAGCATACCTGCAGACATATTCTCCTTAACGGATCCCGACAGCTCGGCCCGAACGCCTTTCAGCTCTTCTCCAAGCTGGGCATGGGTATCCTGGAGCTTGTTCCTTTCATGTTGCACCTTATGCAGCACCCTCTCGCCGGCCTTTAGTTGGCGCAGAAGTTCTTGCCTGTCCGGATCTTGTCCGGCAGCACCTGCAACGTCATTTTTTAGACTTGCGCAAAGGCCAAACGCTACTTATCTTTCTAAAATAATGCGTTACCAGGAGAGGGCCTTGTGTTCCCTCCTGCGCCAGAGAGTGCGACCTCATGTTGGGCCTTGCACTCTTGCAGCTCCTGAGACAGTTGGGTATTCTTCTCGGTAAGATCCTACGTTTCATATGATCCTTAAATCAGTTAATATAACTACTTTAAGTCTTGGGGGCTACTGGCATATACAACTATTAAATTCTCTTACCCGTATGTCTTTTACATACTGCTCCGTGGCTCTGGTAAAACCATCTTGAGCAGCACGAAGGTGCGCGTCCCGCGCGTTAAAGGCATTCAACGCCTCGGGGGAAAAGCACGCGTCACGAAATACTGTCCGGTGGCGCCTGTGATTCATGGCACTCTCCACCTCAGACTTGGTGGTGGACAGTCTTTCGGCATCCTCCATCGGAGGAATGTCCGGCTCGCGCCTTGCGCTCCCCTCCCCCTCCACATCAGGTGCTGGAGCCTGGCTGGTAGAAGTTGGATTGGCAACCTCCACGCCCGCAGTCCGGCGGGCGCTTTTTTCCCTACAAGAGTCATGAGCACTCAAACGCTTCCTAGGAATGTTGCTCTAAATAATGAATTGTGAGCTACACCTTTGCGGCGATGTTTCAGTCCGCGCCGCGCTCCTCTTCCGCCTACTGGTCCGGACGGGCCTTTGTTGGTCAGCCACCGCGGGCTCGGCTTCTCGCCCTAGGGGCGCCTCCTGCACAGCGCCATCATATACGGTGGTCAGATATAAGCAAGGAAGGAATGATGGTGTCAGGACTTCGGTCGTAATCACCTGGGAAGCCGGATATAGTCCGTGATAGTCGGCCGTGATGGCGACTAAAGCATTGTCCATGCTGAGCTGATGGAACACCCCCTCGATTAGCTCCACCTTTATGTCCGGATCCTCTTCGGGGGCCGGATCCCGTGATCTCTCTGGATCCTCGGGTTGCGGAGCTGGACTTAGCATGTCCTCCACGATCCGGCGCAGTTCCTGCGTCGAAAGAAGAACACAATATAAGAAACTTAAGTTTCAAAAAGCATGGGTCGGGCACGCAGAGTGTTCGCTTACCCAAGGCCGGGGATTATTCATGGAGAACCAATTTAATGGGTTCGTCCGAAGGAAATCCTCCTTCTCCCCCTTATACAGGACGGACAAGATTGTCACCAGGTCTTCGACCGAATCCGGCCCTTAACGGCCATGCCGGGTGGCATCGTCCTCCCCATTGAAATCCCACATGGGGTGGCCCCTGTATTGTAGTGGCTGCACCCCCCGCATAATGCATGTTGCCATGCCTCCAATCATGGTCAACCCGGAATGGGCCAGTAACCTTATTCGGCCCATCAAATAATGGACGCTCTTGTCTTCCTCCAGTTGGGGGCTCCGCGGACGCCAACTAAGGCGTTTCTTCAGAGGAGCATTGCTGAACTCCGGGAGGCCGATCCGAGCAAGGTCCGGCAGCGGAGCGTCTTCTATATAAAATCATCCTGAAGGCCAGTCTTCGAACGCCTTCTTAGGGGTTCCGGATGGATATCCGGTCCCGGCAATGCGCCATATTTCGGCGCCGCCCACTTGATATATGGACCCCTCGTGAGAGCGGGGTACAAGGCAGAACAACCTCTTCCACAGCACGAAATGGGGCTCGACACCCAGGAATAGCTCGCAAAGAGCTACGTAACCCGCAATATGCAGGATTGAGGCAGGGGTGAGGTGATGAAGCTGGAGTCCGTAGGACTCCAGGAGCCCGCGGAGGAATGGATGTACAGGAAATCTGAGCCCCCTTATCAGATAGGGGACGAAGCATACCCTCTGCCCTTTGTTGGGACTTGGGCTAACCTCCGCTTGCTTCCCTCCTTTGTAGGTGGCCAGCCCGGCTCGAACCGGAACCATGAAGGCCGGAGGGAGATATGCCCCCGCTTGGAGCTTCACCAGCTCGTTGTGCGGAACAGAGCATCTCCTCCAATCTCCTGGCAAAGGGCTAGGAGTGCGAGAAGAGGAGCCGCGTTGACGGTCCATGGTGGAATGGATTCTTGGTCAAAATCGCTCCGATGAGTATTTGCGGGAGGAAGATGGTGATTTGGATCTGGATTCTTGCCTCCCTTATAGGCAGATTATTCGCACAACTAGGGGGTAAAACATAAAAGACACCCTGGCTTTTCACATTCGCGCGACGCGTGGAAGAAGGCCATTATTGGGCGTGGGAGTCAAGACGCGCAACATTGATGAGGAAGACGGACACTGTTCGGCATGTACGTAGAACTTGAAAGAGAACCCGCCTTGCAACGCCGAAGACTACACACATGCTGGACTTATCGTCATTGAAGCCTGGTTCGGGGGCTACTGAGGGAGTCCTGGATTAGGGGGTGTCCGGATAGCCGGACTACCATCATCAGCCGAACTATCGTCGGCCGGACTATCATCATCGACCGGACTCCAAGACTATGAAGATACAAGATTGAAGACTTCGCCCCGTGTCCGGATGGGACTTTCCTTAGCGTGGAAGGCAAGCTTGGCGATATGGATACGTAGATCTCCTACCATTGTAACCGACTCTATGTAACCCTAGCCCTCTCCGGTGTCTATATAAACCGGATGGCTCTAGTCCGTAGGACACAACAACAACCATTACAATCATACCATAGGCTAGCTTCTAGGGTTTAGCCTCCTTGATCTCGTGGTAGATCCACTCTTGTAAACATCCACAATATCAATATCAATCAAGCAGGACGTAGGGTTTTACCTCCATCAAGAGGGCCCGAACCTGGGTAAAACATCGTGTCCCTTGTCTCCTGTTACCATCCACCTAGACGCACAGTTCGGGACCCCCTACTCGAGATCCGCCGGTTTTGACACCGACACCAAGCAATTGTTTGCTAGGACGGGTGAAAATTTTAGAGGCTGACATGGCAATTTGGGTGGCTTGATCAACAAGAGATAGGTAGCGGGGCAACGCGATAGAATGAAGCAACTAGCATAGCAATGATAGTAGTGAGATCCAGGGTAGCGGTCATCTTGCCTGAAATCCCGCAAGGAAGGAGAACGAGTCCATGAAGAAGACGAACGGGAGTAGTCGAACGAATCCTCACAATTGCAACATTACCGGAACTAAGAAGCAACACCAGAAAAAAATAAACAACATGGTAAATGCACAAGCATGAACAATGCATGATGCACAAACAAGTGTGATGCATGTCCGGTTTAATAAGGCATGGCATGGCAAAGTGCAACAAACCACACTACAAGTTAATTCAAGCTCAATATGCAATGAGTTGCATATTGACGAAACACCACAACAATTATTTAGTTCATCTCGTTTAAACTACTCAACAATTTTAAATGCTGTTAAACATGGCAAGAGGTGAAGCATAATTAAACTACCTATCTAGGCAAGTTTAAATGAGGCCGGAACAACAAACAACAATTTCGGGAAAATCCTCAAATACAAATTATGAATTTTGTACTGTTCTGCCTAAACAATATTTTAATTTTGGTAAACAGGGACATAAAGTGCACCATGTTAAAGTAGGCATTTTTCCACCCCATTTACATACAAAGAACATTTAAAACCGAGCTACGGTTATTTAGTTATGAAATAAACCATTTTAACATGTCATTTATGCAAATTAATTCAAACAGCAATTTTAAATATTTTAAACATGGATGAAAATGGCATATTATTAATCTACACAAAATTCTAAGCATTTTACATGTTTAAATCATTTTAATCCGATGCACGGTTATGAAGTTATTAATGCATGAAGTTTAGGGTCCAATCTGCAAAACTGCACTCTCTGAAAAAAATACTAAAATCGCAGACAGGGAAAAAAACTACATCACGGGCCGAAACTAGCTGGCCCAACAAAGCACAGGGTGAGGCGCTGGATCTGAAGCTCACCAGGCCTCATGGGCCGGCTCGGTGGGGAGGCTGGCTTGGATCGATCGATGAAGGGGATCGAGCGGGCTGGAGGTCAACTCACGGCCGAGGAGACTTGGCGCTGGTCGTCCTCCTCGCACGCAGAAGCAGGGGAACAGCGCGACGACGAAGAGGCCAGGCGCACCGGCACGATGCAGAGGAGGCGCCGGCAGCGGAACTTGGCGAGGCAGCGGCTGCAGGGCTTGCCAGCGGTGCCCTGGAGGCGGGGACGAGGCCGAAGACACGGGGCCACATCGGTTCTATCAGAGACGGTCACTAACAGAGTAGAGTGGCAGAGGGAGCTGCAAGGCCATGGCGGGGGGAGAAATTCAGACAATAGGCTGAGAGATTAGAGAGAGAGACAGAGAACCAAAGGGAGAGCTGGATGAGGTGAGGAGACCTGGCCGGCGTGGGGTGCTCGAGGAGGTCGTGGGGTGTAGCTCCGGCAAGACGCACAGGAGGCTGCAAAGAGATCCATGGGTGGTTCATGTCCACGGCAGAGAGAGAGCCCTGAGAGATGAATACAAAGGGAGGAGGAAGAACGAGGGTAGGAGGCAGGGCATGGCGATGGATCTGGTCATGCTGTAGGGGTCGACGAGGAAAACGGGACGCGGTTTAGGCGGTAGGTTCACCGGAGCTCGGACAGTTGACACGGCGGTGAGATCCGGGCATGGGGGTTTTGTTCCCGGCGCCGGAATGGAGGCGGGGTGCAGCAGCAAGGTGAGGAGCGCTCGGGCGCTGCGCTATTGTTGCAGGCTCAAGGAGAAAGCAGAGGACGAGCTCCTCTCTTGTGGGCTTGATCGAGGCAAGGAGGAGGATTTGGTGGTGGCTGGCTGGTGGATCGGGAGGAGGCTGCGGGATTGGCCCGATGGAGAATTCGGGGAGAGGAGGTGGGTTCATCGGGATGGATCCCGAGGAAGATAGTGGCGGCGGTCGAGAGGAATCGATGGGACATCTCCCTAGATTCTAGGGTTGGTCTAGTTATATATGTAGGTTGGTTAGCTTAGGGCAAAACGTACCCTCCGATTAGAATCGAACGGTCGAAAATAAACAGGTTAGGGAGTCCAATAATGAAAACGGAGATGTTTTATAGATGTTTGGGGATGATCCGGATCCAACAGTCATGACCGTGCGGGTCGGGTTCGGGAGATGGTTTCGGACACGCGCGAGGGGTCTGTGCGCTGTGCAGAGAAAGAAGGCGATCGCGTGCAAGGGGGTAGTTGGTCTCAAAACGTCTCAGAACGGTCAACGAAGACAAGCGGTCTGACAATTGGTCAATAGAGACAAAAAGAGAATCGTCAACTACGAACGGTAATGAGTTTTATGAAAAAACATGTGGATGCAATGCGAATGATGACATGAGACGAGATGCATGACAAGAACAAAATGCAAAACAACAGACAAAAACCCAACCACGGAGGAAATAACATATCACATAGACGGAAATGGCAAGAGTTGGAGTTACGAATATGGAAAGTTGTATCCGAGGCATTACATACTCCTACTTCTACAGTATCAAATCCATTGTTCCATGTCCGTCCACCTCGTGTGGGAGGGATAGCGTGTAGCGAAAGCTTCTACTTACTGCTCCTTCCTTTTCGTCCATTACAGGTGGGCCCAACAGGTGGTTGGCCCACCTGTCATGTAGCCAAAGGCAGGTGCATTTAAGGCACCGGAGCTCAGTCCGCGAGGGAGAGGGCGTCGTAGTAATCAAATTTCTTGGGCTTGTACGAGTTGATGCAACACATCAAAGCACTGCATTCGATAAAACTCTTTTTACACATTTCAAATGGGCTACTTCGTATGTAGGAGTAGACATATTCTACTTCGTATGTACTCCCTCCGTTCCAAAATATAAGTCTTTTTAGAGATTTCACTATGAACTGGAGTACATACCAAACAGAATGAGTGAATCTACACTCTAAAATATGTCTATATACATCCGTATGTAGTTTGTAGTGGAATCCCTAAAAAGACTTACATTTAGGAACGAAGGGAGTAGTCACTTGTTGCAATCTCTTAAAAGACTTATATTTGGAAACGGAGGGAGTACAATGCATGCATGCATGCCGTGACTTTCCTTTTGATACTTGCATGTGTTGATTTGATTTACCTTGCCAAATTTTGACTATAAACTTAACTAACCAAATTTTCATGCATGTCACAAAAAATCACGGGGCTTTTTGGATTGTGACTATGTTTGTCTTATGTTGCCACATTATTTTTCCGACACTTGCCACACTTGCCTAACCTGAGTTGCTCAAATTGTTAGACACACTTTGGCTTGCCTAAGGGAATCTTGCCACAATTTTTGTGTCTATGACATGTGGGGTTCACTTTGGCTTGCCTAAGGGAATCTTGCCCACGTTTCCGCGAATTTTAGCCGTGGGCTTGTTCCCAATTTTTACGAGGGGGTGGTTGTTCATTTAATGGAGGGACTTGTAGTACTACCAGACTTGAACGATACAAAGTGCAACCTGGCACACCGTAACACCACTTGGAACAAGCGGGTAGTTATCTCAAAAAACAATCAACAACTAAAAAAACCGCGACCTGGCATGTAGTATAGTACACAATTTTAAACGATTGTTTTGATGGAGTGAAAAAGGAAAACTACCCCACTACTTATATATAGGCCGGAGCCTCCACGCTTGCTTGCTAGGGCTGCTCTACTCACACACTCTCAGCCTCTCCAGATCTAAACAAGATAGGGGTAGTAACCCTGTCTTTCTCCCTTCAAAAAACACTGGCTTTCTATCCTCACCGCTAGTTACAGATCCGGACGTATCCCCCTCCACCGGTGAAGGGGAGGAGGGGCAGCGTTTAGGCCGTCGTCAACAGCGAGGGAGGAGACCCACTGCCGGCCGCACCATTATCTCTGGCCGAGCGCCGACGCGGGAGGTCCTCCGATCCCTTCGTCGTTGCCTGTGGGCGGGTCTGCCTCCCGCCGCCCACCTATCCACATCCCGACAACCTTCCGGTATATCTTCGTTCGAAACCGCCTTAGCTCTACTTCCCCAGCTCGCTACGTCGTTGCATGTGCATCATTTTCTACCTCTCAGCCCCTCTCGATCGGATGGTCCAACGTCACCTATTTTTTTCTTCTATTGTTAGAGGTAAAGATACTTCATGGAGTCGAATCTTGTACTCCCTCCGTCCGAAAATACTTGTCATTGAAATCAAGTGGGGGTGGGGGAATTTAGTATGTACATCGGACTTGGTACAAACAGGAAAGAAAGGGGATGAAAGTAGTACAGACTGGTCATCCAACCGGTCTCTTGGTCGAAAAGGGAAATATAGGTGTAACGATGTACACAGTGGTATGACCAGGACTAGATTTGCTATCCACACACAGGAGTAGGTGGCTAGAGTGAACAAAAATGGGACCAACCCAGATATGTTTCTTGGATGTTTGTTTCTCGGGGCAACAAACTATGAATCACTACTTTATGCCCCTGTTTACCTACATGGTGCTGTACTGCTAGTGCACCCACTGTCCCATGCCCTTATACCAAATATTTAGGCTCCGGTCGGAATAAAGGGGCAGAAAACATAGGTCTTGATGAAAATAGAGGAATATGAAAGGAATGTAGGTATAAAACTATGGAACAATGAACCGGAGGAAACACTCAAGAGAATGTGTTCGGATGGACTACGAAATGTATAGATTTGTTTTTTTAGAGTAGCATGCTTGGCAGTATGAGATGCTATTTTTTTATTCAGCTGCATAGTTACTACTCATGTCCTCACCTCACGTACCACACATAGGTAGATTTTTTTATTCCAGCAAACACAGCACAGCAACCTGCCTAACGCATGGCAGCAAGCGCCTGCCTCGGGCTTCCGCCCAAAAAATGAGCAGCGCGTGGATGTTTCTAATCCGATGGAATCAGTACTACCAGACCAGCTTTCCTATGAAACAATATTCACCTTTCCCATGTTCCGAACGGTTGGAAGGGAAATAATACGGTAGGAATTGTGTTCCTACGAAAATCTTGCACCAAACCTCTGAACCGAACGCAGCCTTAGTTGTTCTTAATATAATGTCCCTGGTAAAAATGAAGCCATGCCACTGTTTTTGCCTGTAATTGTTTGAGACTCTGACAAGTTTAGCTAAATATTTTTGCTTGTAATTGTTTGAGACTCTGACTGTTTCCTCTGTTCCTTTTTGTGTAAACAGGGATATCCAATTCACCTGGTTGCTGTTGTGACCTTTTGGTGCACTGCACAAAACTCTTCTTAAAAGAAGTGACTTTTGTGCTGTTTAACTGGAATGTCAGATGGAACTGTTGGTTCATTTTTGTGGAACTGCACAAAGGAAGATCTGTGTTCCAATCCTCATCATCCATATTGGCTCCATAACCTTCCTTTAGGTAAGAATGATATTTAACGCATGTGTTCATCTCTATTTTCGGACTGCCATGAGAAAATAATGTTGTTTTTTACTAGTACACTTGTACTCCCTCACTGACAAAACCAATTCTGAATTAGAAGGCCAATCATGTACTTGGTTTCACCAATTGGTGAGGAGAAAGAGAAACATAGCATGAAGAGGAAGAAGAAGAAGAATAAACAGTGCCAAGGTGATCTTGCTGAAGCCAGAGGCCTCAGTCGAGGCTATTCAAGGGCTCCGGCAATGACTACCTTACATGTGAGACGATCCTCCAGGGAGCCCTTCCACTTCTGTTGTCTCACTTAATTAATTAGGAGCACTTAAGTACCACTAATTTATTACTGCCTAATTTTCCTGTTGGAGTTAAACAAATCTTTAGTAGGACCCTATGATGAGTCATGTACGTGTGAATGTTTATCTATGGAGGTGAATCATGTGGTGGAGCAGGGAGGGAATATTATTAGTGTCATGACATAATAGTGCTATTGTTTTGCATGTCAATTTATTGCCATTGGTTCAGTAAGGCAATGTTTTGCGTATTGTCCATCATTAATTTGATGCTACTATTTGAGTAATATGCTAATGTCTTCCTATCCTTTCTCACAAAGCTAATGAAGGTTTCACCTGGTTCCTACTTGTGCAAACAGGGATCATGTTGTGCCAATCATACATTTTAGTGCAACTACACAAGACAATACAATGCACTGTATCCTAGCCAGTGCTTTAACTCCGCTGGAAGTTCTTGATAATCTTTCGATATAATCTCAGCATTGGTAAACATTTCAACCATACATTTGAAGTGCACAAAAATATATACTTTTGTGTGATTCCAGTGAGTGCTTTATCATCTCTTATGGGACTACATTAATAAGCTTTTTTTCTCAGGTTGGTACGGGCCTAAGGCCTTCATTCATATTACTTTGCTGTCATCTCTATTTGTATCGTGCTACTGTCATGAGAAACTCCTTTATCTTTGCACTTTTAAGTTTTGCAACCTATGATAAATGGCAATGCATTGAGTGTTGAGTTGAGCTAATTGGCACTGATTAAATAAACTAATACCTCTCTTTAAGCAAGACTACTATGTTGCTAACTTTACCCATTAAGATAATGAGGGTGCTTCTATTTGTTAGTGTATGTTTCATCAACTAGTCCCACTATTATAGTAATCTCACTCTCTCAATATATGTGCCAACAGGGATGCTCAATTTTGGTGGAACTGCACAAAAACTTTGGGTGCTTCATTGCCTCGACAGCTTCCGTCCTTTCCTGTCAGTCGCTAATCTCCGCTTGCTTTCTTCCTTTGCTATCAGTCGCTTGGCTTATCTCGACTTCCAGTCAAAGGAAATAGTAATTGATATGCTACCTCACACAGGTTGGTACTGGTCTTTATCCTGATTATTGTGCCTGTCATATGTATTGGTAATTTGGTATTGTGCTACTGTTTGCCGATTTCATAGAGTAATTTGGAGCCTGAACTCGCAGGCAAATCATTACATCGGGTGATTTCAGTAGAACTGCACAAAATTATCAGATGGACGGGTAATTATGCTGCTGCTATGTACTCCAAAGTTCACTCAGACAAGCATCGATGTTGACAAGAAGTGCCTATATTCATTCGAGTATCAACCGACGTCAACCAATTGTCAAACTCCAAGTATTAGGAGAGTGAACGCCAAAAATATTGCTTGGTGCATAGCCCAGAAAAACGCAGTCCAGTATTTTGTCCCAACTTGTGCCTTTTGGTTATCGACACATATTGTAGCGAACTATATGGCATGGAGTCTAAAGATTCCAGACAAGTTGGTTGACGCGTATATTCATCCGGGACTTAATCAGTCTGCACGGCAAGGATGCTCCATTTCAGTTGAACTGCACAAAAAATTTGGGTGGTTCATTTTCTCAACCGCCTCCTTTTTCGTCTGCAATGTAGAATTTTGGCGAGATACAGGACCAAGATGAGCCAGTAAACTAGTTGGATGAAAGTAGTGTCCAAGTTGCTCAAACCTCCGTCGGCACGAGGCCACTATTTGAGGATAAACCTACAAGCAAAGTTCAGATTGTCTGTGCTGCCTCTTATGTACTCGAAAGTTTACTCGTACAAGAACTAATTTTAGCAAGAAGTACCTCTGATTGAACACCATTTACCAGTTTGTACCCTAGGTAATTAAAGTTCGTCCATGGATCATATTGGTTGTGATCTCAACCATTTGGATGTATAAACATACTGAACATGTGTATATCTGAATCTTTTTGTGAATTATGTATGAATATTGTCGTGTGATCTATCAATCATTTGGATGCTTAGATATGCTGAGCTTGTGTATATATGAATCTTTTGAGTTGTTGATAGTGAATGTTGGCTATGAATATGAACGTGTCCTGTGAACCTGAGTTTGATATGAATTGCAACAGAACCAGTTATAACCCTTCTCCTCCTCTCAATCTGCGACTCCACTGCCCCGTTTTCCCATCTCCGAGTCGTTCCCGTCCGGGGCCTCGCCGTCGTCCACCGCCTCGTTGTGTTCGGTGCGGCGTGGTCAACAAACGAGAGTCATCGGAAGATGACTGTACGTGGACAGCTTGACGGCTGGGACCAACAAGGTCCATGGTCGCACGCAAGGAAAGTTCCTCCTTATTAAGCTGAAAAAAAATGTTTTCTCCACCAGACAGCTGGGACCCATCGGCTGTATCTTCGCACGGAAGGAAGTGCCTCCTTGTTGACAGCTGGGACCCGTCAGATTTGGTGACTGACTTGTGGGCCTGCTAAGCAGACGTGTACGCACGGCTTTGTCAACTTAATCAACAAATGATTCTAGCAGATGGACCGTTGGATGTTAATCCAACAGCCGTGCTCCTTCTTCAACCTCTGTTCTTGCTCCTGTCTCCCGTGGGCAGCACCGTTGCTGTGCTGCCGCACTCCCGAACCAATGAAGTTTCCCACTCCTCTCCGTCTGCGACTCCACTTCCCCGTCTTTCCCATCTCCGGGTCATTCTAGTCTGGCTGCGCTCGGCACGATGTGGTCAACATGGTCAACAACCGAGAGTCATCGGAAGATGACTGTACATGAGAGGCTGAAAGTGGGGACGCACCACGCCCATGGACGCATGCATGCAATGGAACGCGGCGAGGTTAATGTGGTCAAGGAACGACTTCCATCGGAAGTATAGTGTATGTGGAGAGTCTCAGCTGGGTCCACGGCCGCAGCAAGTAAGTGCCTCCTTATTACGCGAAAAATAATGATTCCTCCAACTGACAGCACGGACCCACTAGACGGGCCACCATATTTTGTGAAAAAATGTTTGCCCCCTGACTGCTGGGACCCACCTGACGGGCCACCGTATTTCTCCAAAAAAACACCCCCCCACTGTCAGCTCGGACCCACCGGAAGTGCCTCCTTATTACGCACAAAAAAATGAATACTTCCCCAGCTAGCTGGGACCCACCTTGGTGGGAGGCTGACTTGTGGGCCTAGTAAGTTGACGGGGACGAAGGGCTTTGTCAACTTAGTCAATATGAACGATTCTAGCTCCAGTGACCATACGATGTCCATCCAATGGCCGTAGTGCTTCTTCAACCTCTGGTCTTCTTGCTCCAGCCGCCCAAACCAGCGCCGGTCGTGCCTCATGCTCCTGCCTCCCGTGGCCAGTTGTGCTGCCATGGAGGACTCACCGCCCCCTACAATTCCCACCGCTGGCCAGGCCCTGCGGCGACGGCAGCCTCACACTAAAGCCGAACCAGTGAACCCTCGTACTCCTCTCCGCGCGGGCTTCCACTATCGTGTCTTCCCCGGCTCCGCGTTGTCCCCTTCCTAGGCCTTGCGGTCGTCCACCGCCGTGGTGCTCTCCGCGCGGCGTGGTCAACGTGATCAAGGAACGACTTCCATCAGAAGGGTACTGTACATGGAGAGACTAACAGCTGGGTCCATGGCCACAACCTAGTTTTTTTGTGATTTGCCAAGTAAGTCGCTTTGTCAGGCCTGTTGGGCTGCCAATCTTTCAAGACGAGGAGAGCTTTCATTCGGCTGGCCGAGAAAATGGCCCATCAATAATGAGAAATGGGTTGTACATTTTTAAAACACATCAAAGCGGCAATTAGTTTCAAACAGCTTTTTTTCATTTTGAGATTTTAAATTACATTAATTTTTATGCTTGGAGAATTTGTTGGGTTTTATATTGATATACATTTAGTTTTAAAATCAGTTTGAATGTGAGTTGAAATTTCGGGATTAAAAACAGTTCGGACTGCACCGAAATATGCAAAATTTTATATAATTTTTTAATCGTGGCCACAATATGGGCTGTAATGCTAACAAAAAGAATATGGGCTCCAAACAAAACCTTATGAATTAGCAAATGGGCTGTAAATTATTAGAAATAATGGCAGATGGGCTATATGCTGTTTTCCACAGATTTGAGGCTTTCCTGAAAAATAGGTTGACGCACAAGCAGTGACTGCTGGATGGCCATCCAACGGCCGTCGTGCTTGTTCAATCTTTGCTCTTCCTGCTCTAGCCGCTCAAACAAGCGCCGGCGGGACAGCCTCCTCCCTCCTCCCCGCGGCCGGCTGTGCTGCCGCGCAGGCCTCACCGCCCCACCGTACTCCCTTCGCTGGCCTAGCCATCCCTCTACTCACCCACACCTGCTGTTATTCTTCGGCGACGGCAGATGAACCAGTAAACCCTTGTTTAGTCGTACTCCCCTCCGCGTGGGAAACAACTGCTGAGTCTTCCCTGCCTCTGTGTCGTTCCCTTCCTAGGCCTCGCTGTCATCCACCGCCCTGGTGCTCTTGGCGCGGCCTAGTCAACGTGGTCAACGACCGACATGCATCTGAAGTGGACTGTACGTGGAGAGGCCGACAGCTGGGTCCACAGCCGCACGCAAAGAAATGCCTCCTTATTAAACGCAAAATAATGATTCCTCCACCTGACATCGGGGACCCACCGAAAGGGCCTCAGTATTTCACGAAAACAACGTTACCGCCACTGACAGCTCGGACACACCAGCTATATCTTCGCACGCAAGGAAGTGCCTCCTTATTACGCACAAAAAAATGAATACTCCCCCTATTAGCTGGGACCCAGTATAGTGGCAGGCTGACTTGTGGGCCTACTAAGTTGACGGGGACGGAGGGCTTTGTCAACTTAGTCAATATGCATGATTCTAGCTCCAGTGACCGTACGATGTCCATCCAACGGCCGTAGTGCTTCCTCAACCTCTAGTCTTCTTGCTCCAGCTGCCCAAACCAGCGCCGGTCGTGCCTCGTGCTCCTGCCTCCCGTGGTCGGCTGCAATGCGGCGGAGGCCTCACCGCCCCCTACTACTCCCATTGCTGTCCAGGCCATCCCTCTACTCACCGACACCCCCTGTTATTCTGCGGCGACGGCAGCCTCACACCGCGGCGAACCAGTGAACCCTCGTACTCCTCTACGCGTGGGCATCCACTACCGCGTCTTCCCCGGCTATGCGTCGTCCCCTTCCTAGGCCTCGCCGTTGTCCATCGCCCTGGTGCTCTCGGTGCAGTGTGGTCAACGTGGTCATGGAACGGCTTCCATCGGACGTGGACTATACGTGGAGAGGCTGACAGCTGGGTCCACGGCCGCAGCAAGGAAGTGCCTCCTTATTACGCGCAAAGTAATTATTCCTCCACCTGACAGCAGGGACCCACCGGATGGGCAACCATATTTCGAAAAAAAAAATGTTTCCCCCCAGACTGCTGGGACCCACCAGCTACACCTTCGCATGCAAGGAAGTGCGTCCGGGCAAAAAAAACAATTCACCCCCTGACTGCTCGGACCCACCAGCTACATCTTCGCACACAAGGAAGTTCCTGACAGTCGGGACCCACCTAGTCGAAGCGTACGTAGCGTTGTCATTCTGGTCGCGAACGTGTACGTACATACTGGTCGATGTAGAGGCGCGCACATGTCGTAGATGTAGAGGCGCGCACGTGTCGTAGTAGAGGTGCGCACGTAGCATGTACACATACGTACAGAAGTGAGGGTGCAAGAAAGAAAATACAGCCACGTACGTACATACGGGCAGGGTCTCGAACGCCTACTCGCGCATACGTACATGGCTGGGTCGGAATGGAGAAACAACATCGTCGTCATGTTCATGGGGAGCCAACCGGCTGGGTCGGAACGGAATGCGTGGTCGTGTTCATCGGGAGGGCTTGGACGGAACAGGCGATGGAAACGAGGCCTGGCATACCGCACAACGGAGGAAACGACCTTGTGTTCGACCGGCCACGTTCGAAATGGGGTCTTGTTGATCGGGAGGGGCCTGGCGTGCCGCAAAACGGAGGAAACGGACCTCCTACGGTCGAAACGGGGGTCCTGTTGATCGGGAGGGGTGTGGCGTGCCGCAAAACGGACGAAACGGACTTGTGTTGGAGAGCTACGGTCGAAACGGTGGTCCTGTTCATCGGGAGGGGTGTGGCGTACCGCAAAACGGACAAAACGGACTTGTGTTGGAGCGCTACGG
>NC_041393.1:630882813-630899304 GCF_002162155.2 Triticum dicoccoides | reverse complement strand
GCAGCATCGATCGGCTTCAGTTAGCAGCAACAGCGAAGGAATAGCTCCATCGGGTTCAGTTAACAGCCATCGATCGATCGCTCGGGTTCAGTAATGCGTAGCCTGTAGTGCAATCGCTCGGGTTCAGTTAGAGCCCAACGCCTCGCTCGGCTTCAGTTAGAGCCAACGCCTCGCACACACGCGCGTACATACGAGAGAAACGCGCATCGCTCCGCCCCTGACCTCCCACCGTAACCAGCAACTCCTCGAAATTTTCCTCCCTCTCGCTTCTACCACGGTTTTTTCTGTCATGGACGGCCCAAAGAATGTCATGCAGCTGCGTCTCCGGCCCGCCCAGGAAGAAAAGCCCATTTTCTATCATGATTTTTTGTCATAGAAGTAGGAGCCCACCACATCTATGATGATACCGGGTTTTATCACAATTATCTTCATAGAAGTGTCATATGTGTGACAAAAAAAAATTCGTTCGGCCCAAAATGTCACGGATGTGTCTTTTTTTTGTAGTGTTTGCTTGGAGCGTCGTGTATTATATTAGTCTTTGCTTGTTAGTCTACCACAATCATCCTTGCTATATATACACACCTTTTGGGAGAAGCCTATTTGATTAGAATTTTCTAGAATACTCTATGTGCTTCACTTATATCTTTTGAGCTTGATAGTTTTTGCTCTAGTGCTTCACTTATATCTTTTAGAGCACGACGGTGGTGTCTTAATTTTGAAGAAAATTGCTAGTCTCTCATGCTTCACTTATATTATTTTGAGAGTCTTTTAGAACAGCATGGTATTTGCTATTGTCACAAGGTTGGTCCTAGAATGATGAGCGTCCAAGTTGGGTATAATAAAAACTATCATAGGAAGTGAATTGGATGCTATGATCAATATGATGCTTGATAATTGTTTTGAGATATGGAGGTAGTAATATTAGAGTCATCCTAGTTGAGGTGATTATGAAAAATACTTGTGTTAAGAGTTGTGATTGCCGAAGCATGCATGTATGGTGAACCGCTTTGTGATGAAGTTGGAGCACAATTTTATTTATAGATTGTCTTCCTTATGAGTGGCGGTCGGGGACGAGCGATGGTCTTTTCCTACCAATCTATCCCCCTAGGAGCATGCGTGTAGTGCTTTGATTTTTGATGACTTCTAAATTTTAATCTTCGAGGCACAGCTGAAGGACAACGGCATGTTGGATCTTCCCAGTGGCATGCTCCGTGTACTCTGCGTCGAGACCGATGACATTCATCTCCACCTTTTGGAAAAGGAGTTGGATACATTGTTGATCCACTTCCGAACAACCCTTGGGTGGTCGGTGACTGTGGCAACTATGCTCAACGAGCCTTCGATGAGGACAGGTTGGACGCTAAAAACCTGCATCTCGATCTCTTTCGCCATTTGGAACCGCTGCACCGGGGGGCTATGGTTTGGAGAATTAGGATTAGATGGCTAGTCTAACTGAAGAAGATGCTTATTTATAGGGGCTTCAGAATTACTCCAATAGGATGTGAAGAGGTTAAAACAATGAGAATGTAGTGTGGTTTGGATGCAAATGAAGATCAAGGAGTAGTGAAAAAGCTGAGGAAAATCGGTTCCCGATGGAGAAGTAAATGGGAGAAGTTATGTGCATGCATGAGGAGAGCTGCAGTGGTTTGACTGCTGCATGCAATGGATTGGACGGGCTCTTCGGTTGCCTTTTCTCTCTCCCACACGCACAGAATGGCCCACTTGCATGCTGCAGTTTATTGGATGCAGTCTGGTTGCAGCTGCTCATGCGTACGCTAATTAATGCTGTGAATGCGGATCATGGAGGGAAATGGGCGCATGCAAAAGGGTATATACGCAGACTAATTAGAGAAATACTGAAAAAAGTTATGCGCAGACAAAAGAGGACCGGAGGGAGTACTACTCATGTTCCTACTACGGTTAAGGAATATGCGGTTATCCTCAAAAAAGAAAAGTCCTTCTTCGCGCTTCCGCATGCACGAGAATTTGGTTCTGCTCGCAATATGGATGATAGCTAGAGGATGAAGTGAACCCAGAGGCATGCTAGCACGGGAGCGTACTCATGTTCCTACTACTCCTACTAGTAGTACTAGTACAACTGTGGTACATTTGATGGTCAAAATACAATTATTGATCCGGTCCTCACAGTGAAGTGACAAGACCCTGCACCCGAGGTGACACCAGTCCAGGCGGCATGTCTGGGTTACCAAAGTCAGCCTCACCTTGTGCACTGTGCAGTCACTGTCACTGCCGCTGTATAGCATACCTTGCCTCGTCTCCCACTCCTCTAGCACCACTCCATCTACATCTCCGTCTCGTTGGAGATCCTGAGGTCACTCTTATTATCTCACTATGCCCCAGCATACCCTCGCCTTGCTCGCCTCCCCCGGTACCACTATTCCCTCGCTAGCCGCTCCAGCACCGACAGCCTTCTCCCCCGTAAATCAAGCCCCCCAAAACCCCACTTTCCAAACTCCACCATGGCCGAAAGCGAATCGTGCAGGATCCATATGAGCCGCGATAGGAGAAATCTCCCCAGTGACGTCCTCGACCTCTGTTGTTCGTGTATGGATATGTTGAGCACCCTGTGGCTGGCTGCATGCTCGAGGATCATGCACACAGCCATCATCGAAGCGAGGCCAAAGATTTTCAAGACACCCTACTTGCTGCTATCTGGTCTTGCGATATTGGCTCACCATGATACGGAGGCGTACATGATGCCCCTCGACCTCAATCCGATATCCATTAGCCGAAACTTCTTTGCAGGTATGTAGTGGGTCGCCGTACATCATTTCCCTCGACTTCGATCCAATCACCATCGCCCGAAACTTCTTGGAAGGTATGTACTGGGTCGGCTTGAACTCCCACTGGATGGCTGCCTTCAGAGAAGATGGTAAAAAGTTGGCGCTCGTGAACTTCCAGACCTCCCATGAGATTATCGTTCCTCCGTTGGATTATATAGAGTTTTACCATCGCGGTCCTAGTCATCTAGATTATCATGTTAGTTGAATGGACCTTGTTTTGTAGAAGATTGTAATCTACCAAGTGCCGACACGACATGCGAATTACGCAGACTTCAAGCGAATTGCCTTGTTCGACCGCGAACTCGCCTATCTTTATGCCAGTGCCTTCTTTAGCTGGAGACAACTCATCTCGCAGTGCATCATTGTCAAAGCTGATACACACTTCTGTGATGCTATTGAACACAATGGCATCATCTACGCGATCGACAAAGCAGATGGCACCACGTATTGCTGGGACGACGCATGTAAGTTGTTTCCATCTCATGTTAATGATGACGCCATGACACTGTTTGAACTTTTTGTGATGATTGGCATATCTCTGTTTGATCAAAATTTGAGTAGAACTATGGCAATGTATTAGAGACGCTGTAAATTAGCTATATTTGGAATGACTTAATTCATGCAATTGTGATCATGTCATTACAACCAATTTGTACCCCTGAATAATCAAACGGTTAGAAATATATGGATATTCTCCTTATTTTACAGTAATCTATATACTACTACTAAATGTGAGTTTGTATCAATAGCCATGTTAGTTTCCTCATTTTCATGATGTAGAAACATGCACCACACTGTTGGTTTCATCTAACCATACATTAGGGAAGTAAATCTGCATATGGAGAACTCTATATTTGGAAGTAGTGAAATCCTGTAATGCTTTCCATGTGTACATACCTATATTCGCCCTTCAGCAATCAATGGCTAGAATAATATCCTCACAAAAAAATTTCCCACAGAACACGAGTATATAACAATGCATGGTCTGTTAGTTACCTTGAAGAATTTGTTTGTGAGGACAGAACATGATTATATAACATGTATGACATGGTAGTTTCCTGTGAAGAATCGATTGCGAGATAACATGAGTATAACCATGCATGGCACTTCTATATTTTCGAACCCAGTACACATTTTCCTGTATTTTCCTCCCAGTTGCAACAAGGACATATCAATGTTGTTTCTTGCATTATCCTACTCATACTCTGAACAATGCTGATCTTACATTAACAATGCATGTCCTTTTTTATATGTTGCAGTGTCCCTACAGTTACTTCCCTTTGTAATCACACCACCTTTGCCAAAAACAGGGAAGCACAACTGGTTCCTCGCTTGATCAGACGATGGCAAAAGACTGATGATCATTCGGACACATGAGCTGGAAAAGTTATATTGCAAAAACCCCACTGTATATAAGCACCATGAAATACATGATTATCCGGAGAGTGGCTGTTACGTCTATGAGCAGGATACCAGCTTGTTGGGGCCTTTAGGATTTTTTAGTTGGAGGCGGGTAAACAGCCTTGGTTCACACTCTCTGTTTCTCGGACTCAATTATTCCAATTAACCAGGAGATCACTGTTGGCAAGGACCTTAATGGCAGAGAGGCTCTATTTGCTATGGAAAATTGTGTCTAGACGGTGAGCCCTAGGAGTTCGGGAGCAAACTCCCCTGATTGTCAACGATACAGCCTGCAGCCAAAAGAAGGTGAGAATGACAAAGGCATCCAGATTAACTTTGATCCTTGGATGTCGCAATTACGACATGCAGTGACGTGGTTCAAGCCTTCAGGTTGATAGGTAATTGGGTTGTTGCGTCGAAAGGGTGGAGTACTGGTATCTCCGGTTCATTGGTCGCTGAAGCGGGGCTGCAAATTATGATGGCGTTGGATCAGCTCTTCGAATGACTTTGTTGTCTTTGCTGCTTGTTCTGGATGGGTAGTTCTTTCTTTTGTTATGCATATTCCTTGTCATTTGGTGATCCTCGACTATGTCACTCTTACTATGTAATAGTTGCCTCTATTTAGAATGTCATTCTCGTCTGGATCATGAGAGTCTGAGTGCTGCAGATGGGTGTGTTTTGGTGGTGTAGCAAGACTTCTTATGAACTATCATGTCTTGTTGTTTATGTCAGCAGTAGTCACTAGTCAGTGTTTGAATGTTGTATATATCATTGTTTCGAACTGTTTATTGTCTCGAACTACTGGTGGGCTAAATGAGGGTATCACCATTCTCCAGTGTTCAGAGTGTATCTCCTCTTTTCAAGTTATATAATTTGAGCTCAGTGTCTTTTCGATGATGTACAATTGTTTGGGACAGTGAGGTGTCGGTGTATATGGGCCGAGTAGTAACGCAATGCCAAACAGGTCAATTATGACTCTCAGGCCGGGCTCTCAAAAGATCCTCAAAAAAGGTCAGGCTCTCCAAAAAAGAAAGAATAAGGACTCTTAGGCTGACATGTGGGCACCACCGGTGTTTTCGTGCGCTTACGCGTGTTCGAAATTCAAGCTACCTTTTCATCCCGAATCTCCCGCCCCTCCCCCACCTCTGGAATCTCGATTCCTACTCCAGTTCCCCCAAATCCCCCTCTTGTACTCTCTGTACTCAAGCTCACTATCATATCACCGGTCAACGCAGATCTCCGAGCCAGAGATCCTGAGGTCCGTCCTGCCTTCGGTCGCTGCGTGTTGTCGCTCAACAGTGGCATGGCGGCACTTGACGACCAATTTGCCGGCAAAGTGCTGATGGTAACCATCAACGGCGACCGGCCTCCCGTCTCGCTGGACGACCTTGTCAAAGCTCTTGGCATTGCGCACGACATCCAAATAAGTGACTTGCTCATCGAAGTCTGTCCGCCACCGGCTGATTTCTTCCTTAGGTTCCGGACAACTTTCGACTGCAGTCGTGTGTTCGAATCTTCCCGGCGTTTGTTTTGCGATGGCGTGCTGATGAGCTTTGATAGGTGGCACCCAGGATGGGGCTTGTTGCCTTCTGAGCTTGAGTTTTTAACAAAGCTTACCTTCCACGGCATGCATCGACGTGCTTGGAACAACGAGTCCATGAATGAGCTTATCAACGACCTTGGAGGTGAGCTCGTAAGTATGTTTGTTACTCCAGACAGCTGGGCTCTGACGGTTATGGCATGGATGAAGAAGCCGTCCACCATACCGAAGGTGATTGGTGTTGAGATACCTGTGGAGGAACCGGGGTTACTATTCGTCGCCACCAAGGCCGCCGCGGAAAACGTTAGGGATGTACCTGTATCGATTGTTCAAGCATGTCGAAGAAGTGTTCAATCCATTAATCGAAGTCCTGTCGCCGCTGCTGGTGCCAGGGTCCGTCGACGACGTCCATTACAGGAGTCAACATCAGACTTTCCCCGTGTTGCTCGGAACGATGGATGGCACAGGGCCTACTCCATCGCGTGGCGGAAGCCACTGCTTCTTTGGGAGAAGAGGCAGGGCTAGCTGCCTGGATGTGCTCTAATTTGAGGTAACAACTAAATCTTGTCAGATACTAGTTAAATCCAAGCTATAGGTGTGAAGCACTGATGTGCCAGTACATTTGATTGTGACCTGTTCTAATTTTGTACCTGAACTTTTTTAGAAAGGGTTGTTGTCGGTGTCAAAACCGGCGGATCTCGGGTAGGGGGACCCGAACTATGCGTCTAAGGCTAATGGTAATAGGAGGCGGGGGATGTCAGGACCCCGACTCGATGTCACATCGATCTAGCCGATAACACCTCATATCACTTTGCGGCCTCACGCACGGTATCCCCACGGGTGTCGCCTTACCTTTGCCCGGGACCGTTTGCGCCTTTTGGCTCACGTATATGATAGTGGCGCTAGCATCCATATGATAAAGAGCCCGGGCTGACATGACTAGTCGTAAACCCAAAGTGGCACAGACTTACAGGGACAGGCATCCATGACCCAGCTTCGAACGTGTCAGTCATCAGCAAGTGGGTCCGGGCTGTAGCACTGGGCTAGCAGGACTCCGGTAAACCGGGCTGTAGCGGGCTAACAGGACTCCGGTACTCAAAGCGTGACATTTCCCAGAAGGGACAGACACAGGAACGAAGAAGGACACATGCCGGCCAGCCTAAGTGTTCCAGAGCAGTAGCAAGCTACCATGGCTCAGCGGTAACACTAGGAGACATTTCCCGGTAAGAGAGGCTACTAAAGATAAACAACTAGATAGTCAGATCCCACACATACCAAGCATTTCAATCATACACACAATATGCTCGATATGTGCAAATACAACGAAGCATCACAACATGACTCTACGACACAAGTACTTTATTTAAGGCTCAGGGAGCCATACATAACATACACAAAGGTACGGGTCTCACGACCCAACATACAAGTCATACAGTCATACAAACCAGCAGCGTAAGTGACTTGTCTGAGTACAGACAACTAGTAAAATAAAAGAGGCTTGGGAAGCCTAGCTATACTACAAGGTCCTTCACAAGCTCAGGGTCACCACCTTGGTCTTTAGCCTACTCGTTGATGTCAACGTCTACATAGAACCCATCAGAAGGGGTTGCAGCGTCTTCTGTAAAAATGTAAATTATAGCAACATGAGTACAAAGGTACTCAGCAAGACTTACATCAGATCCTACATACATGCTTAGTATCAAGAAGGGTTGGTGGGGTTATTGCAGCAAGCCAGCTTTGACTCTTGGCTAGGCTATCCTACGATACTCCAACTTGAAATGGTTTTGCGCACACGAGTCCACTACTCACCACTTCAATACACTACCGAGGATCCACCTCCGTCTTCCTACGGAAGAGCCATCCTCGGCACTCACACTTATCTTGAGGCTTTTAACAGTTTCCATTTACTTGTCTATGAACTGTATAGGCAACCAAGTAGTCCTTTACCGCGGACGCGGCTATTCGAATAGATTATGATAACCCTGCAGGGGGTACTTCTTCATACACGCTCTCACCACTTACCGTCGTTTACACGACATGTACTCGGCAACCTTCAAGCGGAAGCCCAACGTGGGTGTCGGCCACGACCTACCTAATCACCTAAGCCTCCAGTCCAGGTTTATCGCCTATCCAGGTTCCATCCGCAGGGAGTCCGGCCGAGGTTTCCCATACGGCCCCGAACGATGTGAACAGGGTACCCGAGATACCTAACGGGTATTCGGTACACCCGGCCACGTACCTACCGCATCACAGCCCACCCCTACGGTCAGCGCTGTCCACGGCCTCCAGTAGGCTACAAACACCAGAAACTACTTGCAACTCCTGGACGGAGAACTAGGGTGAATAAGAAGCCGAGAGGGTCCATTGGTTTCGGGCCCAATGCATGGTAGTAGCTGATTCTTAAATCACACATACAGATCTCAGTGCTTAAGGTCGGCTTCAATGAAACAACCCACCATGTACTCCTACATGGCCTCTCATTGATACCTTTACCAAATCGTGTTCACCACACCACTCTCATTACCGACATAATCATTTCACTCTAGCCCATCACCCAGATGAACCAGACCTGACACGACTCTAAGCATAGCAGGCATAGCAAGGTAGGAACAACACATACATAGGGCTCAATCAACTCCTACACATGCTAGTGGGTTTCATCTAGTTACTGTGGCAATGACAGGTCATGCAGAGGAAATGGGTTCAACTACCGTAGCACACAACAGTTTGAATCGCGTTGTCTTAATGCAGTAAAAGAGAGCAGGAGCGAGAACATGGGATTGTATCGATATGATCAAATGGTTGGTTGCTTGCCTGATGGTTCGATGCACTGATACGGTTCTTCGTTAGGGTAATCACGGTACTCCTCGGAGGCAGAACCTGTCGCAAAGGACACCGACACACAACCATCACCAAACAATGTGCAACAATATGATGCATGCATGAAACATGGCAATATGAGTGTGTTGGGCTAATGCAACTAAAACCAGAAGGGTTTGAACAAATTTGAATCAAAGATTCAAATTTCAAACTCAAACATGGCCTTTTAAAGGGCTTTTCCTTGTTCTGCTTAAAACATCAATTTAACTTGTTTGATCATGCATGAAAATAGTACAGATGGATAGATTGGATTTTTCTGATCATTTTTCATATATAATTTGTCCAATTTGGAGTTACAGAATAAAAGTTATGAATTTTTGAAGTTTAAATAATATTCTGGAATTTCCTGATTTAAATTAAATCCAGAAATTATAGTTATTGCGCCAGCATGACGTCATCATGACGTCAGTGGTCAACTGCGGCTGGCTGAGGTCAAACCTGACGTGTGGGGCCCACACGTCAGTGACAGGGGGTTAAACAGGGTTAAATTAATTCTAATTACTAATTAGTGGCGCTGGGGCCCACTGGTCAGTGTCAGGGGTTAACTAACAGTGGTTAGCGCTAATCCTAATTAGCTACAGGGCTGGGCCCACCTGTCAGGGACTCAGGGGGGTCCTGCCGTGGTCAAGGTGGGTCAAACCCACCGGCGACGTGACGCCGGCGAGGTCCGAGACGGCGGCGCGTCGCGGGATCGCGCTACAAGGCACGGGCGAGGCCGTGCTTGGGCTCGTTGGAAAGCCCTTGCTCCCGCGCGTCGAACGGTGGCCGTGGCTGGGCCTGGGGTGGCCGGAGTCGACGGCGGCGAGCTCGGCTGCGGCCGCCGGAGTTCGGGTGCGGTCGGGATCGATGTTGCAGGGGGTTTGGGGAGGCGTTAGTGTGTGCTGCGTGATGCTAGTGAGGTGTGGAGCACGATAGTGTGCTCGGTTGGGTGCTACGGTGACCGTGGCCACGACGGCGACATCGCCGGCGGCGTGGAGCTCTCGGCCAAAGTGGGGCTAGGGCCTAGAGGTCGGGAGAGACCAGGGGAGAAGGGGGAAACGATCCGGGGCTCACCGCGGAGCTGCAGAGGTGGTTAGCGGGCTCGGGGACGCGCTGGAGACGACGAATTCGACGGCGACGATGATCGGAGCCCGAAGAGGGGAACGGCGACGTGGCGGCGATGCAGGGCTTCCGGAGGCCCGTGGAGCAGTGGGGAGGAAGAGGAGGTTGTGGCGGAGCTCCTGAGCTAGTCGGGGGAGCGAGGGGTGGCCGGAGATGGCTGCTATGGCGAACGGCGGCGACGGTGGTGTTCGGCCGTGTGAGAGAGAGAGCGAGGGAGAGGAGGGGGGAGCCGGGGGAGAGTGAGAGAGAGCAGGGGGGAGAGGCGTGGCGTCGTCCGGGGCATCGAGCGAGGAGGGGAGGGCAGGCAAGCAGGGAGAGAGGTGGCGTGGCGCGGTGGCGCGCGCGCGCGCCGGCCACACTCCCCTCCCTCTGTCGGGACGAAGACGACAGAGGAGGGAGGCGGGCTGGGCCGCCTGCTGGCTGGGCCGGTCAGCTGGCTGGGCTGCACAGGGAGGAGCCCAGGTAAGCTTCTCCCTTTTATTTTTTTTTCTGTTTTCTAATTTCTGACATTTTTTTGATTTAAATAATATATTAAATCATTTATTTAACTTATGCCAATTTTTGCAGGGGCTAGATATATTATTCCAGAGCTCCTTTAGAATTGGCATAATATTTGGACCATATTTCATATATATAGAAATATATTTCCAATGCAAATATTTATGCATTAATTCCAAATGCCCAAAATAAATGTCCATGAGTCACTAAAAATATTGGTTTGATTTTTATCTCTGTCCAATATTTTCAGAGAGCAACATGAGCATTTTCTTGGACCCTTTTGGAGAAATTTTTATTTGGATCATTTTCAAAATGATTCTGAGGGTTTCACAGATCCCCATTTCAAGTTTCTGATGAAAGAGTAAACATGATGCAACACTCTAATGCATGACTAGCTAGGGTGTGACAACTCACCCCCACTCAAAAGAATCTCGTCCCGAGATTTGGGTTCCTCCGGAAAGAAGGCGGGGTACTCGAGTCGAAGACGATCCTCCCTTTCCCAAGTTGCTTCATCCTCAGAATGGTGCGACCATTGTACTTTGAGGAACTTGATGTTCTGGCATCGAGTGGTACGCTCGGCCTGATCGAGGATGCGAATGGGGTACTCTCGATATGTAAGATTATCCTAGAGATCAAGCGTTTCGTGGTCCACTTCACGGATAGGATCCGAGAAGCAACGCTTGAGTTGGGAAACGTGGAAGACATCGTGGACTCTGGAGAGATGCGGAGGTAGTTCCAACTGGTAGGCAACTTCTCCTCGTTTGGCGAGAATGCGAAAAGGTCCAATGTAACGAGGAGCCAATTTGCCTTTGATACCGAAACGATGGGTTCCCTTCAGAGGGGTGACCCGAAGATAAGCCTTCTCGTCAACCTCGAAAGTCATAGCCTTATGTTTTCGGTCATATTGACTCTTTTGACGAGATTGGGCTGTTTTCAACTTTTCACGAACGATGCGAACTTGTTCTTCTGCTTCCTGAATCATATCCGGGCCAAAGAATTGTCTTCCCCCGGTCTCTGACCAGTTAAGGGGTGTTCGACACCGTCGTCCATAGAGAACTTCAAAAGGGGCTTTACCCAAGCTAGATTGATAGATATTGTTATAAGCGAATTCGGCAAATGGAAGGCACTTCTCCCAATCCATTCCGAATGAGATAACAGAGGCTCGAAGCATGTCTTCTAGAATCTGGTTGACGCGTTCCACTTGACCGCTCGACTGAGGGTGGAAGGTGGTGCTAAAGGAGAGACGGGTTCCCATAGCATTTTGGAAACTTTCCCAAAATCGAGAGGTGAAAAGACTTCCTCGATCCGAGTTAATTTCCAAAGGAACACCATGGAGAGACACTATTCGGGAGATGTATAAGTCTGCCAGCTGACTAGCGGTTATACTCTCACGAACAGGTAAGAAATGGGCTACTTTGGAAAGACGATCGACCACGACGAAGATAGCATTATTCCCTCTCTTAGTCCTGGGAAAACCGGTAATGAAATCCATACCAATTTTATCCCATTTCCATTCAGGAATAGCTAGGGGTTGAAGGGTGCCAGCAGGCCGTTGATGCTCTGCTTTTACACGACGACAGACGTCGCAATTAGCAATATACTGAGCAATTTCTCTCTTCATCCTAGTCCACCAGAACCTCTGGCGTAGGTCCTGATACATCTTAGTACTACCGGGATGAATGGTGAGAGGAGATTCATGAGCCTCCTTAAGGATCAACTGCCGTAGATGCTGGTTCTTGGGAACCACTAAACGGTTCTCAAAGTACACAACACCATGATCATTTGTGGAGAAACAACTAGCACCTCCGCTAGCAATGTTCTCCTTGATCTTTGCTATTCCCTTATCTCGCTTTTGGGTAGCAATGATTTGATCCGTAAGAGTAGGTTTCGCCACCAAGGTGGAAAGAAATCCTTGAGGAACAATGTGGAGGTTAAGCTTCCGAAATTCCTCATGGAGAAGCGGTTGACTTTGTTGTAACATCAGATTGTTACAATAAGATTTACGACTTAGCGCATCAGCCATGACGTTGGCTTTCCCTGGGGTGTAGGTTATTCCTAAGTCGAAATCTGTGATCAACTCGACCCAACGTCTTTGTCTGAGATTCAAATCCGGTTGGGTGAAGATGTACTTCAGACTTTGGTGATCAGTGAATATTTCGCAACGATTACCGAGGAGGTAATGTCGCCAGGTCTTAAGTGCATAGACTACGGCTGCAAGCTCTAGATCATGGGTAGGATAATTCTCCTCATGTGGGTGCAATTGTCGTGAAGCGTAGGAAATTACGTGTCGATCTTGCATGAGAATGCAACCTAGTCCTTGTCGCGAGGCGTCGCAGTAGATAACAAAGTCCTTGGAGAAGTCTGGCGGTACCAGTACGGGAGCAGAAGTCAGGCGTCTTTTCAGTTCCTGAAAGCTGTGCTCACATTGTGGAGTCCACTCAAACTTCTTATCTTTCTTGAGGAGTTCGGTTAGAGGTTTAGCAACCTTGGAGAAGTTCTCGACAAAGCGACGACAATAGCTCGCTAAGCCCAGAAAGCTCCGAACTTGCTTGACCGATTCAGGTGGAGTCCAATTAAGGACGGCTTGAACTCGCTCAGGGTTAACAGCAATACCTTTACCAGATATTACATGACCCAGATAGGTCACTTATGGCAACCAGAATTCACATTTAGAAAATTTGGCATAAAGGCGATGCTCTCGAAGTTTCTGCAACACTAGCCTTAGATGTTCGGCATGTTCTTCCTCGTTCTTGGAGTAGATGAGTATATCATCGAGGTAAACCACGACGAATTTATCCAAATACTCCATGAAGATTGAGTTCATTAACCGAGAAAAGGTGGCTGGAGCGTTGGTTAATCCGAAGGACATGACGGTGTACTCGTATTGGCCATAACGAGTAACAAAGGCCGTTTTAGGAATGTCCCCGTTTCTGATTTTGATTTGATGGTAGCCCAACCTCAAATCCATTTTGGAGAAGATTGAGGATCCAGCGAGCTGATCGTACAGGTCGTTGATCCTGGGAAGTGGATATTTGTTCTTGATTGTGACCAAATTAACAGGTCGGTAATCTACAACCATCCGGTCCGTACCATCCTTCTTCTTGACGAATAGGACGGGGCAAGCCCACGGAGAAGAGCTAGGTCGGATGAAACCCTTTTTCAAGGACTCATCGAGTTGTTTCTTAAGCTCGGCTAGCTCTAGGGGTGCCATCTTATAAGGTCTTCTAGCAATCGGAACGGTTCCTGGAATGAGGTCTATTACAAACTCAACATCCCTGTCAGGTGGAACACCTGGCAATTCCTCTGGAAAGACATCCGGGAAGTCACGGACTACCGGAACGTCCTCAAGGTCTGGCAAAGGGCTGGCGTTAAGAGAATATAACTGTCGCTTGGCTATTCGGGTCAAGACATTGACTATCTTTCCCGAAGGATGGGTGAGTTGAACAGTCCAAGAGAAGCAATCGATTTGGGCATGATGAGCCAACATCCAGTCCATACCCAGAATGATATTAATATCTGAAGATTTAAGGGCTATCAAAGACGCGAGGAAAACAAGTCTGTCGACTTGGATTTCATTTCCATAACTTACCCTAGAGGTCTGCCATCTAGAACCAGGGGTAGAAATTTCCATAGTGGATGGCATGTCACAGAATGCAACGTTATGCAAACGAGCATAACTTTCGGATATAAAAGAATGAGAGGCTCCTGTATCGAAAAGAACAGATGCCGGGTGGCAATTAACAAGAAGCGTACCGAGAACGACGTTGGGATCCTCTTGAGCTTCTTCGGCAGAGATACAGTTGACATGGCCACGTGAAGCGGTGACCGGCTTGGCGTGGAATATTTTTCCTGTCGGCTTGCCACGGCCAACAGCTTTAGCAGACTGGTTGGGGTTGGTCTGGGGGCACTCACGCATATAGTGACCAGATTCCCCACACTTGAAACAAGTCACGGAACTGGTACGTGGAGGAGCATTGTTGGTTGGACCCCCATAGGGCTTGGCTGGAGCAGACTGTTGAACGGGGCGAGGCGCCTGGAAGGATGGCCTCGGTGTAAACCTGGGTGGCAGGGCGGTGTTGGGTACCCACACGCGGCGCTTCTGAGGACCAGCACCGGATGAGGAACCCATGTCACGGCCATGCTTGCGGGTTGCGTCATAGTCAGTCTGACCAGTTTCAGCACTGATGGCTTTGTTGACAAGTTTCTGAAAAGTTGTGCACTCATGCAGACGGAGGTCACGGCGAAGCTCAGGACTAAGGCCCTTACGGAACCTTGCTTGCTTCTTGGCATCGGTAGACACTTCCTCGGTTGCATATCGTGCGAGATTACCAAACTCCCTGCTGTAAGCATCCACAGAAAGTCGGCCTTGGGTGAAACTGCAAAATTCTTCACGTTTACGGTCCATGAGACCCTCCGGAATGTGATGTTCACGGAAAGCCTCGCTGAATTCAGCCCAAGTAGTGACATGGCCCGCTGGGCGCATAGCTCCATAATTCTCCCACCATAGACTGGCGGGGCCTTCAAGATGATATGCAGCAAAGGTGACCTTGTCAGCCTCCGCTACCAGCGCGGAACGCAGTTTATGAGAGATACTGCGAAGCCAGTCATCAGCGTCGAGAGGCTCGACGGAGTGGTGGAACGTGGGTGGATGCAATTTGATAAAATCACTGAGTGACACCACGTTAGTCCTCTGATGGTGTGCTGTGTTCTGTTCAATATGCTCCAACAAACGGTTGGTCTCCCGCTTGTTTCTCTCAGCTTCCATCATAACCTCGGCTAGTGAAGGAGGATGAGGCAGATTTGCATCCCTGGCTTCACTGCCTTCGGCCCGCTCTTGAGAAGCAGGGTTAGCGCGCGTGTTGACCATCCTAGGTAAACAAGACAATGATTTAGTCAGGATGATAAAATTCCGACATAGGGTAAAAATGTAAGGAATAACTCGAAATGCAAGATGATCATCCGTATGACATGGTAGATACAGAAACTGCTTCTTTATTCCATCGTCATACACACCATACAGGGTTTAGTACAAGACCAAACAAAGTACTATTACGGTGAAAAGAGGATTACATCTCATCGGAGGCATTCCAAGCTCCTATACATTATTTTTCTACACCTCCGGAAGGAGTACAAACTAGGTCATATCCCACGAGTCACGCGGGACGATAGACGACACAGCTAGTGCGAACTAGTGATACTACCACTGACTCAGACCGATCCGTAGTAGTCCTCGTAGAAGTCACCTCCATAGCCTGGGAGCTCAACATGATCATCCGGAAACAGACGATCTCGCGGAGCTTGTGGACCATAGGGGCTAGGATGAGGCCTTGTACCAACAGACGGTGGCCTGCGGGGACCGCGAGGTGGGGTGATGCCTCCTACATCACGCCAAACCATCACGTCTGGCAGAGCAGATCTCACAGGATAGAGATCGCGCATATCTGAACATCCAGCTTGCACCGCCGGTGCGAACCGAGTCAAAGTGGCCCAGTGGTCAGCACGGGTGTTGAAGAGCTCTAGCCTTAAGGCCCAATTTTCACGGTCCTTATCCTCGAGCATCTCAGCAGTGGTGCGGGTCCGTGAATCCTCCTGAGTGGGGTCAGCATAGATAGCCTGGAGATACCCTTGTGCTCCCGGAAGTGATCCTGGCATATACCGGAAATCAGAGTCCCGAAATAGACCAGATCTGACTCGCATAATGGTCATCATAGAGTAGGCGGCGTCCTGCACAGCCATCTCAATGGTAACCCCGAGTCCATAAGAGCAGTGAAGAGGCTCGGTGGATCCAGGATAAGATGGAAATATCCTGACAGTGCAGAGATACTGACTTTGATTAAAATCTCGGAATTGCTCTTCGACCGTGTACTCAGGATACCAGCGGTATCCAGCCTCAGTCATTACCCTGACCAACTTGGCAGTATGGCCGGGTACATCTAGGCATCGAGTCAGGCGAACCACTTGATTGAGGTCGCGAGTGGCCATCTGAAAGCACAATCATAATGCAAAGGCATTAGAATTTCTAGCGAAATTTCGGCAGCATAACAGCTGTAAATGCTCAAGAAGGATTTTGAACATTTGACAAAGGATTACATACACACTCAACATCATCATATCAAAGTTCTGAATCCATTCTAACAACATAATGTGGTAGTAGAACTGAACTAGGCTTGTATCCATCAAACTTATAAGGTACTACTGATTAGTAACACGTGATCCTGATAGAGAGAACAGATCCTAATTCCTTATCCCCCGGTAGAAGAATGGACT
>NC_041393.1:630874641-630882803 GCF_002162155.2 Triticum dicoccoides | reverse complement strand
CCTCTCGCTCACCGAATGCGCCCGCCGCCACCGACGAGCACCACCGCACCCACCGTCTCCCCCTCGACCCCTCGCTGTGCTTCCGAGCTCCGCCACAACCCCCTCCACCTCCTCGTTGAGCTACGGACCTCCCGGACGTGCTGCAACACCGCCACCATCGCCGTTTCCGTCGCCGGCCACCGAAGTTCGCCGCGGTCAATTCGCCACCTCCGCCGCCTCCCCGAGACCACCGAGCTGCTCATCGACCTCGCTGTGAGCTCCTCTTCCATTTCCCCTTCTCCCCGCGCTCGTTCCCGCACTCCAGCCGCCTTCTCACCGGAGCCGATTGCTCCTCGCCGCCGGTCATGGCGCTGCCGTGGCCAGGGTCACCCCAGCTAGCGCCCGAGCACGTTACCGAGTTCGCCGCCCTCCCAGGAGCCCACAGAGCCTTTCCGTTTCCCCTCTAGTGCACCGCAGCGCCGCGTTCGACCTTGGCCGAACTCCGGCGGCCACCTAGGTCGACACCGGCGCCGATTCCGGCCGCCCCAACCCCAACCGACTCCACAGGAAGACGCGGCGCCCTCCCAGCTACCCGTAGAGCCTCTCCGCCGCCCGAATGGTCGCCGGAGGAGCGTTCCCGAAGCCCTCCGCCGTGCCTGTTGCCGCCGGCGTTGAGCCGCCGGCCTGTTTGGGCCATTTGACCGGGGTTTGACCTCCCCCTGTGTCACTGACATGCGGGACCAGCCCGCCTAATTAATCTAGGTTAGTTTAAATTAAAACGCTAACTAACCCAGTTAGTTAGGTTAGTCACTGACACGGAGGACCCACTGGTCAGGTTTGACCACCAGCAGCGTCTGTTGACTGCTGACGTCACAGTGACGTGGTGCTGACGCCATAATTCATTTTCTGGAATTATTTTAATTCTAAATATTCAGGAAATTCCAGAAAATGCCTAAAACTTCTAAAATTCATAGAAAATTAACCGTAACTCCAAATTAAATAATTTTTATATGAAAAATTATCAGAAAAATTCAAGGAATCCATCTGTACCATTTTCATGCATGTTAGAACAACTTATAGGTGCTGTTTAGCACAAATCAACTAAATGGCATTTGAATAATCACATATGGAGTTTGAATTTGAATCTTATATTCAAACCAACTTCATCTAATCTGTTGCTAGTTGCATTAGCTCAAAACACATTCATATTGTCATGTCATGAGCATGCAACATATTGTGCATTGCATTGATTGTGTTCCTTTCTGTATTGCCGGTATTTGTCCCCTCTCGATAGACATGATACCGATGATGTGATCGTTGACACTGATGAAGACTCAATGTTATCTTCAGAAGTGCCAGGCAAGCAAAACCCCCTTGTTCATTTCGATACAATCCCACTCTGTCGCTCCTGCTCTCTTTTACTGCATTAGGACAACACCGATTCAACTGTTACATGCTACGGTAGTTGAACCCCTTTATCCTCTGCATGACCTGTCATTGCCACAGTAAATAGATGAAACCCACTAGCATGAGTAGGAGTTGTTTGAGCCCTGATGTGCCTACTCATTCATGTTTGTTTGTCATGCCTGCTACTGCTTAGAGTTGAGTCAGGTCTGATTCATCGGGGATGAATCAGAGGTGTGTGAACATGTCCTACTGTGTGTGAGCTAAGTGTGTGAACACGATTTGGTAAAGGTAGCGGTGAGAGGCCATGTAGGAGTACATGGTGGGTTGTCTCATTGCAGCCGTCCTCAGGAACTGAGTTTTGTGTTTGTGATCCATGATTCAGCTACTACCACGCATTGGGCCCGAAACCAATGGACCCTCTCGGCTTCTTAATCACCCTTGTCCTCTGTCCAGGAGTTGCAAGTAGTTTCTGGTGTTTGTAGTATGCTGGAGGCCGTGGACAGCGCTGACCGTAGGGGTGGGCTGTGATGCGGTAGGCACGTGGCCGGGTAAACCAGGCACCCGTTTGGTGTCACGGAACCCTGTACACATCGTTTGGGGCTGTGAGCGAAACTCCGGCCGGATCTCCTCATGGATGGAACCCGAATAGGCGATAAACCTGGACTAGAGACTGGAGTGTTTAGGCAGGCCGTGGCCGACACCCACGTTGGGCTTCCGCTTGAAGGTTGCCGAGTACATGTCGTGTAAACGGCGGTAAGTGGTGAGAGCGTGTGTGAAGAAGTACACCCCTGCAGGGTTAACCTAATCTATTCGAATAGCCGTGTCCGCGGAAAAGGACTTCTGGGTTGCTTATATCAGATCATAGACAAGTGAAAGTGGATACTCTAAAATACGCAAGATAAGCGTGAGTTCTATGGATGGCGTTCTCGTAGGGAGACGGGAGCGGATCCATAGTGGTGTATTGATATGGTGATTATGTGGACTCGTGTGCGCCACCTCAAAAGAGTCGCTTGCGGTCGTAGTTTAGGATAGCCACCGAGTCAAAGCTGGCTTGCTGCAGTTAAACCCCACCATCCCCTTTGTTGATAATGATGCATATGTAGATAGTTCTGATGTAAGTCTTGCTGGGTACATTTGTACTCACGTTTGCCTATTTTATGTTTTTGCAGAGAGACTTCAGTCTCACTAGTATTTTTGCGTGGTCTTCGATGTTTAGCTTGTTACCTCAGCTACGATCTTGTGCCTCGGCAGGATTTGGTAGATAGTCAGGCTTCTCAGCCTTTTTCATTTATAGATGTCTGTACTCAGACATGATAGCCTCCGCTTGTGCTTGATTTGTATGCTCTGAATGTTGGGTCATGAGACCCATGTTTGTAATGTCTCACTCCTCGGAGCCTATTGAATAAATTACTTGAGTCGTAGAGTCATGTTGTGATGCCATGTTGTATCTGCACATATCGAGCATATTGTGTGTATGCTATTGAAATGCTTGGTATGTGTGGGATCTGACCATCTAGTTGTTTATCTTTAGTAGCCTCTCTTACCGGGAAATGTCTCCTAGTGTTTCCATTGAGCCTTGGTAGCTTGCTACTGCTCCGGAACACTTAGGCTGGCCGGCATGTGTCCTTCTTCGTTCCTGTGTCTGTCCCTTCGGGGAAATGTCACGCGATGAATACCGGAGTCCTGTTAGCCCGCTACAGCCCGGTTCACCGGAGTCCTGCTAGCCCAGTGCTACAGCCTGGATTCACTCGCTGATGACCGACACGTTCGATGCTGGGTCATGGATGCCTGTCCCTGTAAGTCTGTGCCGCTTTGGGTTTACGACTAGCCATGTCAGCCCGGGCTCCTTATCATATGGATGCTAGCGACACTGTCATATACGTGTGCCAAAAGGCGCAAACGGTCCCGGGCAAAGGTAAGACGACACCCGTGGGAATACCGTGCGTGAGGCCGCAAAGTGATATGAGGTGTTACATGCTAGATCGATGTGGCATTGAGTCGGGGTCCTGACAGCGTTGGTATCAGAGCTTGACTGCCTGTAGGATTACTAAGCCAAACTGGTCGAAGTTGAGTCTAGAAATTCTTTAGTTATATAAGGGAATTGATTGTGGGATGGAACGTAAGGCTCTTTTTACTCCTTATACCTCATGGCCTTCTGATCTGAGTCAACATCTTCTCTTCTACGGGGATTAAGAACTAGGCTATCTCTTCTTTCTATTAGGATCACGTGTTACTAATCAGTAGACTTATAAGATTGTTGGATTTAAGTCTCAGTTCAGTTCCTACTACTTCCGTATGTTAATTGTTGATCTCGGAACCTTGATATTGTGCTTCTGAGTGGTTATGCCACCATTTTTGTGATTGTCTCAAATCTTTCTGAGCATTTACAGCCGTTATGCTGTCCGAGTCATCCCAGGTTTCTAAGTAGTCTGATGCACTTGCAAATTCCTCCCTTCCGTTTCAATGTTCCTTTGGGCCAGATTAACCACACTAATCAGTAAGTTGAGGTACTCTGTTACCTTGACATATATGTTGGAGATATTATTATGACCCTAGGTGTCTTAGGGGATCACCTAGTAATCTAGCAATGTTTTGTGATCCCAGTGTGATGATTCTGGCTTTATTCTCGGAAGCATCCCGTGATGCTACTTAGTAGTAGGTATTCTACTCCTAGGTTCTGAACCCGAGATTCACTCTACCTACTTCATGTTGATAGTAATTGCTAGTGCCTTTAGGATATTAGTAACCTTTGCAATAGTCCTTGAAGTCCGTGGTATCTTCTTCTTCCAAATACCACGAACTACTTATGGCAGATGTTTATTGGATCAAAAAAAATCACAATTAGAGTACTCTTGAGGAGTTCTCCATTCATAAATCATGACTCTGCCAGTTCTACCTTTCTGCATGGGTTATCCGGAAGAAATATGTTGAACTTGGTTCGACATACTAATCTATGCATCCACAACTCAGAAAGTTATATGTTCCTTTGAGTTGTTCTCTTTAGTTGCATTCTGACCCTCGTCTATCAATTGATAGTCAAGAGTATGCGTGCGTTCGTTCATCGATGCCTATGACTCTTGTGGTCTGTCAAGCCATTCTATTCCGGAATGACTAGGAGAAACAAACTCCAGTACCTCTTCCATATCTAGGATTGGGTCAAAGTAGTTGTATTCCGCAGATCAAATGCCAATCCAGCTTTTGGTTCTGCTCTACCTTGGAGTATTACATATTTTATATCGAGATTATTATAGGAATTGCACACCATCCCATGAACTCTTGGTACAGTGACACTTCTTGCCATCACTGTTCATTCCTCGGCCCTCGTGTTGATGCAACCGGAATACCGACAAATGAATTGTGATGTGTGAAATCAATACTGCTAGCAACTCTGTTGCTTGGTAGTTAAAGGATAATAATTTCATTCCTAGTATGTTGGTTTTCGAATCATCCTTCTAATACTGATCGTGCTACCTAGTCCTTATTTCGGTGCACCCTTCGATTGATGAGTTAGGATCTTGTCAAGTCCTCACTCATTTGATCATATCGTCTTGCCCTGAAAGGCAAGATTGTTCTCGAGCTTAGTAACATATCGGTGGTTCGTGACTTTCCAAATATCTTCTTGGAGGTGTTACCGGGTTGTCACCTGACCGCTATGTTGAGTTCGTGATCAAGTTGGTTTCTTGTGAACCACCTTCTCTCCAAGAATCGGTGTTAGATATCCCTGAGCTAGTTGGTTAAGCTAGACAACAACTTGGAGAGTTGGAAGATAAAAGCTTGTCTGACTTAGTTCGTTCCAAAGGGATATTCTTGTGTAGTGTGTGTTGAAGAAAGATGATATCTTCATCGATTGGTCCTTGTGATCAGTTGCTGGACCTATTGTCTTATCAATCCTTTGATTTGAGTGTGGGCTATCGTCAAATCAAATCAGTACCAACGATGCTCGTAATGTTGTCTTATTCGTGGTTGATCCCTCGAGCATACACCATTATATCTTTTGGGTCTGACCAATGCTATCACTTGTTCACTTAACTATGGAATTCCTTTTAAAAGGAAACCCAGATGAATTGTTGTTGTGCCCATTGACAACATCCTTGTCTTCTCCATAATTTTGCTGAACATTAAGCTAGTGTTGGAAACTTTTGAAAGCATTTGTTCATGCTAGCTCATGAAGCATATGTTTGGATGAAGGTAGTGACTTCCTTTAATTCATGTGCATCTGATGCAAGTTGCCGCCGTGGATTCGAGAAAGTCAATGTTGCTTTTTTTGGAATCATTCCAAATCAGTCATGCACACGTGCGAAGAATGCTGTGGTTTGAAGACTTGCAACCTTTAAATCTATATGTATCCCTAGCACACCAAGCCACTGGTTGATTTGTTCAAGGAGAAGGAGTTCCTTCATAAGAGCTAATCCGGACTTATGTAAGAACTTCGATACCCTCGTTGATGGTTCCCCCTCCTGAACTCGGTAGTGTTTTATTATAAGACTACCACGTGGTCATGCTTGTCTGGGACAACGTGTTCACATGTTTGTAGCAGAACCAGCTCATGTTTTGGAGCTTACTATCGTAGTTCATTTCCCGAGAATCTCGCAACGTCATCTCGTCGATTTATGTTGCAAACTTTTATTTTTCTTTCTAGACTTGATGAGTCTGGGATATCCTGACACCAACCAGATCTGAATCTCATGCAGATATGATGGTTGGAACATTCTCCAAGAACTATAATATTGGTCCCTCGATAACCGGTAAAGTGGATGTCGTGGCCAACACACCCAGCCGGAAGACCTGTTATTATAATATCTTGATTGAGGAAGTTGGCCACCTCCCCATAGGGATTTCGTAGGATTTACTCCCTAGTTGCCCCTATGGATTTTGAGATCCCGAAGTCCGACCTTTTACTTGATGTCCTAGATACCAGACCATTTCTATGAATGGGTTACACTAGCACATCAAGGAGAACATTAGAAGCGGAGTGCTAAATGTTTCTCGGTCGATCATCCAGATTTTGTTTCCTTGGCCTCGCTAAGATGAAATCTGAGAAGGTGTTATCTTTCTTTGCATCTACATCCTCCATCATCATTCATCATGGTAGCAAGTTGTGTTGCCGGACCCTTGACACGGATATTGGTAAAACCTTGATGAATATGGAAATGCTCAAGTTCTTGAGAGCACGCACAAGCGTTACGTGTTATCATCGGCTCTAACTGGGATTACTCTCAGTTTCCTCGGCAATGCTATGACCTCTTCAAACAGTGAATTCACTCCCTATTGTTGGGTTCTTCCCCAGTTACCAGAATCATTCCTATCATTTGCATTTTGTTCCTAGCTTGCACCGCCAATGTGCCATTCTACCATGGGTCTCTTCCATTGCCGGTGATAAGCAAATTCATCCATTACGTTCTCTTCAACAAGGTAATCCACATCATCCAAGTCCGAGTATGCCATTCTACCGACCCCCTCCAAACGATCGCTCGAGAATTGTCTTAGGCTGGTTTAAAGAGTTTCAATGATCTCTGAATCAAAAGTAATTCTTTTTGCCACTTAAAGGGATATATCTACGAATCACCCTCCTCCAGGATGTTTCGTCGTGGTATCATGGCAACTCAACTCCTCGCTACGTTGACAATCGTTTACCACCTTCTTAGGTATGAAATTGTTGTCTACCTAGTGAACCTTCGTCATCCGTTTCTTTCCACCCCTCTTGATGTGTATCTCGTGTCTCAACCCGAGAGATGGTTCTATGTCTCATTCCGGAAGTTAATCCTGAGTTGTTCGATCTTCGAGAAGACCGATCCTTCCAGAGTTTTCCTTTCCTCTCCTTGTCATGATTAATTGGAGTTCTCAGAACAAGACGACAAGACAAAGATGGTGATCGAAACAACGTTCATTTGGAGTGCGACCTGGATCGTGAAGATTATACTAGTTTGCGTTCCCCTTTTCACCCTACCCTACGCTTGAATCTCGAGACGAGATTCTTGTTTAGTGGGGGTGAGTTGTCACATCCCTAGCTGCTGGTAGTGCTCTAGGCTAGCTTCATGTTTGCATCATGTTTAAATTTTGCCTAAAATTGAAATGGGGATGTTCAAACCCTAGCATTAAATCAACTCAACTAGGGTGAATTAAAATCTTTTCAATAAACCCAAAAGGTTCCTAAGAAAAGTTCATGATTTCTGGTTAAGGTGGAAACCTCTGCCAAAAATGATGATTTTATTCCTAGGTCATTTTTGGATTTTTGAATTAAATCATATTATATTTGACTTTGGGCATTTAAATACTATAAATAATTTAAATGCTCAAATAAATGTTGGAAATTGATAAGGGTCACTGAAATAATTCAGAAAGTACCCATAATTATTTCCAGGATTTTATAAAATGATTTGATATTTTAAAACAAATCCTAAAACAAATTGCAGAAATAGAAAAATATAAAACAGAATAGAAATAAAAGAGAGGAGAGAAACATTACCTGCAGCCACCTGGGCCACTTACCTGCTTACCAGAGCCGGCCCAGTTCCCCCAGCCGGCCCAGCCCACCTCCTCCTCCTTTGTCCTCTTCCTCCTCTGCCAGGAGGACGAGCAGAGGCGAGGCGTGGCGCTCGCCGACGCTGCCCCGGCCACCTCCTGCTTCCCCCCCCCCTAGCCACCTCCTGCTTCCTCCCTGGCCTCCCCAGCGACGCCCCGGACGACGCCACGCACCCCCTGCACCGCTCCCCTCTCCCCGTGCCCCTCTTCCCCCCCTGTTCGCCTCTCCCTCTCGCTCACCGAATGCGCCCGCC
>NC_041393.1:630802595-630873326 GCF_002162155.2 Triticum dicoccoides | reverse complement strand
TAATCTGTTGCTAGTTGCATTAGCTCAAAACACATTCATATTGTCATGTCATGAGCATGCATCATATTGTGCATTGCATTGATTGTGTTCCTTTCTGTATTGCCGGTATTTGTCCCCTCTCGATAGACGTGATACCGATGATGTGATCGTTGACACTGATGAAGACTCAATGTTATCTTCAGAAGTGCCAGGCAAGCAAAACCCCCTTGTTCATTCCGATACAATCCCACTCTCTCGCTCCTGCTCTCTTTTACTGCATTAGGACAACACCGATTCAACTGTTACATGCTGCGGTAGTTGAACCCCTTTATCCTCTGCATGACCTGTCATTGCCACAGTAAATAGATGAAACCCACTAGCATGAGTAGGAGTTGTTTGAGCCCTGATGTGCCTACTCATTCATGTTTGTTTGTCATGCCTGCTACTGCTTAGCGTTGAGTCAGGTCTGATTCATCGGGGATGAATCAGAGGTGTGTGAACATGTCCTATTGTGTGTGAGCTAAGTGTGTGAACACGATTTGGTAAAGGTAGCGGTGAGAGGCCATGTAGGAGTACATGGTGGGTTGTCTCATTGCAGCCGTCCTCAGGAACTGAGTTTTGTGTTTGTGATCCATGATTCAGCTACTACCACGCATTGGGCCCGAAACCAATGGACCCTCTCGGCTTCTTAATCACCCTCGTCCTCTGTCCAGGAGTTGCAAGTAGTTTCTGGTGTTTGTAGTATGCTGGAGGCCGTGGACAGCGCTGACCGTAGGGGTGGGCTGTGATGCGGTAGGCACGTGGCCGGGTAAACCGGGCACCCGTTTGGTGTCACGGAACCCTGTACACATCGTTTGGGGCTGTGAGCGAAACTCCGGCCGGATCTCCTCATGGATGGAACCCGAATAGGCGATAAACCTGGACTAGAGACTGGAGTGTTTAGGCAGGCCGTGGCCGACACCCACGTTGGGCTTTCGCTTGAAGGTTGCCGAGTACATGTCGTGTAAACGGCGGTAAGTGGTGAGAGCGTGTGTGAAGAAGTACACCCCTGCAGGGTTAACCTAATCTATTCGAATAGCCGTGTCCGCGGAAAAGGACTTCTGGGTTGCTTATATCAGATCATAGACAAGTGAAAGTGGATACTCTAAAATACGCAAGATAAGCGTGAGTGCTATGGATGGCGTTCTCGTAGGGAGACGGGAGCGGATCCATAGTGGTGTATTGATATGGTGATTATGTGGACTCGTGTGCGCCACCTCAAAAGAGTCGCTTGCGGTCGTAGTTTAGGATAGCCACCGAGTCAAAGCTGGCTTGCTGCAGTTAAATCCCACCATCCCCTTTGTTGATAATGATGCATATGTAGATAGTTCTGATGTAAGTCTTGCTGGGTACATTTGTACTCACGTTTGCCTATTTTATGTTTTTGCAGAGAGACTTCAGTCTCACTAGTATTTTCGCGTGGTCTTCGACGTTTAGCTTGTTACCTCAGCTACGATCTTGTGCCTCGGCAGGATTTGGTAGATAGTCAGGCTTCTCAGCCTTTTTCATTTATAGATGTCTGTACTCAGACATGATAGCCTCCGCTTGTGCTTGATTTGTATGCTCTGAATGTTGGGTCATGAGACCCATGTTTGTAATGTCTCGCTCCTCGGAGCCTATTGAATAAATTACTTGAGTCGTAGAGTCATGTTGTGATGCCATGTTGTATCTGCACATATCGAGCATATTGTGTGTATGCTATTGAAATGCTTGGTATGTGTGGGATCTGACCAACTAGTTGTTTATCTTTAGTAGCCTCTCTTACCGGGAAATGTCTCCTAGTGTTTCCATTGAGCCTTGGTAGCTTGCTACTGCTCCGGAACACTTAGGCTGGCCGGCATGTGTCCTTCTTCGTTCCTGTGTCTGTCCCTTCGGGGAAATGTCACGCGATGAATACCGGAGTCCTGTTAGCCCGCTACAGCCCGGTTCACCGGAGTCCTCCTAGCCCAGTGCTACAGCCTGGATTCACTCGCTGATGACCGACACGTTCGATGCTGGGTCATGGATGCCTGTCCCTGTAAGTCTGTGCCGCTTTGGGTTTACGACTAGCCATGTCAGCCCGGGCTCCTTATCATATGGATGCTAGCGACACTGTCATATATGTGTGCCAAAAGGCGCAAACAGTCCCGGGCAAAGGTAAGGCGACACCCGTGGGAATACCGTGCGTGAGGCCGCAAAGTGATATGAGGTGTTACATGCTAGATCGATGTGGCATTGAGTCGGGGTCCTGACATTTGGGGAGGCGTTAGTGTGTGCTGCGTGATCCTAGTGAGGTGTGGAGCACGATAGTGTGCTCGGTTGGGTGCTACGGTGACCGTGGCCACGACGGCGACATCGCCGGCGGCGTGGAGCTCTCGGCCAAAGTGGGGCTAGGGCCTAGAGGTCGGGAGAGACCAGGGGAGAAGGGGGAAACGATCCGGGGCTCACCGCGGAGCTGCAGAGGTGGTTAGCGGGCTCGGGGATGCGCTGGAGACGACGAATTCGACGGCGACGATGATCGGAGCCCGAAGAGGGGAACGGCAACGTGGCGGCGATGCAGGGCTTCCGGAGGCCCGTGGAGCGGTGGGGAGGAAGAGGAGGTTGTGGCGGAGCTCCTGAGCTAGTCGGGGGAGCGAGGGGTGGCCGGAGATGGCTGCTATGGCGAACGGCGGCGACGGTGGTGTTCGGCCGTGTGAGAGAGAGAGCGAGGGAGAGGAGGGGGGAGCCGGGGGAGAGTGAGAGAGAGCAGGGGGAGAGGCGTGGCGTCGTCCGGGGCATCGAGCGAGGAGGGGAGGGCAGGCAAGCAGGGAGAGAGGTGGCGTGGCGCGGTGGCGCGCGCGCGCCGGCCACACTCCCCTCCCTCTGTCGGGACGAAGACGACAGAGGAGGGAGGCGGGCTGGGCCGCCTGCTGGCTGGGCCGGCCAGCTGGCTGGGCTGCACAGGGAGGAGCCCAGGTAAGCTTCTCCCTTTTATTTTTTTTCTGTTTTCTAATTTCTAACATTTGTTTTGATTTAAATAATATATTAAATCATTTATTTAACTTATGCCAATTTTTGCAGGGGCTAGATATATTATTCCAGAGCTCCTTTAGAATTGGCATAATATTTGGACCATATTTCATATATATAGAAATATATTTCCAATGCAAATATTTATGCATTAATTCCAAATGCCCAAAATAAATGTCCATGAGTCACTAAAAATATTGGTTTGATTTTTATCTCTGTCCAATATTTTCAGAGAGCAACATGAGCATTTTCTTGGACCCTTTTGGAGAAATTTTTATTTGGATCATTTTCAAAATGATTCTGAGGGTTTCACAGATCCCCATTTCAAGTTTCTGATGAAAGAGTAAACATGATGCAACACTCTAATGCATGACTAGCTAGGGTGGGACAGGGGACATAATGTTTACCCAGGTTCGGGCCCTCTCGATGGATATAATACTCTACTTCCTCCTTGATTGATCTTGATGATATGAGTATTACAAGATTTGATCTACCACGAGATCGTAGAGGCTAAACCCTAGACGCTAGCTTATGATTATGATTGTTGTTGTCCTACGGACTAAACCCTCTGGTTTATATAGACACTGGAGGGGGCTAGGGTTACACAGAGTCGGTTACAGAGAAGGAGATCTACATATCCGAATTGGCAAGCTTGCCTTCCACGCAAAGGAGAGTCCCGCCCGGACACGGGACGAAGTCTTCAATCTTGTATCTTCATAGTCCAACAGTCCGGCATAAGTACATAGTCTGGCCGTCCGAGGACCCCCTAATCCAGGACTCCCTTAGTAGCCCCTGAACCAGGCTTCAATGACGATGAGTCTGGCGCGCAGATTGTCTTTGACATTGCACGGCGGGTTCCTTCTTCGAATACTCCATAGAAGATTTTGAACACAAGGATCGTGTCCAGCTCTGCAAAACAATTTCCACCTACCACTGTAGAGAGCAAAATATTCCACAAATCTAAATTGCTCACAATTTTTCATAGCATGACATCACGCCACGGCCCGGTCATTATACGAACCATTTTTTCCCAACCTGCTACTGCGCATATTGCGAGGCGGTTTTATTGGCACGTCTTGTCGAAGCAGAGATCGTGTCCCCTTATCTTGGGATTCTCATCAATACGGGTGCAGGTAACCCAACCGCGCCATCAACACGGCGCTTGGGGAATAAGCGAGTTTACCAGGCAAGTGGGGAGGCGTAGGATCCTTGCTACCTTTATAAGGAGATAAGGACTCCCCTTTTTCACCCACGCCTTCTTCTTCCTCTGCTCATCCATTCCCCCTCGCTCGAGCTCCCGCGCCCAAGCGTTTGTCTTCTCCACCCACAAAGGTCTTCTAAAAATGTCCGGATCCGTAGAAGGAGGCAAGTGCATGGCCTCTACCGTCCGGGAGAAGGATATCGAAAAGCTTCAGGAGGCCGGGTATCTGGCCAAGAAAATCAGCCACCGTCTTCCGACGGTGGGACAGATTGTCCCTACTCTAGAACACCACTAGAGGGTTGTACTCCTCCCTCATTTTGTCCGCGGGCTAGGGTTTCCCCTCCACCCATTCGTTCGCGGCATCATGTATTATAACAGGATCGATTTTCATGATCTATCCCCCAATTCCTTCCTCAACAACTCAACATTCATCGTCGTGTGCGAGGCCTTTCTCCGCATCTTGCACACTTCGGCTTATGGCTGAAGATCTTTAATGTGATGCCCAAGGTAGTGAGCGGTGAGCAGGCCGAGTGCGGAGGCACCATGGTGAGCAAGATGCCCAATGTCACATGGCCAACAGGTACTTTCAATGATTCCATCAAAGAGTGACAGCAGCAGTGGTTTTACATTACTGAGCCGCACGACACGGAATGGGCCGCCGCTCCTGAATTCCGATCCCGAGCTCCCCTGCGGCTTGCGTCCTGACCCAAGAAGGGCCTGATGGGGTCTTCGTCCGACGAACTATCAGTCCTCCAGACGTGTGTCAAGGATATGGAAGACAAGAATATCAAACTTGTCAATGTAGTCTAGGTGATGTTAGTTCGCCGGATTCTTCCTTTTCAACACAGGACTTGCAATTTATGGGAGTTCGACCCAGCCAAGCACCAGACCCTGCTAGAGCTCTTCGGCTCCTCGCACAAGGACATTTGGAAGGTGCTTTTTAAGTCCAGCAAATCGTGGCCGGACTCCGCCGAGGACCACAGGTACCAACTGTCCCACCCTGCAAGCTCGGTAAGTCATTGTATGTTGGCAATTCACACGTTTTATTCGTATAACCCGAGGGAAATGCTTGATGTGTTTTCCACGACTCTCCTAGGGTTGGACGAAGAAGGCGGGCCGGATCTACTATCCGGCCCCATTGCCAGAAGAACCGGCCGGCCCACTTCTGACGAAGATGCTGGTCCCAGCGCCTTACAAGGCACCGAAGAAGAAGGCCGACAAGGAGGCCAAAAGGACCAGGGGCGACCTTCGTCATTGTGGCACTTCGGACACAATATCCGAAGACTCGGATGCCCGCTCCTCCTCCGGAGAGGTAGAGGAAGAGGAAGAAGACCAATCCCCAGTGAGGGGAAGGAAGAAAAGGATGGCCTCCACATCTTTGGAGGCCGAGTCGCCTAAGAAGGGAAAAACTCACCTTCCGGAGGAGTCCACCGCCGCTGCCGACAGCAGCCCAGGGTGGGATCCCATGGCCCAGCCCCCGGTGAACTCGTGAGTATATAAAATCCGAACACGTTTGCGCATCCAGACTCACTATGGCATGATGTTTTAATCATTTAATCCATACTTTTTTGCAGTACGGCGAGGTCCCGCACCGAACAATCCTCATCGGAGGATTCACTGGATTTGGATGCTATGGACAGCGGGACACCCCCAAAGGCCCCTTCCCCAAAACACGCGAACAACACAGAGGTGTCGTCCCAAAGGGACCCAGGCCAAGGAGGGGGGAGAAGACCGTGAAGGCGGCACCAGGGGGTCAAGCTTTAGGGGTCGGACACCCGGGAGAAAAGGCTCCCATGGATGTCGACGGCGGGGGCTATCTCAAATTCGGCCCCAAGCCAGAGACGATTCCGGAAACCTATACGGCTCCGAAATCAGGCAAGCAGCCTCCCTCGGCTGGAGGGGGTGCTCCTGTTCCACCGGCAACTTCTGTCCAACCAGAGGTGCCGGATACTTTATCGGCAGCACTAAAGAGCGCCTCCATCATTGAAGAACATCGTGCCCTTATGGGTATGGTGATTGAGAGTGGACTGAATGAAGCCTTCATCAGCCTTATAACGGGCTTTGAGGTATGTTTTGTGAGGTTCCGAAGAATGTCATAGTGTAGGTAGTAGCCCCTGATACACTGTTCGGTGAAAGAAGGCACCGGACAGAGGATCAAATATATGTTCACAGGAGACTTACATTATGGCATCTCTCCCTCTTTCTTTTATAAGCAGGCGTCTGTAGCGACTGCCGCTTCTCATACTATGGAAGTCTTCGGACTGAAGCGAAGTCTGGAGCGGGCCGAAGAAGAACTCGACCGAGTGAAAAAGTAGTTGGAGGATAACCAAGGTATGTCAAAAAACCTTGCTCGCGTTCAGCGCGAATGAATAATAAAAATATGTTCATGGTTTGCTCTAGGGGCGATGACCGAAGTCGAGGCTCTTAAGAAGGCTGTTGCCGAGGCTGAGAAAAAGGCAGCCACAGAGCACGCTCTTCGTGAGAAGCACGAGGCCAGGGTTATTGAAGCTGAGCAAGAGCTCCAAGAGGCTATGAAGAAATGCGAGACCTTGGAGCAGAGCTTAACAGAGAAAGAATCCGAACTCACCAAGGCTCATAAAGTCGCACGCGATGCCTAGGGGGAAACCCAAGGCTCCCTGCAGGAAATCCAAGAGGCGAGGAAGATCGCTGTGGGTAAGGCTTTTTCTATGCAAAGCAAGTATTTGAGGAGAAATTCAAGTTGCTAATTTGATTTCTAATTTCACCAGGGGTATTTGCGGAGCTGCCACGCATCATCTCTGATGTCGCACAATTTTATCAAGCTGAAGAAAGGAGCACTGCAGAGAAGCTCTTCTGGTCGCAATATCTGGTGCTGGTGTATCCGGTGCCATTTGCCGATCAGCTAAAATAGCTAATCGAGCTACATAAGGCGGTCAAACTAGCCATGAAGGATTTAATTATCCGGCTGTGGCCCGGCGAGCCGATTCCAAGCAGCTACTTCGGGCTGGTGAAACGGCTTGTGGGTGCCTTCCCTGGACTTGATATCATCAAGCGGTCAGTCTATATGGAAGGTGCGCGAATGGCCTTTGCCCGCGCAAAGGTGCACTGGGGAAGATGGATGCTGAAAAGCTGATGACCGAGGGACAGCCTGAGGGGAAGGAGCACCGCAAGCCCGAATTATATTATGATAGTGTCCTAAAAGGATCCCGCCTTGCGGCGAAGCAATGCACCAAGGACATTAAATTCCATGAATACAGTCATGTTGAACTTTGTAATGTTGAACAAGGTCATTTCTATTATTTATTGCCTATTATTTGAAAGTTTTTCCTCCTGCACGGCCGTTTTATATATTAATCCTGAGAGTTGACTAGTCATCGGCTTCTGCCCCCATGTAGGAAGTACGGGGGTGTTCGGGATAAACCTGAGAACTCTTTATCCCAGTTCTGGGTCCTTGAAGGAGGTGTTCAGCACAACAAACTAGGAAATCGGACTATAGGGCTTTATCACTCTCACTTAGTCGTATGAGCTTGACAAAAGGAAGGTAGGCGCAGCCCCTGGTGTTCGGAAGAGCGCATGAGGGGCTCTATAAGCACCTGATCGGAAGAAAACCCGATCCATCGCACGCTGCATTAGTTATGGCATTATGCGGAAGAAATCTTTAAAGATTTTACAACTTCTCGAACAGCTGACCAGCTCTCGCCATGTCATGACAGTCAGTTTTCGGCTTTCTCTATTGAGGCGCTCATCCGGAAGTACTGGGAGACAATCGCAGTAGTTCTCCCTGTGGCGCCTTAGCCGATATAGCGGAACGTAAGGCAGCAAAACATGGGAGCCAGGCAAACCCAACTATTGACCAAATACATGATTCAAAGTTGATGCATATAATGCTATAAGTTCAGGGTGCCGAACAACCGTGAAGGTGTTCGGACTTTATTGCCATTATTATGGGTACAATGAGCCCCTGGCATATTTAAGGCATATCGCGATATACGAATGCCATTTGACAAAGAGTGTCAATAAGAAATAATAGCAGATAAGCGTCATATAAAGCCACATGTTGGAAAATAACACGTCGATGCGTATGAGTACAGGTAATGTGATAAAAATAAATATGACTTCGGAACCTGCTAAGACTAGGCGGGAGGAGGCTGTGTGCGGATCCGTAGTGTGGTCGGATGGTGATGAAGGGGCATCTGTAAGTATTCCCTTCCGCATTCAAGATGTTTCCATGTCGCCAGTCCTGGCCTACGCAAATGTGGACCTGCAAAGAAAGTGCAAAAAAGATATTTATATGCCATGGAGCGGTTAAGCCACATTGTGTATCCTATCCTAGTTGTGCCTCCGTTCACAGTCGGAGTGTTTTAATTGAGCTCCAGAGAAGCCGGACTATCCTGCCACGGAGTAGTTCGGACTCCCTTCACGGTGTCCGGGAGCTTGGCCGTTGACTCGAAGTTAGATTGAAAGATACCTTTCATTGCTTCTACTGTCAAGGTGGCGGTACATTCTTTGACACAGTGGTGGAGTTCAACCCTGCCATTAACTGTTATGACACCACGCGGACCGGGCATCTTGAGCTTACGGTAGGCATAGTGTGGCACCGCGTTGAATCGAGCAAACGCGGTTCGTCCAAGCAGTGCATGATAATTACTGCAAAAAGGGACGATGTCGAAGGTTAACTCTTCGGTACGGTAATTGTCCGGTGATCCAAAGACTACCTTCAGAGTGATGGAGCCTATACAACGGGCCGCCACACCTGGTATAACACCTTTAAAGGAGGTTTTAGTGGGCATGATCATCGAATGATCAATACCCATCTTGCGCACTGTGTCCTGATACAGCAAGTTTAGACTGCTGCCTCCGTCCATAAGGACTCACGTGAGGTGAAATCCGTCAATTATTGGGTCAAGGACTAGTGCGGCTGAATTGCCCTGGTTGGTATTGGCTGGACGATCCGTACGATTGAAAGTAATCGGCCATAGTTTATATTGTGGGGCGACTGGATCCGTTAAGTCGACGTCCCAAAGAGTGCACATCCGTTCCAGCGTCTGAATGTGGGTGGCGTTTATCATATTCACCGTTTTGATTTGCGGGGGAAATTTCTTTTGCCCTCCGGTGTTTGGTGATCGGGGCTCCTCCTCGTCGTCGTCGCTTTGGGACCCCTTCTCCTTGTTTTCGGCACCTGACCTGCCGGCTTGTTTGAAGACCCAGCATTCTCGGTTGGTATGGTTGGCTGGTGTTCCTGGGGTGCCATGAATTTGGCATGGACGATCGAGTATGCGGTCCAGACTGGACGGACCCGAATTGTTATTTTTGAATGGCTTTTTCCAATGGCGGACTTAGAGCCACTGAATCCGGTGTTGACTGCTGATGTCTACTACACAACTGAGGGAGTCCTGGATTAGGGGGTGTCCGGATAGCCGGACTACCATCATCAGCCGAACTATCATTGGCCGGACTATCATCATCGACCGGACTCCAAGACTATGAAGATACAAGATTGAAGACTTCGCCCCGTGTCCGGATGGGACATTCCTTGGCGTGGAATGCAAGCTTGGCGATACGGATATGTAGATCTCCTACCATTGTAACCGACTCTATGAACCCTAGACGTCTCCGGTGTCTATATAAACCGGATGGCTCTAGTCCGTAGGACACAACAAAAACCATTACAATCATACCATAGGCTGGCTTCTAGGGTTTAGCCTCCTTGATCTCGTGGTAGATCCACTCTTGTAAACATCCACAATATCAATATCAATCAAGCAGGACGTAGGGTTTTACCTCCATCGAGAGGGCCCGAACCTGGGTAAAACATCGTGTCCCGTGTCTCCTGTTACCATCCGCCTAGACGCACAGTTCGGGACCCCCTACCCGAGATCCGTCGGTTTTGACACCGACATTGGTGCTTTCATTGAGAGTTCCTCTGTGTCATCACCGATAGGCTTGATGGCCTCTTCAATCGACAACGACGCAGTCCTGGGTGAAACTTTTCTCCCCGGACAGATCTTCGTATTCGGCGGCTTCGCACTGCGGGCCAACTCACTTGGCCATCTGGAGCAGATCGAAAGCTACGCCCCTGGCCATCAGGTCAGGTTTGGAAGCCTAAACTTCACGGCCGATATCCGCGGGGACTTGATCTTCGATGGATCTGAGCCACAGTCGAGCGTGCCGCGCTGTCACGATGGGCACGACCTAACTCTGCCGCCGGACAGCACCTTGGAGGCCGCACATGAATCCGCTCCGACCCATAGTCCGGAGCCGATCGCTCAGATCGAGGACGGATGGCTGGACACCACCTCGGGAGCTGCAACTTCTACGGCGATGGAGCCGAACACTTACCTTGTCCCGCATAAAGCTCATGACTCCGGGGTGCCGGACTATCTGCCGGACTCCGAACCTCCTGCGCCCCTGCCGGTCGAATCCGACTGGGCGCCAATCATGGAATTCACCGCTGCGGACACCTTTCAGCACTCACCCTTCGGGGATATCTTAAATTCGCTGAAGCATCTCTCACTATCCGGAGAGCCCTGGCCGAACTACGGCCAGGATGGTCGGGACGCGGATAATGAAGAAATTCAGAGCCCACCCACCACCCACTTCGTAGCCATCATCGACGATCTAACCGACGTGCTAAACTACGACTCCGAAGACATCAACGGTATGGACGACGATGCCGGAGACGATCAAGAACCAGCGCCTACAGGGCACTGTAAGGCCACCTCGTCACATGACATACATATGGCGGACACCTCAAGGGGAAGCGATACCGAGGAACAACGGGATGCGGCAGAGGATAATCCCGCCGATAAACAACCAAAATGGCGACGTAAACGCTGCCCTAAGTCCCGCCTCGATCAAAGCAGCATTCCTAACGACCCAGCGATAGAGCAGGGCAAACCAGCGGACGACGAACATACAACCAAGCAACCATCCGAACAGGACGAACCGGATAATCAACCCCTTCACGGAGCAATCAGCAGTCCGGACACACCACCGGAGCATAAGAACCTTCACAAAAGACTCGTCGCCACTGCAAGAAGTTTGAAGAAGGAAAAGAGGAAGCTCAAAACAGCGGAAGACATGCTCAGAATGAAGTGGAGCAAAATACTCAAGTCCGCAGACAAATATGGCAATGGCCATCAAACAAAGAGCTACCCGAAGCGCAAGCTGCTGCCAGAATTTGACGAGGAAGCCATAGAGCCCTCACAGCCAAAAAACTAAGAGGCCGCCTGGCCGGATAGACGGCCAGATGATAGGCCAAAAGCGACAAGCGGTACCGCACACAAGCCGACTTATGATCCTGGGAAAACGGACGACCATACTAGGTCCATCTACGGGCCAAAAAGGAGGGCCCCCGGAAGTAACACAACACGACAAGTGTTCGAAGACAGCGGCACACCCAAATACAGGGGCGCCGCACACCCGCTATGTTTTACCGATAAGGTGCTGGATCATGAATTTCCAGCAGGGTTCAAACCCATAAACATAGAGGCATACGACGGCACAACAGACCTCGGAGTCTGGATAGAAGATTACATACTACACATACACATGGGCAGAGGAGATGATCTCCACGCCATAAAATACTTACCCCTCAAGCTCAAAGGGCCAGCTCGGCATTGGCTCAAAAGCCTCCCAGAAAACACTGTTGGAAGTTGGGAAGAGCTTGAGGACGCGTTTAGAGCAAATTTTCAAGGGACTTATGTCCGCCCTCCGGATGCAGACGATCTGAGTCATATAACCCAACAGCCCGGAGAGTCAGCGCGCAAATTCTGGAACAGGTTCCTTACCAAAAGAACCAAAGAGTTGACTGTCCGGACGCGGAAGCCTTAGCAGCTTTTAAACACAACGTCCGAGACGAATGGCTCGCCAGACACCTCGGCCAAGAGAAGCCAAGAACAATGTCCGCGCTAACAAGCCTCATGACGCGCTTTTGCGTAGGAGAAGACAGCTGGCTAGCAAGATGCAGAACCAGCGACCCGAGTATATCCGAGATCAGAGATGGAAACGGAAAATCACGGCGCAGGAAAGATCAGCGCCGGAATAAAGAAAAAAGCCCAAAGGGCACGGCGGTCAACGCCGGATTCAAAAGCTCGCGGCCAAACAATAAAACACTGCCTCTTAAGGACAACAGCGACGAGCTATCAAATGTAAACAAAATCTTAGATCGGATATGTCAAATCCACAGTACCTCTGGAAGGCCTGCAAACCATACCAACCGAAATTGTTGGGTTTTTAAACAGTCCGGCAGACTCAACGCCGGACACAAGGGGCTCGATGCGCCAAGCGAGGACGATGACGAACCCCACCAGCAGAGCACCGGAAGTCAAAAGACTTTCCCACAAGAAGTAAAAATAGTAAACTCACTTCATGTGATAATACGGAAAACCAACACGGCACTCGCCAAGACAAGTGTCGCACGGTCCACCCCAGCGGAACACCGAGATTGGATGTCAAAACCAATCACTTTCGACCATCTGGATTAGTCCGGAAGTATCCGGAACGCGGGATAGACTGCCCTGATATCGGATCTCATAATAGACGGACTGCAATTCACGCAGGTTTTGATGGACGGCGGCAGTAACTTAAACCTGCTATATCCGGACACAATCCGCAAGTCGGGATAAACCCCACTACAATTCGGCATAGCCGCACTTCCTTCAAAGGAGTGGCGCCAGGCCCTTACGCCAGGTGCACAGGTTCATTACTACTAGAAGTTGTGTTCGGGTCACCTGACAACTTCCGACGAGCAAAGCTAACCTTTCATGTCGCCCCATTTAAAAGTAGCTATCAAGCATCACTGGGACGGGAAGCTTTCGTCTGCTTCAATGCAATACCACATTACGTGTCTCTTACGCTTAAAATGCCCGGTCCACGTGGCATCATTTCATTAAAAGGTCGCCTGAGACCCCGGACACGGCTGGACGAGTCCGGAATGAATAATCTAGGGGCTACCTAGCCGCACACCCCTTCACAAGGGTTTGTACATATAAGCCATAATGAGCTAGCATAGGCTCAGCTTTATTAATCTATATTTCAATTTTTTATGCACTTTCTCGCACGATTTCTTTTCCAAACTAAGTTCCTCTCTTTTTACAGATGAACAGCGTGCACACCCGTCCAGGATACGGCACAACGGAGACACAGGCGCTGACGTGCAGTAGGGACCCGTTGCAAGGACTCTTTTCAGACTAAGACCCTACGTAAACCTTTCTTACTGTCTCTTGTTGCTATAATCCCCTGGTTTCTCATTATAACCAGAGTGGAGCCTGGCGTTTTGTCATCGGCCGCGCGAGAAGAACTTGCCCGTACCTGGACACAAGGGGCTTAGGGCATTGTTTTGCCCGCTATTGTAAAGACCGAACACCTTCGGGAGTGTTCGGCGTCTCGAGTTAGGCCTTATATGCATCAGCTTCGAATCATGTCTTTGGTCAAATGTTGGGTTTGCCCGGCTCCTGTGTTTTGCTGCCTTACGTTCCGTATCATCGGCTAACGCGGCACCCAGAGAACTACTGCGATTGTGCCCCAGTTCGGCTGGGCGAGCACCTCAGTAGAGAAAGCTGAAAACTCACTGTCATGATACAGCGAGAGACGGGTCAACCACTCGATCGACCATGGGAATGTTTACAATTCCTCCGCTTTGACGAAGGGCCGTTTCCCGGTCAGGCACATACGCGCCCCAAATTCGGAGAGCACGGTGCCCCCAGGGGCTATGTCGTAGCCCCACCCTCGAACTCCATGGCTAAGTGAAAGTGATAAAGCATTATAGTCCGGTTGCCTCGTTTTCTACGCTACCACCTCCTTTACAGGACCGAGACGTCAGATTAAGTGTGAAAGCGTGCTATTTTTTGCGAACACCCCCGCACCTTGTGCGTGGGGGCTGAAGCCGACGACTGCCATCTTTCAGGTTATACACACGTATACATGAACGGCCGCATAGGAGATATTCTATTACTTGAACGCACAAGTATAAAAGGCGCTTACATCTTAAATATTGTTTTACATCATAAAAACGTTCATTCGAACGTAACATTTTTTGAGCACTGCGACTCTATTACACGAGCACCACGCAACACTTCGCCAAAATAGTGCTCGGCGGGTAACCAGTTATCATCCGAACCCAGGGACGCAACAGCGGTGGCATCCATCTCTGTCCAATGTGTCTTCACACGAGCGAGTGCCATCCGCGCATCCTCTATGCAGGCCGACCGCTTCATCGTCTTGAAATGCGGCACCGCCCCAAGAAATTGCTGCAATAAGCCAAAGTAACTCTTCGGCTCGGGCCTATCCGGCCGGACATGGGTCACTATATACTTCATAGCAAGCCCGGACAACCTATTTAGCTCAGCCCACTCAGACAAACGATCGGTTAGCGGAAGTGAACACTCCGGACTATGGAATTGAGACCAATACAGCTCTTCCGTCTTGTGATCCTTCTGGCTTCGAAAATGCACAACGGCATCCGCCGCACTCGCTGCTAAGTCCATATAAGGGTCCTCCGGACCCCACAGTTGGCCCAGCTGAGCATACTTTGGATCCATAAACCTTCGGCGCAGCAGAAAAAGCTTGCCAGCTACAATTTCTCCGGCCTGGCGCATTGCAGAGCGGGTATCCTTGGCTTCAGCGGTGGCCTTCTCCAGGTCTTCTTGCACCGCTAGGCGCTCCTTCCCAAGAGCCTCATTGCGGTCGGTAGCATCTTTTAACTTCACGGCCATTTCGGCCATCCCTTCCCTGCTCCGGCAGTGTGCGGCCCTTTCTGTCGTTAACTCCTCGGCCGCCCTCGAGGCCGCCGCATTACTCCTTCTGGCCTGCTCCTTGGCTTGAGCAAGTTCGGCCCGCAGGCTTTCCACAGCAGCGGCACTATCTGCATTTCACGCACATGTTGTAAGGAGCTGGCTTCGGCCCCCTTACCAAGTGACCGCACAAAAACACTTACCTTGCGACTCATCAAGTCGCCTGTTGACTAGCGTGATGTCCGCATCCGCAACAGCGAGTTGCCGCTTTAGTTCAGCAACTCCATCAGTCCGGCTGGCCCCCGGACGACTCGCCACCTGCATCGGTACGGCGGAAATTTAAACCTGTGATTTTGATCCTCGGCACGCTATCGATTTCGACAACCTACCGAGTCTCGGGGGCTATTATCTATACAGGGCGCATTCTATATGCTAAACTGTTAAAAGGTGTGTCATTTTTACGCACCTCAAACCCCGCCAGCAAACTCCTGACGGCATTATGCAACCCGCCTTCGGCGGACGAAATCCTTTCAATCACCATGCTCATCAATGCGTGGTGATCTTTTGAGATAGACGCCTTCTCAAGCAGATCCTTCAGCCGTACACCAGTTGGCGCCGAACTATCCGGCTCTGCCAAACAAGGGGGCTCCCTCCGTGATGACACTTCAGGCTCGTCCGCCCTATCCGACGGTGCCGCGGATGGAGGCGTCTCGCTCTCCATCATCTCCGGACGAAGGTCCCCCGAAGACGAACTCATTTGCGAAGGACGGAGATACGAACTACAAGGTAAAAACTTTAGTTATCCTCAGAAGCACAAATAGGGATGTCCCTTATTATAGAACTCCTTTCTTTCTACTTACGTCTCGTTGGAGGGCTGACTCTTAAAGGGAGATTGTGCGGCCGGGGCCTCCCCGGACGCAGGACCCTCTGGCGAAGATTTCTTCCCCCGTTTAGGGGCTTTTGCCCCCGGGTCCTCGGAGGCAGTCCTCTTCTCCCCTTGGAGGGAGGGATTCTCGATCCCCCCTCTTTCAAGAGCCTCCTTAGGCGAGGCAGTAGCTTTCCTGCTTTCCCCTTCGCCTTCTTCTGGAGGCGCAACCTCAAGCATCCGAACCAGCACGGAATCCGGCGCGGTCTCGGGGAGGGGGGCCGGACACCGTATCAATTTTGCTGCTGCTATCCACTCCTGTTTAGAAGGAAGTTGGTCATAAGGCGAATTATCGAAAGGCAAACAAACGACATGTCCGGGCTTGGAACTACTTACTTGAGTATCCGGGCGATTGCAGCTTAGGCCAGCATCCTCGGTTAATTCCGGACGCGCCTCTTGCGATACGAAGAATAATTTGTACATCTCCAGGGGTGTCATACCCATGAAGTGTTAAAGAATCCGTGGGCCCTCCGGATTGAACTCCCACAGCCGGAGAGTACGGCGCTTGCAGGGCGGGATACGCCTAATCAGCATAACCTGCATTACCACCACCATATCGACCTCCCTCGTTTGGAGATCTCGAATCCGGCCCTGCAGTTGGGGCACGTCCTTTGACGGCCCCCAGTTGAGCCCTTGGTTGACCCACGACATCAACCGTCGTGGAGGTCCCGGGCGGAATGAGGGCGGCGGCTTTTGTCTGCGGCCCCTCGGAACGGTGATATAGAACCACTCTTGCTGCCACGGGCCGAGCTCCTCTTGGAAGGAGCCAGCGGGCCACGGGGCATCGACCCTCCTACTTATGGCCGCCCCGCCGCACTCCGCTTGACGCCCCCCGATCATCTTCGGCGCCACATTGAAGGTCTTCAGCCACAGGCCAAAGTGGGGGGCGATGCGGAGGAAGGCTTCGCAGACAACAATAAATGCGGAAATATGGAGGATGGACTCCGGAGCCAAATCGTGGAATTCCAACCCATAGTAAAACATGAGCCCTCTCACAAAAGGTTCCATCGGGAAGCCTAAACCCCGACGGAGGTGGGATACAAAGACGACATACTCGCCGGGCTCGGGGGTGGGGATGGCCTGCCCTTCGGCAGGCAACCTGTGCGAAATCTCATAAGCCAGGTACTTGGCCTCCCGCAGCTTTAGCACGTCCTCCTCCGTCACCGGCCCTGGAGGTCGGAACCGGACATCATTGAAGGTCCAAAACGCTCGAATCTGGAGCTCTAGGTGCTGGAACTTGGAGCGGGGAGAGGATTCGATGGAGGATTGAAGAAAAGAAACGAGCCTTGGTCCCGTTATAAAGAGGGAGAATACCAAGAGCCGTCTCCATTATCGTTTGGGACTCGCCTTAGATAGAGGGGGCGTAGCGACGGGCGCGGTTGGGTTACCCACGTCCGTATTGATGAGAATCCCGGATTAAGGGGGAACACGATCTCTGCTTCGACAAGACGCGCCAAGGAAACCGCTTCGCTAAATGCGCTGAGGTGGTGGAGTAAAAAACGATTCAAGTAATGGCTTGGTAGTGGCGTGACGACATGCCGCAAAAAACGTCAGCAGATTGAACTTGTGTATATATTATTCTCTCTATGGTGAAATGTGGAATTTATTTTGCAGAGCCGGACACTATCCTGGTGTTCAGAATCTTCTATCATTCGGAGGAGGAACCCACCTTGCAATGCCAAGAAATATACGCGCCGGACTTATCGTCATTGGAGCCTGGTTCAGGGGCTACTGAGGGAGTCATGGATTAGGGGGTGTCCGGATAGCCGGACTACCATCATCAGCCGAACTATCATTGGCCGGACTATCATCATTGACCGGACTCCAAGACTATGAAGATACAAGATTGAAGACTTCGCCCCGTGTCCAGATGGGACTTTCCTTGGCGTGGAAGGCAAGCTTGGCGATACGGATATGTAGATCTCCTACCATTGTAACCGACTCTATGTAACCCTAGCCCTCTCCGGTGTCTATATAAACCGGATGGCTCTAGTCCGTAGGACACAACAAAAACCATTACAATCATACCATAGGCTAGCTTCTAGGGTTTAGCCTCCTTGATCTCGTGGTAGATCCACTCTTGTAAACATCCACAATATCAATATCAATCAAGCAGGACGTAGGGTTTTACCTCCATCGAGAGGGCCCGAACCTGGGTAAAACATCGTGTCCCCTGTCTCCTGTTACCATCCGCCTAGACGCACAGTTCGGGACCCCCTACCCGAGATCCGCCGGTTTTGACACCGACAACAACCTTCTTCTTGTAGACGTTGTTGGGCCTGCAAGTGCACAGGTTTGTAGGACAGTAGCAAATTTCCCTCAAGTGGATGACCTAAGGTTTATCAATACGTGGGAGGCGTAGGATGAAGATGGTCTCTCTCAAACAACACTGCACCCAAATAACAAAGAATCTCTTGTGTCCCAAACACACCAAATACAATGGTAAAATTGTATAGGTGCACTAGTTCGGTGAACAGATGGTGATACAAGTGCAATATGGATAGTAGATATGGGTATTGTAATCTGAAATTATAAAAACAGCAAGGTAACTAATGATAAAAGTGAGCGTAAACAGTATTGCAATGGTAGGAAACAAGGCATAGGGTTCATACTTTCACTAGTGCAAGTTCTCTCAACAATAATAACATAGATATATCATATAACAATCCCTCAACATGCAACAAAGAGTCACTCCAAAGACACTAATAGCAGAGAGCAAACGAAGAGATTATGGTAGGGTACGAAACCACCTCAAAGTTATTCTTTCGGATCTATCTATTCAAGAGTTCGTACTAGAATAACAACTTAAGACACAAATCAACCAAAACCCTAATGTCTCCTAGATACACCATTGTCACCTCAAGTATCCGTGGGCATGATTATACGATATGCATCACACAATCTCAGATTCATCTATTCAACCAACACAAAGTACTTCAAAGAGTGCCCCAAAGTTTCTACTGGAGAGTCAAGAAGAAAATGTGTGCCAACCCCTATGCATAGGTTCATGGGCGGAACCCGCAAGTTGGTCACCAGAACATAAATCAAGCGGCACATGATATCCCATTGTCACCACAGATAAGCACGGCAAGACATACATCAAGTGTTCTCAAATCATTAAAGACTCAATCCGATAAGATAACTTCAAAGGGAAAACTCAATCCATTACAAGAGAGTAGAGGGGGAGAAACATCATAAGATCCAACTATAATAGCAAAGCTCGTGATACATCAAGATCGTGCCATAGAGAGAACACGAGAGAGAGAGATCAAACACATAGCTACTGGTACATACCCTCAGCCCCGTGGGTGAACTACTCCCTCCTTGTCATGGAGAGCACCGGGATGATGAAGATGGCCACTAGTGAGGGATCCCCCCCTCCGGCAGGGTGCCGAAACAGGCTCCCGAGAGGTTTTCGGTGGATACAGAGGCTTGCGGCGGTGGAACTCCCGATCTATCTTCTTATTCGATGTTTTTAGGGTACGTCGACTTATATAGGCGAAAGAAGTCGGCCGGGGGAGCCTCGAGGGGCCCAGGAGATACGGGGGCGCGCCCAGGGGGGTGGGCGCGCCCTCCTATCTCCTGGCTTCCTCGAACCTTCCCTGGCTTGAACTCCAAGTCTCCCGGATCATATATTTTCCAAAAATCATGCTCCCGAAGGTTTCATTCCGTTTGGACTCCGTTTGATATTCCTTTTCTTCGAAATACTGAAACAGGCAATGAAACAACAATATGGGTTGGGCCTCCGGTTAATAGGTTAGTCCCAAAAGTAATATAAAAGTGTATAATAAAGCCCGTATCATTCAAAACATATAATAAAATAGCATGAATGGTTCATAAATTATAGATACGTTGGAGATGTATCAGCATCCCCAAGCTTAATTCCAGCTCGAGTAGGTAAATGATAAAGAAATAATTTATGAAGTGTGAATGCTAGAAGGTGCACAAGTTTTATCAATGATAATTTCAATCACCTTTTCTAGCATGATTATATGTCATAACAATAGTTCATCTCATAAAACTTCTCATGATCAAGTAACAAACTATTCACATGTTAAAGCATAGACCATACACTTTCTTGAAAACTAGCAAACTATGTTCTCAGTCATCAAACAACTACAATTCATCTTATTTTTAGGAAGGGTCTATGTCAGAGCTTTTATTTAGCAAACTTCACATACTCAACTATCATATAGTCTTCCACAATTGCTAACACTCACGCAATACTAATGGTTATGGAGTTTTAATTGGACACTGAGAAAGATAGGGGCTTATAGTGTTGCCTCCCAACGTATTCACCTTTGGGTGAGGTCAACAGTAATAGTTCATGCTAACTTACATCCAATTCGATATATATATCAGGATCCTTCCAACACGAGGTGCTTGCCAAAGGATAAAATGAAAAAGGGAAAGGTGAAGATTGATACGTCTCCAATGTATCTATAATTTTTGATTGTTCCATGCTATTATATTACCCCTTTTTGATGTTTATGGGCTTTATTTTACACATTTATATCATTTTTTGGGACTAACCTATTAACCGGAGGCCCAGCCCATATTGCTATTTTATTGCCTATTTCAGTATTTCGAGGAAAAGGAATATCAAGCGGAGTCCAAATGGAATGAAACCTTCGGCGGCGTTATTGTTTGGAAGAATATCATCCTGGAGACTTGGAGTTCACGTCAGAAGACACTCAAGGAGGCCAGAAGATAGAGGGGCGCGCCCCCCCTAATGGGCGCGCCCCCTGTCTCGTGGGCCCCTCGAGCACCTCCCGACCGACTTCTTTCACCTATATAAGCCTACATACCCTAAAAACATCGAATATAAAGATAGATCGGGAGTTGTGCCACCGCAAGCCTCTATAGCCATCAAAAACCTCTCGGGAGCCCGTTCCTGCACCCTGCCGGAGAGGGAATCCATCACCGGTGGCCATCTTCATCATCCCGGCGCTATCCATGACGAGGAGGGAGTAGTTCACCCTCGGGGCTCAGGGTATGTACAAGTAGCTATGTGTTTGATCTCTCTCTCTCTCTCTCATGTTCTTTCTATGGCACGATCTTGATGTATCGCGAGCTTTGCTATTATAGTTGGATCTTATGATGTTTCTCCCCCTTTACTCTCTTGTGATGAATTGAGTTTCCCTCTTGAAGTTATCTTATTGGATTGAGTCTTTATGATGAGAACACTTGATGCATGCCTTGCCGTGTTTATCTGTGGTGACAATGGGATATGACGTGCCACTTGATGTATGTTTTGGTGACCAACTTGCGGGTTCCGCCCATGAACCTATGCAGAGGGGTTGGCACACTTTTTCTTGACTCTCCGGCAAAAACTTTGGGGCACTCTTTGAAGTACTTTGTGTTGGTTGGATGAATCTGAGATTGTGTGATGCATATCGTATAATCATGCCCACGGATACTTGAGGTTACAATGGAGTATATAGGTGACATTAGGGTTTGGTTGATTTGTGTCTTAAGGTGAGTACAAACTCTTGAATAGATTGATCCGAAAGAATAACTTTGAGGTGGTTTCGTACCCTACCATAATCTCTACGTTTGTTCTCAGCTATTAGTGTCTTTGGAGTGACTCTTTGTTGCATGTTGAGGGATTGTTATATGATCTATCTATGTTATTATTGTTGAGAGAACTTTCACTAGTGAAAGTATGAACCCTAGGCCTTGTTTCCTATCATTGCAATACCGTTTACGCTCTCTTTTACCACTTGTTACCTTGCTGTTTTTATAATTTCAGATTACAAATACCTTTATCTACTATCCATATTGCACTTGTATCACCATCTCTTCGCCGAACTAGTGCACCTATACAATTTATCATTGTATTGGGTGTGTTGGGGACTCAAGAGACTCTTTTCTATTTGGTTGCCGGGTTGTTTGAGAGAGACCATCTTCATCCTATGCCTCCCACGGATTGATAAACCTTAGGTCATCCACTTGAGGGAAATTTGCTACTGTCCTACAAACGTGTGCACTTGCAGGCCCAACAACGTCTAAAGAAGAAGGTTGTGTAGTAGACATCAAGCTCTTTTCTAGCGCCGTTGCCGGGGAGGTGAGTGCTTGAAGGTATATATTTCGATCTTGCAATCGAATCTTTTTGTTTCTTGTTTTATCACTAGTTTAGTTTATAAAAGAAAACTACAAAAAAATGGAACTGAGTTTGTCTCATACGCTTCATCTTTTTAATATCTTTCGTGAGTATGATGAAAAGGAAAATTGTGCTCAAGTGCTAGAAGAAGAATTACATAGAATGCTTTGCATGAAATATGTGAATGATGAGCATGATTGCAATGTTGTTAGTATGAATTCCTTGAATATCCATGATGCTAATGATATGCAAAGCCACAAGCTTGGGGAAGCTATGTTTGATGAAAATGATATTTTTAGCCTCCCAAGTTTTCATATTCAAAGTTGTTATGATGATAGCATGCCTTGTACCTATGATGATTATATTGATGAAAGTGGGTTTGGAAGAGTGTCAACTTTAGGAAGTAGTGATCCCACTATTTTGGAGGATGTTGAATCTTATAATATCTAGGAAAGTGGATTTGTAAGAGTGTCAACTTTATTTAGTTATGATTCCGCTATCTTGGGAGAGGTTTCAATCGATTATGATGAGAACGAAGTTGCTATTTATGATGATTATTGTGATGAAACTTATGCTATAAAAGGTAGTGATGATTATATTTACAAATCTTGTAATGATTATGATTACCCTTTTTCTGAACATTACTCTTTTAATGTGGAAACAATTTTTAGTGTTCATGTCTTTTATGATACTCTCACTATTCGGAATGATAAGAAATTTGCTTTTGTGGAGAGTAGTAAATTTTCTATGCTAGTAGATCATGAAAAGAATGATTTAGGTGTTGGTTATATTTTTAAATTCATTCATGATGCTACTGAAAATTATTATGAGGGAGGAACATATATATGCTTGTAGGAATTTCAATAATGTCAAGTTTCCTCTCTATGTGCTTCAAGTTTTGAACTTATGCTTGTTTTGCCTTCCTATGCTAGTTGATTACTGTTCCCATAAGTTGTTTGCTCACAAAATCCCTATGCATAGGAAGAGGGTTAGGCTTAAATGTGCTAGTCATATGCTTCATGATGCTCTCTTTATGTTTCAATTCTTATCTTTTATGTGAGCATCATTGTCATCATCATGCCTAGCTAGAAAGGCATTAAAGAAAAGCGCTTGTTGGGAGACAACCCAATATTTATCCTTACTGTTTTCGTGTGTCCACATGATTATGCTACTGTATTAATCATGCTTTATAGTTTTTGTTTTCAATAAAGTGCCAAGTAAGACCTTTAGGATGGCTTTTGGTGATAGTTGTGTTGATCCTGCTGGAAATCAGAAACTTTTGCACCCAGTAAATTAGTTTTGTTAATTCACAAAAACATGCTTATGATCTGATTCTTTTTGCTCTGGATTGGTACACAAAGTACTTAGGACTTCCTAATTTGGTAGAATTGTTGGAGTTCCATAAGTATATGTTTGATACAGATTACTATAGACTATTCTGTTTTTGACAGATTCTGTTTTCTATGTGTTGTTTGCTTATTTTGATGAATCTATGAGTAGTATCGGAGGGTATGAACCATAGATAAGTTGAAGTACAGCAGATATTACACCAATATGAATTTAGAATTAGTTCTTTACAGTACTTAAGTGGTGGTTTTATTTTCTTATACTAACAGAGCTTACGAGTTTTCTGTTGAGTTTTATGTTGTGAAGTTTTCAAGTTTTGGGTAAAGATTCGATGGACTATGGAATAAGGAGTGGCAAGAGCCTAAGCTTGGGGATGCCCAAGGCACACCAAGGTAATATTCAAGGACAACCAAGAGCCTAAGCTTGGGGATGCCCCGGATGGCATCCCCTCTTTTGTCTTCGTTCATCGGTAACTTTACTTGGAGCTATATTTTTATTCGCCACATGATATGTGTTTTTCTTGGAGCGTCATTTTCTTTTATTTTTGTTTTGATTGCTGTTTGAATACAATACCAAGATATGAAATTCCTTAATCTTAGAGAGTCTTCACATAGTTGCACAATTATTCGACTACTCATTGATCTTTACTTACATATTTCGGAGTAGTTTGTCATTTGCTCTAGTACATCACTTATATCTTTTAGAGTATGGCGGTGGTTATATTTTGTAGAAATTGCTAGTCTCTCATGCTTCACTTATATATTTTTGAGAGTTTTTTATAACAGCATGGTATTTGCTATGGTTATAAAATTGGTCCTAGAATGATAGGCATCCAAGTTGGGTATAATAAAAACTATCATAGGAAGTGAATTGGATGATATGATCGATTTGATACTTGATAATTGTTTTGAGATATAAAGGTAGTAATGTTAGAGTCATGCTAGTGGGTAATTATGAAATTGAGAAATACTTTTGTTGAAGTTGGCAAGTCCCGTAGCATGCACGTATGGTAAAAGTTGTGTGACAAATTTGTTGCATGAGGTGCTCTTTTGATTGTCTTCCTTATGGGTGGCAGTTGGGGACGAGCGATGGTCTTTTCCTACCAATATTTCCCTCTTGGGGCATGCGTAGTAGTACTTTGCTTCGAGGGCTAAGTAGACTTTTGCAATAAGTATATGAGTTCTTTATGACTAATGTGAGTCCATGGATATACGCACACTCCTCCTTCCACTTTGCTAGCCTTTCTTATTATCGCGCAACTCTCGCCGGTATTGGAACCATTATTTACCTTCCTCAAAACAGCCACCATACCTACCTATTATGGCATTTCCATAGCCATTCCGAGATATATTGCCATGCAAATTTCCACCATTCCATTTATTATGACTTGTTTCATCATTTTCATATTGCTCTTTGCATGATCATGTAGTTGACATCATAGTTGTGGCAAGGCCACCTTCATAATTTTCATACATGTCGCTCTTGATTCGTTGCATATCCTGGTACACCACCGGAGGCATTCATATAGAGTCATATCTTGTTCTAGCTTTGAGTTGTAATTCTTGAGTTGTAAATCCATAAAAGTGTGATGATCTTCATTATTAGAGCATTGTCTCAGTGAGGAAAGGATGATGAAGTCTATGATTCCCCCACAAGTCGGGATGAGACTTCGAACTTTACAAAAAAAAGGCCAAAAAGAAAAAAAGAAAGGCCAAAGAAAAAAAAGAAAAAAAATGAGAGAAAAAGAGAGAAGGGACAATGCTACTATCTCTTTTTCCACACTTGTGCTTCAAAGTAGCACCATGATCTTCATCATAGAGAGTCTCCTATGTTGTCACTTTCATATACTAGTGGGAATTTTTCATTACAAAACTTGGCTTGTATATTCCAATGATGGGCTTCCTCAAAATGCCCTAGGTCTTCGTGAGCAAGCGAGTTGGATGCAAACCCACTTAGTTTCTTTTGTTGAGCTTTCATATATTTATAGCTCTAGTGCATCCGTTGCATGGCAATCCCTACTCACTCACATTGATATCTATTGATGGGCATCTCCATAGCCTGTTGATACGCCTAGTTGATGTGAGACTATCTTCTCCCTCTTTTTGTCCTCACAACCACCATCTTTTACCACCATAGTGCTATGTCCATGGCTTGCGCTCATGTATTGTGTAAGAGTTGAAAAAGCTGAAGCGCGTTAAAAAGTATGAAATAATTGCTCGCTCGTCATCAGGGTTGTGCATGATGGGAGTATTTTGTGTAATGAAAATGAAGCATGGCCTAACTATATGATTTTGTAGGGATAAGCTTTCTTTGGCTATGCTATTTTGATAGGACATGATTATTTGTTAGTATGCTTTGAAGAATTATTATTTTTTATGTTTTATAAGCTTTTATCTTGAATCATTTGGATCTGAACATTCATGCCACAATAAAGAAAATTATATTGAGAATTATGCTAGGTAGCATTCCACATCAAAAATTCTGTTTTTATCATTTACCTACTCGAGGACGAGCAGGAATTAAGCTTGGGGATGCTTGATACATCTCCAACGTATCTATAATTTTTGATTGTTCCATGCTATTATATTACCCCTTTTGGATGTTTATGGGCTTTATTTTACACATTTATATCATTTTTTGGGACTAACCTATTAACCGGAGGCCCAGCCCATATTGCTGTTTTATTGCCTGTTTCTGTATTTCGAGGAAAAGGAATATCAAACGGAGTCCAAACGGAAGGAAACCTTTGGCGGCGTTATTTTTTGGAAGAATATCATCCTGGAGACTTGGAGTTCACGTCAGAGGACACTCGAGGAGGCCAGGAGATAGGGGGGGCCCCCTGTCTCGTGGGCCCCTCGAGCACCTCCCGACCGACTTCTTTCGTCTATATAAGCCTACATACCATAAAAACATCGAATAAGAAGATAGATCGGGAGTTCCGCCGCCACAAGCCTCTGTAGCCACCAAAAACCTCTCGGGAGCCCGTTCCAGCACCCTGCTGGAGGGGGAATCCATCACCGGTGGCCATCTTCATCATCCCGGTGCTATCCATGATGAGGAGGGAGTAGTTCACCCTCGGGGCTGAGGGTATGTACTAGTAGCTATGTGTTTGATCTCTCTCTCTCGTGTTCTTTCTATGGCACAATCTTGATGTATCGCGAGCTTTGCTATTATAGTTGGATCTTATGATGTTTGTCCCCCTCTACTCTCTTGTGATGAATTGAGTTTCCCTCTTGAAGTTATCTTATTGGATTGAGTCTTTATGATGAGAACACTTGATGTAAGTCTTGCCGTGTTTATCTATTGTGACAATGGGATATCACGTGCCACTTGATGTATGTTTTGGTGACCAACTTGCGGGTTCCGCCCATGAACCTATGCAGAGGGGTTGGCACACATTTTCTTGACTCTCCGGTAGAAACTTTGGGGCACTCTTTGAAGTACTTTGTGTTGGTTGGATGAATCTGAGATTGTGTGATGCATATCGTGTAATCATGCCCACGGATACTTGAGGTGACAATGGAGTATCTATGTGACATTAGGGTTTTGGTTGATTTGTGTCTTAGAGTGTTATTCTAGTATGAACTCTTGAATAGATTGATCCAAAAGAATAACTTTGAGGTGGTTTCGTACCCTACCATAATCTCTACGTTTGTTCTCTGCTATTAGTGGCTTTGGAGTTACTCCTTGTTGCATGTTTAGGGATTGTTATATGATCTATCTATGGTATTATTGTTGAGAGAACTTGCACTAGTGAAAGTACGAACCCTAGGCCTTGTTTCCTATCATTGCAATACCGTTTACGCTCGCTTTTACCACTTGTTACCTTGCTGTTTTTGTAATTTCAGATTACAAATACCTTTATCTACTATCCATATTGCACTTGTATCACCATGTCTTCGCCGAACTAGTGCAGCTGTACAATTTACCATTGTATTGGGTGTGTTGGGGACACAAGAGACTCTTTGCTATTTGGTTGCAGGGTTGTTTGAGAGAGACCATCTTCATCCTACGCCTCCCACGGATTGATAAACCTTAGGTCATCCACTTGAGGGAAATTTGCTACTGTCCTACAAACATGTGCACTTGCAGGCCCAACAACGTCTACAAGAAGAAGGTTGTGCAGTAAACATCAAAGATAACCTTGACTCTTGCATAAAGTAAAAGACATAAAGTAAAAGATAGGTCCTTCGCAGAGGAAAGCAGAGATTGTCATGCGCTTGTATGGTTGAATGCACAATATCTTAGTGCAAAAGAACATCACTTTATATTGCCACTTGTATATGGACCTTTATTATGTAGTACGTCGCTTTTATTGCTTCCATAACAAGATCGTATAAAGCTTATTTTCTCTGCACTAATAAGTCATATATATTTAGAGAGCAATTTTTATTGCTTGCACCGATGACAACTTACTTGAAGGATCTTACTCAATCCATAGGTAGGTATAGTGGACTCTCATGGCAAAACTGGGTTTAAGGATATTTGGAAGCACAAGTAGTATCTCTACTTGGTGTAAGGAATTTGGCTAGCATGAAGGGGAAAGGCAAGCTCAACATGTTTGAATGATCCATGACAATATACTTTAACTGAGATGTGAGAAAACATAACCCATTATGTTGTCTTCCTTGTCCAGCATCAACTCTTTAGCATGTCATACTTAATGAGTGCTCACAATTATAAAAGATGTCTAGGATAGTATATTTATATGTGAAATCTCTCTTCCTTCAATATTCTTTCATGGATTGTTCAAATGACCAATACAATGCTTGCTAACCTTCAATAAACCTCTACTTCTTAGATGTGAAGTCATTACTCCCCATGGGATAAGAAAATGAAACATAAATAATTTCAGATTTATGAAATTCAACTCATTCAACCATTTACTCATAGGATATAAGTTAAGCACACGAGTAAATGACAAACTACTCGAAAAAGATATAAGTGAAGATCAATGAGTAGCTAAATGATTATGTAACTATGTGAAGATTCTTGCTCATTTAAGAATTTCAGATCTTGGTATTTTATTCAAACAGCAAGCAAAGCAAAACAAAATGGCATTGCAAGGATAGCACGACTCATGTAAAGAAGCAAAAACTTAGGTTCAACCGATTCTATCTGATAATTGTTGAAGAAGAAAGGTGGGATGCCTACCGGGGCATCCCCAAGCTTAGATGCTTGAGAGTTCTTGAAGTATTATCTTGGGGTGCCTTGGGCATCCCCAAGCTTGAACTTTTGTGTCTCCTTAATTCCTCTCATATCATGATTTCTCTTTTTCTCAAAAGCTTCATCCACACCAAAACTCAACAAGAACTCGTGAGATAGGTTAGTATAAACCAATGCAAAACCTTATCATTTTCTACTGTAACAAATCACTAAGATTATTATTCAACATTGCATACTAAATGCCTCTGCATATTTAATACTCCTATCATCAAAAAGAATCATTAAACAAGCAAACATATGCAAACAATGCAAACATAACAGCAATCTGCCAAAACAGTATAGTCTGTGAAGAATGCAAAATTCATCATACTTCCCTAACTCCATGTATACTTGCAAAAAGATTCAACCTTATACCCTTCTCTGACTTTTCTAGGGAATTTTGCAACAACGGTAAATTTTCTGTTTTCAAACAGCAACATGTGTACTTGCAAAATAAGCATGGTAAAGGCTATCCTTGACATTATTGAAAATATAGATGAAAAACATTATTCTAAATAACACAAAGCAATTACTAACAAAAGAAAATGACGCTCCAAGCAAAACACATATCATGTGGCGAATAAAAATATAGCTCCATGTAAAGTTACCGATGAACGAAGACGAAAGAGGGGATGCCTTCCGGGGCATCCCCAAGCTTAGGCTCTTGGTTGTCCTTGAATATTACCTTGGGGTGCATCGGGCATCCTCAAGCTTAGGCTCTTTCCACTCCTTATTCCATAATCCATCGAATCTTTACCCAAAACTTGAAAACTTCAACCACACAAAACTCAAAACGAAACTCGTAAGCTCCGTTAGTATAAGAAAATAAAACCACCACTTAGGTACTGTAATGAACTCATTATAAATTCATATTGGTGTAATATCTACTGTATTCTAACTTCTCTATGGTTCATACCCTCCGATACTACTCATAGATTCATCAAAATAAGCAAACAACACATAGAAAACAGAATCTGTCAAAAACAGAACAGTCTGTAGTAATCTGTATCAAAAATATATTTATGGAACTCAAACAATTCTGAAATAAATTTTTGGACCTGGGGAATTTGTCTATTAATCATCTTCAAAAAGAATCAACCTAAAATCACTCTCTAGTAAAAAATGGCAGCTAATCTCGTGAGCGCAAAAGTTTCTGTTTTTCATAGCAAGATCACATAAACTTCACCCGAGTCTTCCCAAAGGTTCTACTTGGCACAAACACTAATTAAAACATGAAAACACATCTAACCAGAGGCTACATGAATTATTTATTACTAGACAGGAACAAAAATCAAGGAACAAAAGTAAAGTTGGGTTGCCTCCCAGCAAGCGCTATCGTTTAACGCCCCTAGCTAGGCATGATGAAATGATGCTCACATAAAAGATAATTGAAACATAAAGAGAGCATCATGAAGAATGTGACTAGCACATTTAAGTCTAACCCACTTCCTATGCATAGGGATTTTGTGAGAAAACAACTTATGGGAACAATAATCAACTAGCATAGGAAGGTAAAACAAGCATAGCTTCAAAATTTTCAAAACATAGGGAGGAAACTTGATATTATTGTAATTCCTACAAGCATATGTTCCTCCCTCATAATAATTTTCAGTAGCATCATGAATGAATTCAATAATATAACCAGCACCTAAATCATTCTTTTCATGATCTACTAGCATAGAAAAATTACTACTCTCCACATAAGAAAATTTCTTCTCATTCGGAATGGTGGGAGTATCATAAGAGAATTGAATACTATAAATTGTTTCCACATTAAAAGAGTAATGTTCAGAAAAAGGGTAATCATAATCTTGACAAATTTTATAAATATAATCATCACTACTTTTCATAGCATAAGTTTCATCACAATAATCATCATAAGTAGCAACTTCATTCTCATCATAATCGATTGAGACCTCTCCCAAGATAGTGGAATCGTCACAAAATAAAGTTGACACTCTTCCAAATCCACTTTCATATTCATCACAATAAAATTCAACATCCTCCAAAATAGTGGGATCACTACTTCCTAAAGTTGACACTCTTCCAAACCCACTTTCATCAATATAATCATCATAGGGTAAGAGGCATGCTATCATCATAACAACTTTGCATATCAAAACATGGGATGCTAAAAATATCATCTTCATTAAACGTAGCATCCCCAAGCTTGGGACAAACATTAATTTCAGCAAATATATTCTCAAATAGGTCATCCCCATCAAACATAGCTTCCCCAAGATTGGGCCCTTTCATATCATAAGCATAATCACTCTCGTCATTAATAGTATGGATAGCACCAATAGTATAGCAATTACCATCATCACAATGAGTAGCAGGAGCAACATCATTTAGGAGGGATACCTTTTTACCTTTGTTGCTCCTTCTTTTCTTTTTCTTCTTCACATTATGTGTGGGTTCAACCTTCTTTATTGATGGGATTGGTTGAATAGAAATCTCCTCCGCGTTACCTGATTCATCATAAGCAACAATAGGAGGAGATTGGGAAGTCTCTTCCCTTTCATTAGTATTCTCATAATCTTCTATTTGCTTTCTTTTCTTTATGTAATTGGCAATATAAGGATTTTCAATGCAATTTACCGCACAATACAAATAAATCTTCTCAAGATCAAAATCAAGAAATCTATCAAGATTAAATTTTGGAATACCCTCAGTTATACATTTCATTTCTTCATACCCCAAAAGAAGACTAGGCTCTTTATGATGCTCAAGGGTAATCAAATTATCACAATTTTTGCATACGATTCGATCATGAAACAATTTGCATTGGAGATTTAAATGACCACATTCATTGCAAAGTTCACAAGGAGCGCGAAAAATATTGAGTTTTTCAGCACAAACATCAAGACTTTCTTGCAACCCTTTAGTTTCTAAATACTTATGCCTCTTGTAATATCTATTTTACCTATTTTGTGTGTACTTGCAAACCCAATCTACTCCACAAAAATCGACATGCTTATAAGAGACATTTTCATCATAACTAGTGCAATCGTCATTAGTAATATGGATATTCAAAGAGTTCATACTAACAACATTGCAAGCATGCTCATCATTCAAAGATTTAGTATCAAGCATTTTATAGATTTCTTCTTCTAGCACTTGAGCACAATTTTCCTTTTCATCATACTCACGAAAGATATTGAAAAGATGAAGCGTATGAGACAAACTTAACTCCATTTTTTTGTAGTTTTCTTTTATAAACTAAACTAGTGATAAAACAAGAAACAAAAAGATTAGATTGCAAGATCTAAAGATATACCTTCAAGCACTCACCTCCCCGAAAATGGCGCCAGAAAAGAGCTTGATGTCTACTACACAACCTTCTTCTTGTAGACGTTGTTGGGCCTGCAAGTGCACAAGTTTGTAGGACAGTAGCAAATTTCCCTCAAGTGGATGACCTAAGGTTTATCAATCTGTGGGAGGCATAGGATGAAGATGGTCTCTCTCAAACAACCCTGCAACCAAATAACAAAGAGTCTCTTGTGTCCCCAACACACCCAATACAATGGTAAATTGTATAGGTGCACTAGTTCGGCGAAGAGATGGTGATACAAGTGCAATATGGATAGTAGATATGGGTAATTGTAATCTGAAATTATAAAAACAGCAAGGTAACTAATGATAAAGGTGAGCGTAAACGGTATTGCAATGGTAGGAAACAAGGCATAGGGTTCATACTTTCACTAGTGCAAGTTCTCTCAACAATAATAACATAGATAGATCATATAACAATCCCTCAACGTGCAACAAAGAGTCACTCCAAAGACACTAATAGCGGAGAACAAATGAAGAGATTATGGTAGGGTACGAAACCACCTCAAAGTTATTATTTCGGATCAATCTATTCAAGAGTTCGTACTAGAATAACACCTTAAGACACAAATCAACCAAAACCCTAATGTCACCTAGATACTCCATTGTCACCTCAAGTATCTGTGGGCATGATAATATGATATGCATCACACAATCTCAGATTCATCTATTCAACCAACACAATGTACTTCAAAGAGTGCCCCAAAGTTTCTACCGGAGAGTCAAGATGAAAACGTGTGCCAACCCCTATGCATAGGTTCATGGGAGGAACCCGCAAGTTGGTCACCAAAACATACATCAAGTGGCACATGATATCCCATTGTCACCACAGATAAGCACGTCAAGACATACATCAAGTGTTCTCAAATCATTAAAGACTCAATCCGATAAGATAACTTCAAAGGGAAAACTCAATCCATTACAAGAGAGTAGGGGGGAGAAACATCATAAGATCCAACTATAATAGCAAAGCTCGTGATACATCAAGATCGTGCCCTAGAGAGAACACGAGAGAGAGAGAGATCAAACACATAGCTACTGGTACATACCCTCAGCCCCGAGGGTGAACTACTCCCTCCTTGTCATGGAGAGCGTCGGGATGATGAAGATGGCCATCGGTGAGGGATCCCCCCTCTAGCAGGGTGCCGGAACAGGCTCCCGAGAGGTTTTTGGTGGCTACAGAGGCTTGCGGCGGCAGAACTCCCGATCTATCTTCTTATTCGATGTTTTTAGGGTACATGGACTTATATGGGCGAAAGAAGTTGGTCGAGGGAGCCTCGAGGGGCCCAGGGGGGTGGGCGCGCCCTCTTATCTTCTTGCTTCCTCGAACCTTCCCTAGCTTGAACTCCAAGTCTCCCTGATCATATCTTTTCCAAAAATCACGCTCCCGAAGGTTTCATTCCGTTTGGACTCTGTTTGATATTCCTTTTCTTCGAAATACTGAAACAGGCAATAAAACAACAATATGGGTTGGGCCTTTGGTTAATAGGTTAGTCCCAAAAGTGATATAAAAGTGTATAATAAAGCCCGTAATCATTGAAAACAGATAATAAAATAGCATGAATGCTTCATAAATTATAGATACGTTGGAGACGTATCAACTGCCGTGTCTTCGGTGTTATGACCATTTTTGCGACACTGTTTGTTGCATCAGGGCTTGCCGTTGCTATCTCTGGCATCTGATGTGCCAGGATTGTTTGTTGTGGTGTTGCTACGAGCCAACCAGCTATCCTCGCCCACACAAAAGCGGGTCATGAGTGTCGTGAGGGCTGCATGGACTTCGGCTTCTCTTGGCCGAGGTGTCGGGCAAGCCACTCGTCACGGATGCTATGCTTAAAGGCCGCTAGGGCTTCAGCATCCGGACAGTCGACAATTTGGTTCTTTTTCGTTAGGAACCAAGTCCAGAATTTCCTGGATGACTCTCCGAGTTGTTGGGTTATCTGACTTAAATCATCAGCATCCGGTGGTCGCACATAAGTGCCCTGGAATTTATCTAGGAATGTGTCTGCCAGGTTCTCCCAACTTCTAATGGAGTTTGCCGGCAAACTATTTAGCCAATGCCAAGCCGGTCCCTTGAGTTTTACTCGGAGGTACTTGATGGCATGTAGATCATCCCCGCGGGCCATGTGAATGTGGAGAAAGAAATATTCTATCCATACCGCGGGGTATGTAGTCCCATCGTAGGGCTCGATATTTATGGGCTTAAACCCTTCTGGGAATTCATGATCCATTACTTCGTCAGTGAAGCATAGGGGGTGTGCGGCGCCTCTATGCCGGGCTACATCACGACGCAGTTCAAATGAGTATGATCTGTTGTATTCGGCCTGGCCTGATTTGTTTTTAGTATATCTGGTGTGACGGTCATTGTCTCGCGTTGGGGCGCGCCCCCGTGATCCGTAGATGGATCCTGGCTGTCCTGCTTTGTTTTCCAATTTGTCTCGCAGGTCATGCTTGGAGCCCCGGACCTTCATGTTTTTGCTTGTTTGGCGACAGGGTGCGGGCTGGACTTCGGGCTGATATATTGCTTTGTCTCGGCCACGAGGTGGCCGGTCAGCCGCATCCTGCGCTGGTAGTGTAGGCTTTAATGCCTCCCCTTCGAGTCGAGGTAGCAACCTGCGCTTTGGGTAACTTTTTGTTGGGCGCTCGAGTACGTATTCTTCGGCTGCCAGGACCTCAGTCCATCTATCGGTTAGCAGATCTTGGTTAGCTTGAAGTTGTTGCTGCTTTTTCTTCAGGCTTTTTGTAGTGGCTATAAGCCGGCGCTTGAAGTGCTCCTGCTCGACGGGATCCTCAGACATGATGAATTCTTTGTCGCCGAGGCTCACCTCGTCTTCAGAGAGGGGCATGTAGTTGTCATCCTCCTATTCTCCATCCATTGCCTCTTCCTTAGGGCTAGCTTGCACATCCTCCCGTTCGACCTGCTCGAAGCCTGGCTGGGCGGGATTGTCTTCGTCCTCGGCATTATCCGGAGCGTTATTGTCTCTTGTGCCGGTATCACTATTTTTGCTATGGTGGGGCTTAGAGTGGCGCCGACGTCGGCGCTTAGATTGCTTCCCAAGGGGATTATCCTCCATTGCCTCGTCACCATTGCTTTCCTTGGGCGTCTCCACCATATATATATTGTATGATGAGGTGGTTGTCTAGCGCCCTGTGGGCGGTGGTTCCTGTTCTTCTCCTGCATCGTCGTCCATATCGTTGATGTCTTCGGAGTCGATATCAAGCATGTCGGTTAAGTCGTCGACAGTGGCTATTAAGTGGGTGGTGGGTGGGGAACAAATTTCTTTGTCATCCGCTTCCCACTCAAGACGGACATAGTTCGGCCAAGAGTCTCCTGACAAGAAGAGAGATTTCAGTGAATTTAGCACGTCGCCCAAGGGTGAGTGCTGAAAGATATCGGAGGAGGTAAGCTCCATGATCGGTGCCTAATCAGATTCGATAGGCATGGATGCATGTGGTTCGGAACCTATGGCCGGAGACGAGTCTTAGGGTCCGATGCATGTGGTTCGGAACCTAGGGTCCGATGACACAGATCTCTTTGGAGGTGAAGTCTGTGTTTGACTCTATCGCCGATGAGTTTGCGGCCTCCGTAGCGGGGTCTATCCACCCGTCCTCGGATGGCGCGATCTGCTCCGGATCTAAGGCCAGGGATGCTGCAGGTGCATTCTCCTGAACACCGTCCGATGGCAGATCTAAGTCATGCTCATCATGACTGTAGGGCGCACCTGTCATGGCCTTGAATCCGTCAAAGATCATGTCTCTGCGAATGTCGGCAGTATAGTTCAAGCTTCCAAACCTGACCTGATGGCCAGGGGCGTATCTATCGATCTGCTCCAGACGGCAAAGAGAGTTGGCCCGCAGTACGAAGCCGCCGAATACAAAGATCTATCCGGGGAGGAAAACTTTTTTTTCACCCTGGGTCGCATCATTGCAGATGGTTGAAGGAGCCATTAAACCTTATCGTGACGACACAGTGGAACTCTCAATGAAAGCACCAATGTCGGTGTCAAAACCAGCGGATCTCGGGTAGGGGGTCCCAAACTGTGCGTCTAAGGCTAATGGTAACAGGAGGCGGGGGACATAATGTTTACCCAGGTTCGGGCCCTCTCGATGGAGGTAATACCCTACTTCCTGCTTGATTGATCTTGATGATATGAGTATTACAAGAGTTGATCTACCACGAGATCATAGAGGCTAAACCCTAGAAGCTAGCCTATGATTATGATTGTTGTTGTCCTATGGACTAAACCCTCTGGTTTATATAGACACCGGAGGCGGCTAGGGTTACACAGAGTCTGTTACAGAGAAGGAGATCTACATACCCGAATTGCCAAGCTTGCCGTCCATGCAAAGGAGAGTCACGCCCGGACACGGGACGAAGTCTTCAATCTTGTATCTTCATAGTCCAACATTCCGTCATAAGTACATAGACCGACCGTCCAAGGACCCCCTAATCCAGGACTCCCTCAGCTGTACATCAACTTAATGTGCTAGCAGAACTTATTGTGTTGTCTGTCTATTTTCTTTGCACAACATTCAAGATATTTCCCTGTCATTGATAAAGATGATGAACCGTTATGTACGATTCGTTGGTTTCAACATAGCCCTACCCGTAGCGATCCACTGCTTCCATCCTGATTGTGCCACCTGCATGAAATTTTTGTATGCAAGTTCAGTGTGCTATGATGTTCTATATGATTGTGTCAACTATATAAGTTTTTACTGAGCATCAGCAATGCATATGGCTGAAAAATGTATTTACGAGGATCGACCGATGGGTCTCTCTCTCTCTCACACACACACACACACACAAACACACACGCACAAGTGGGACCCGTTGAATTATTTCTTTGCTTGTGACAGCTTTTAATTGGTTCCACTGTAATCTAACTTTTTTCTTAAGTTATTAATTGAGCTTAGTGACTTCAAAAAGTTGTCCAGAAGCCTTGTTTGGGCCTTTCCAGCATCGATGAATGTGGGCTGAGTAGCCATGTTAGGTTGTACTGTACTACACAGCCCTCTTTTTCAACATCAGCAATGCAACTGAGCCGACAGTTGTACACAATATCCGGGTCAACTTGTTATTCTCCGCCCCGCTGGGCTGCAAACTTTCATAGGAGGTATGCATTAGGCTTAACAAGAAAATGGACTTTAAGAAATAATAAATGGGATGTAATTATAATAACTAGGAAGTAACTATAAAAATGCACCAAACACGTAATTAGTTTAAAAAATATATTACTATTGGAATTTGAAAATTTTAATTTCATTACTTGTTGCACGCGTAATATTTCGCTGGATTTTAACGTAATACAACTTTATTTTGGAATTATATTTAATCTGACTAGAAATTTCGGATAAAAATATTTCGGATCCCATAAAAATGTGGGAATTTTTTTTTTGAATTCTGTTTTGAGCGGTTGGTTGAAATTATTAAACCTTGTCCTAGCTAGAGAATGTGATGTACATTCTTACACATCGCAAATGGGCTACATGTTCTCGGACACACACTTGTGGGCCTTCTAAGTTGACGCATCCCCTAAAAAAACTAAGTTGACGCGTATGCAAGGCTTTGTCAACAGCACACGGTCTGGTAGCTGTGGCCGTTGGATGTCCATCCAATGGATGTTGTGCTTCTTCTTCAATCTCGGATATTCTTGCTTCAGCTGCCCAAAAAATGATTCCTCCCCCTGACATCTGGGGCGCACCATTTCGGAGGCTGACCTGTGGGCCTACTAAGTTGACGCATACCAAGGGCTTTGTCAACTTAGTCAATATAAATGATTCTAGCTGCAGTGACCGTACGATGTCCATCCAACGGTCGTAGTGCTTCTTCAACCTCTGGTCTTCTTGCTCCAGCCGCCCAAAGCAGTGCCGGTCGTGCCGTGTGCTCCTGCCTCCCGTGGCCGGCTGTGATGCCGCGGAGGCCTCACCAAATCCTACTACTCCCACCGCTGGCCAGACCATTCCTCTGCTCACCCACACCCCCTGTTATTCTACGGCGACGACAGCCTCACACCGCAGCCGAACTAATGAACCCTCGTACTCCTCTCCGCGCGGGCTTCCACTACCGCGTCTTCCCTGGCTCTGCATCGTCCCCTTCCTAGGCCTCGCCATCGTCCACCGCCCTGGTGCTCTCGACGCGGCGTGGTCAACGTGGTCAAGGAATGGCTTCCATCGGACGTGGACTGTACGTGGAGAGGCTGATAGCTGGGTCCACGACAGCAGCAAGGATGTGCCTCCATATTACGCGGAAAATAATGATTCCTCCACTTGACAGCAGGGACCCACCGGACGGGCCACCGTATTTCGCGAAAAAACATTCCCCCCTGACTGTTCTGACCCACCGGACGGGCCACCGTATTGCACGAAAAAAACGTTCCCCCCGCAGTCAGCTCGGACCCACCCGAAGTGCCTCCTTATTACGCACAAAAAAATGAATACTCCCCATGCTGGTTGGGACCCACCTTGTTGGGAGGCTGACTTGTGGGCCTACTAAGTTGACGGGGACGGAGTGCTTTGTCAACTTAGTCAATATGAACGATTCTAGCTCCAGTGACCGTAAAATGTCCATCCAACGGCCGTAGTGCTTCTTCAACCTCTGGTTTTCTTGCTCCAGCCGCCCAAAGCAGCGCCGCTCATGCCGCATGCTCCTACCTCCCATGGCCGGTTGTGCTGCCGCGGAGGCCTCACCGCCCCCTACTATTCCCACCGCTGGCCAGGGCATCCCTCTACTCACCCACACCCCCTGTTATTCTGCGGCGACGGCAGCCTCACACCACAGCGAACCAGTGAACCCTCGTGCTCCTCTATGCGTGGGCATCCACTGCCGCGTCTTCCCCTTCCTAGGCCTCGGGGTTGTCCACCGCCCTGGTGCTCGGCGCGGCGTGGTCAACATGGTCAAGGAACGGCTTCCATTGGACGTGGACTGTACGTGGAGAGGCTGACAGATGGGTCCACGGCCACAGCAAGGAAGTGCCTCCTTATTACACGCAAAATAATTATTCCTCCACCAGACAGTGGGGACCCACCGGACGGGCCACCGTATTTCACGAAAAAATGTTACCGCCGCTGACAGATTGGACCCACCAGCTATATCTTTGAACGCAAGGAAGTGCCTCCTTATTACGCACAAAAAAATGAATACTCGCCCTGTTAGCTGGGACCCAGTATAGTGGCAGGCTGACTTGTGGGCCTACTAAGTTGATGGGGACGGAGGGCTTTGTCAACTTAGTTAATATGCACGATTCTAGCTCCAGTGACCGTATGATGTCCATCCAACGGTCGTAGTGCTTCTTCAACCTTTGGTCTTCTTGCTCCAGCTGCCCAAACCAGCGTCGGTCATGCCTCATGCTCCTGCCTCCCATGGCCGGTTGTGCTGCCGCGAGGCATCACCACCCCCTACTACTCCCACTGCTGGCCAGGCCATCCCTCCACTCACCCATACCCCCTGTTATTCTACGGCGATGGCAGCCACACACCACAGCCGAACCAATGAACCCTCGTACTCCTCTCCACGCGGGCTTACACTGTCGCCTCTTCCCCAGCTCCGTGTCGTCCCCTTCCTAGGCCTCGCCGTCGTCCACCGCCCTGGTGCTCTTCGCGTGGCTTGGGCAAGGAACGGCTTCCATCGGACGTGTACTGTACGTGGAGAGGCTGACAGCTGGGTCCATGGCCGCAGCAAGGAAGTGCCTCCTTATTACGCGCAAAGTAATTATTCCTCCACCTGACAGCAGGGACCCACCAAACGGGCCACCATATTTCGTGAAAAAAACTTTTCCCCCTGACTGCTGGGACCCGCCAGCTACATCTTCGCACGCAAGGAAGTGCGTCGGGGCAAAAAAAATGATTCACCCCCCTGACTGCTGGGACCCACTAGCTACATCTTCGGAGGCAAGGAAGTGCCTGACAGTCGGGACCCACCTGGTCGAAGCGTACATAGTGTTGTCATTTTGGTCGCAAACGTGTATGTACATACTTGTTGATGTAGAGGCGCGCACATGTCGTAGTAGAGGCGCACACGTAGCATGTACACGTACGTACAATAGCCAGGGTGCAAGAAAGTAAATACGGCCATGTACGTACATACGGGTGTGGTCTCAAACGCCTACTTGTGCGTACGTACGGCCAGGGCTCGTGTACATGGCTGGATGGGAACGGAGAAACTGCGTCGTCGTCGTGTTCACGGGGAGGTAACGGAATGCGTCGTGTTCATCGGGAGGCAACGGAACGCGTGTGAGCCAACCGGCTTCTACGGAACAGCCGATGGAAAAGAGGCCTGGCGTACCGCAGAACGGAGGAAACGGCCTTGTGTTCGAGCGGCCACGTTCAAAACGGCATCCTGTTCATCGGGAGGGCTCTGGTGTACCGCAAAACGGAGGAAACGGACCTCCTACGGTCGAAACGGGGGTCCTGTTGATCGGGAGGGGCGTGGCATACCGCAAAACGGAGGAAACATACTTGTGTTGGAGCGCTACCGTCGAAACGGGGGTCCTGTTCATCGGGAGGGGTGTGGCGTAACACAAAACAGGACTCCACGAGATACTGTGCATCTCCACCGTCGACCCCCTCCAGCCTCCACAGGCTACTGTTCATCCACCGTTGACCTCCTCCAGCCTCCACCTGCGACTGTTCATCCACGGGCTCCTGTTCATCCAGCCTCCACCGCGCGCTACTCCACCGGCTACTGTTCAACCACCCCTCCACGAGCCACTGTTCATCCACCACTCCACCGTCTACTCTTCATCCAGCCCTCCACGGGGTGGTCCTATGCATCTAGCCCTCCACGGGGTTCTGTTCATCCAGCCCCAACCGGCTCGATCGATCGGGGTCCTGTTCATCCAGAGGCAACACCACGGGGTCCTGTTCATCCACCCCCACCGACAACTGTTCATCCAAACCCCCCGGCAACGCTCACTGTTCATCCATAGGCAGCATCGATCGGCTTCAGTTAGTAGCAGTAGCGAAGGAATCGCTCGATCGGGTTCAGTTAACAACCATCGATCGATCGCTCGGGTTCAGTAACGCGTAGCCTGCAGTGCAATCGCTCGGGTTCGGTTAGAGTCGAACGCCTCGCTCGGGTTTAGTTAGAGCCCAACACCTCGCACCCACGCACATGCGTGTACAAGAGAAACACACATCTCTCGGCCCTGACCACCCACCGTAACTGGGAACACCCCGATATATTCCTCGCGCTCGCTTCTACCACGGTTTTTTCCGTCATGGACGTCCCAAAGAATGTCATGCAACTGTGACTCCGGCCCGCCCAGGACGAAAAGCCCGTTCTTTGTCATGATTTTTGTTATAGAAGTAGAACCCCATCACATCCATGATGATACCATGTTTTGTCATAATTATTGTCATAGAAGTGTCATCAGTATGACAGAAAAAATTCGTTCGGCCCAAAATGTGACGGACGTGTCTTTTTTTGTAGTGATCATACCCGAAGGAATTTGAAAGTAAACATTTTCAATAGGTTCAGTAGGTTGAGGAGCAACTCTTTGCTCTACTGGTCGGGGTGAAGATACCCCGAACAAGCCCCTCAGAAGATTACTTTCCATAGTAACAAGTGACAGTAAATTTCAGCACACTATATAAATTTTTCCTTACCAAATTCGACCTACCAAAGGCGCTTCACTCCCCGGCAATGGCGCTAGAAAAGAGTCTTGATGACCCACAAGTATAGGGGATCTATCGTAGTCCTTTCAATAAGTAAGAGTGTCGAACCCAATGAGGAGCAGAAGGAAATGATAAGCGGTTTTCAGCAAGGTATTCTCTGCAAGCACTGAAATTATCGGCAACAGATTGTTTTGTGAGAAGGTAATTTGTAACAGGTAACAAGTAATGAAAGTAAACAAATTGCAGCAAGATGGCCCAATCCTTTTTGTAGAAAAGGACAAGCCTGGACAAACTCTTATATAGAGAAAAGCGCTCCCGAGGACACATGGGAATTTTCGTCAAGCTAGTTTTCATCACGCTCATATGATTCGTGTTCATTACTTTGATAATTTGGTATGTGGGTGGACGGTGCTTGGGTGATTAACCCCTATTATAAGCATCCCACGTATTATTAACCCCTATTGCAAGCATCCACAACTACAAAAGAAGTATTAAGGTAAACCTAACCATAGCATGAAACATATGGATCCAAATCAGCCCCTTACGAAGCAACTCATAAACTAAGATTTAAGCTTCTGTCACTCTAGCCACCCATCATCTACATATTACTTCACAATGCCTTCCTCTAGGCCCAAATAATGGTGAAGTGTCATGTAGTCGACGTTCACATAACACCACTAGAGGGAAGACAACATACATCTCATCAAAATATCGAACGAATACCAAATTCACATGACTACTTATAGCAAGACTTCTCCCATGTCCTCGGGAACAAAAGTAACTACTCACAAATCATATTCATGTTCATAATCAGAGGGGTATTAATATGCACAAAGGATCTGAACATATGATCTTCCACGAAATAAACCAACTAGCATCAACTACAAGGAGTAATCAACACTACTAGCAGCCGCAGGTACCAATCTGAGGCTTTGGGACAAAGATTGGATACAAGAGATGAACTAGGGTTTTAGAGGAGATGGTGCTGGTGAAGATGTTGATGGAGATTGACCCCCTCCCAATGAGAGGATCATTGGTGATGACGATGGCGATGATTTCCCCCTCCCGAAGGGATGTTTCCCCGGCAGAACAGCTCTGCTGAAGCCCTAGATTGGTTCCGCCAAGGTTCTGCCTCGTGGCGGCGGACTTTCTTCCACTCCTGCCAGGGGGCCCATGAGGCAGGGGGCGTGCCCAGGGGGGTAGGGCGCGCCCCCACCCTCGTGGCCAGGGTATGGGCCCCCTCTGGTGGATTCTTTCGCCAGTATTTTTTGTTAATTCCAAAAATAACTTCCGTGAAGTTTCAGGACTTTTGGAGCTGTGCAGAATAGGTCTCTAATATTTGCTCCTTTTCCAGCCCAGAATTCCAGATGCCGGCATTCTCCCTCTTCATGTAAACCTTCTAAAATAAGAGAGAATAAGCATAATTGTTGTGACTTAATGTGTAATAACAGCCCATAATGCAATAAATATCGATATCAAAGCATGATGCAAAATGGACGTATCAGGCACTGGACCAATAGGTTAGTCCAATAAATCATATAAAATTTTGCCAAAACATGTGAAAGTTCTATAATATTGGCATGAAACAATAAAAAATTATAGATACGACAGAGACGTATTAGCATCCGCAAGCTTAATATTTGCCCGTCCTCGAGCAAGTAAATGATAAAAAAGATAATTTTTGATGTGGAATGCTACCTAGCATAAACTTGATCATATATATAATCATGGCATGAATATTAATACATAAGTGATTCAAAGCAATAGTCTATAATTTGGCATAAAGACGTCAATACTCAGGCATCCCAACAAACAATCATGTCTTTCAAAATATCAATGCTAAAGAAAGCTATCCCTACAAAATCATATAGTTTTGGCATGCTCTGTCTTCTTAACACAATGTATTTATCATGCACAACCCCGATGACAAGCCAAGCAATTGGTTCATAGCACTACAGGTGGAATAGAGTATGATGATAGGGGTAAATATAAAGAAGACAAAAAAGTAGAAAGTCTCACACTGACGCGGCTAACCAATGGGCTATGGAGATGCCCATCAATTGATATCAACATGAGGAGTAGGGACTGCCATGCAACGAATGCACTAAGAGCTATAAGTGTATGAAAGCTCAATATGAAACTAAGTGGGTGTGCATCTAGTAATATAATGAAAAACTCCCACTAGTATATGAAAGTGACAAAATAGGAGACTCTCCATATGAAAAATATGGTGCTACTTTGAAGCACAAGTGTGGTAAAGTATACTAACAATGCCCCTTCTCTCTTTGTTTATTTATTTTTTCTTTTTTTATTTTTTTCTTTCTTTTTTTCTTTTTTTTTCTTTTTATATATTTTTTCTCTCATTGTCCGGAGTCTCATCCCGACTTGTGGGGGAATCATGGTGTTGTAGGGTGGAACCCTAAGTGAAGATCTTTCACGAATTGGAGGGGGAATCCCCCAAGAACAAGATGAACACAAGAGAGAAAACAAGAGGAACACTCAAGAACAAGTCCAGTCACACATCCACTAGACCAACAAACACACAAGATCCACAAGGTACATGATCAATTAAAGGGAAACAAGATACATGGTAGAGTTCATCCCAAATCATATGAAGGAGATGAGGGCTTGATGATCTAGGTAGGTCCTTCCCTCAAGAGCGGCTTGAATCCCTAGGGATCTTCTCCAATGGAAGTCTTGTACTCCAATCGAGTATTCTCTCTAAAGAGGAATCCCACAATGGGAGGTACATGAGCAAAGCTCTATGATTTGTGTCTATTCTTAGCTATCCTCTAAATGAGCTAGGAGATCCCCTTATATAGTTTAGGGACGAAATAAGAGAAGAGGGGGATACAAAGGCAAAGCCCCAATGAGGCACGCAGGCTCTCGGTGTGGTGCGGGCACCCGGGGTAAAGGGACCGGGCACCCGCACCGGTCAGTGACCCGGAGGAGGAGGGGCCGGGCACCCGGGCGACTCAGGCCCAGGCACCCGGGGTCGGTGCAGGGGGCTGGGCGGCTTCGGCCGGGCACCCAGGGCCCCAAAGCCCCGGCACCCGGGGCCCCAAAGCTCCGGCACCCGGGGGTGTGCTGGGCCGGCACGGGAGGTGGCCCGGGCACCCGGGGCAACGGGGCCGGGCACCCGGAGTGGGCTGGGCCGGCGGCTGGAGGTGACCAGGGCACTCGGGGCTGCGGGGCCGGGCACCCAGTGCGGCTGAGCCGGTGGCTGGGAGCGGCCGGGCCCCCGGGGCCGGTTGGGGGCGGTTCCCACGCAGCGGCCAGGCACCCGGTGCCAAAGAGTTCGGGCACCCGGGGTGTCCAGGGAGCTCCGACTCCTCTCGTTCTTCTCGCTTATCTCCTTCTCCTTCTTCTTGTGTGTCCAGGTCTTCGTCCTCCATAGGTCTTTGGTGAGCTTGGTGATTCCTCTGTGCTTCATCGTGACGATATCCGAAGTACCTAAGAATGCATAGTGTATCTCTTTGAGGTAGAATTCCATTCTCATGTGAAACCGACCGAAACTCGGAGAGGAAAGAAGTGACCCCATTCTCAATGTTGCGTGCATGTGCTCTTGTCATTGGACCTCTTGATGCTTGCGGTGGTGATGGAGTGTCGGTGCGAGTAGTCGAGGGATGCTCCAAATAATCTCCCCCCCCCCCCTGAGAGAGACCCACGAATCGTGATCTTCATCACCATGGGAAAGAGTGGGCGTCGCCGTGTAGAAGTGGACAACCTCCAAGCACTTGTCATGTGGTAGCTCGAAATGGGCACTCTCCAGTGTCGCACCGCCTTGTGATTCCTTCAAAAGGAGCAAGAACACCAAACAAGTATCGTCATCAAGCATAGCATATGGTTTGGCAAAGAAGTGTGGCATGGCATTTAAGCATCTAAATTGAGCACATAGAAAAGCATCATGGAAACAAGCATGCAAATGTGAGGTAGCGATGCAAATATGTTTGACAAGATAGCAAGCATCAACCTCAAGATCATAGCAAACATGCATAAAGCGCTCGACAAATGGTCTATGGTAGGCATAAGAGTCATTCACAACACCAAATGAAAGGCAATGTCTAAACACATGGGGCAAGTGCAATACAATCCAAGCATAATGTGCATATGGTGTGGTGAATAAATTGAGGCACTCAACACAAATGATATAACAATTTTGCAACATGTGGGAGGCAATCAAGTTAATCATGTGACAAGCAATGGGACATGACATATGTGAAGTGATGACATTGTTGCAACCAAACATATGATAGGAGCAAGTAATCCAAGAATTGGATGCAACATGAGAAAGCATAGAAATCAAGTCGTGTAAACTAGTGGAGCGAAGATGCAACACACTAGAGGAAATCATGGCAATCATGTCATGTGAGCAAATAAGAGATATAGGCAATCCACATGACATATCGCGAGCACGAACACAAAGCAAGATCATAGTATCATCGTAGGCATGGGGAACATAGCAAACATGGCAATAACAAGCAATATCTCCACCAAGCTTGCAAATACACATACAAGTAGTAGAATCAATCATCATGTGTAATGCAAAGCATGGGTCACAAATGCATGGCAAAGGCATAGGAATGAGCATATCATGCAAAGTGAACATGGCAAGATGGGCATATAAGATGTAATGGACGATAACCCATAACCCTGTGAGAGCCATGTAGAAGAAATGTGCGAAGTCTTTGTGCCAAGAGAGCGGTGGGAAAGGCAATCCATGTGATCCCAAGTCATTGTTGCTCTCTAGAGCTCGTTTTGTCAACTCATGGGATTGTGAGGTTGACAAGTATTCATGGGTACCTACACAAAAGAAACACAAACCAAAGAAATTGTGCGTGTGGTAAATGTACACATCATCCATCATGATGTGTATGTGCACATGTGAGTTAGCACAATATAAGCATCGCTCAAAGAAATTTGATGCATGGTATAAGAACATGTCATCCATCATGAAAGAATAGTTATTGTGTATGACACGATGGGGATGCAAATTTAGCATAGAAGTATATGGCACATCAATAGCATGTTTATTCATGGGAAGCATATCGTGCACACATGTATTGGGATCATGCAATGGATAGGATGAATCAAAATTTCCTAAAATGTATGAGGAAACTATGGGGGTCTCCTCATGAGCAATATTGGAAATATCACATGGAGAATATTGACAACATCCAAAACAAAGCATATTTAGTTCTATGTGGTCACGGCATGGTATTGTAGATGAATTGCTCAAATCATGTAAAGAAGCATGGCAATATCATCGCATGAAAAACAAAAGCCAATGACCATGGGCTTGTCATCTATGCCATATGTGCAAATTGGATTAATTTTAATGGCATATGCATAGTCACTATGATGAGATTGCAAATAAGACATATGATTGATCTCATGCATAGCATATGACAAGTCAAGCGGATTATCAAACATGATGTGACCAAGAGAATTATCACAAGAAATCCTATGTAACATGGCATCACAACTACTAGACTCCGCATGGCAATCATCAAACTCATCATAAATGGGTAAATCATCGCATGGGGAAATCATACTAGCATGAAGCATGGTAATAGGTGGATCAACATCATGCTAGCAATCAATGTCTAGAATGTCCACTAGTGGGACAAGAGCGTCACCGTCACCTATGTTACCGATGTCATTCCACTCATGTGGTGTAGGTGAGGTGGTAGGAACCAAAGCGTGGTCATCTTCATCGTGATGGAACCATGTGGGGGGTGCATCATATTCCACCATAGCCATCGTCTTGACCAAAGGAAGGACATAGTCGTCGTGAATCGGTGCGTCATCATATATGGGACCTAGGACCAAATAAGAAGACACAATAGGGGTAGAGGTTAAGTCGTTAGAAATCATAGTGGCCTCACATGCCCTATCAACTATCACACTCTCTCTATGTGGTGGCTCACTCACTCCCTCAAGGTAGGTGCACTGAATCTCACATATGGTGGAGTCACTCATCTCACTCATGTGGTGGGGGTTGTGGCTCTCCTCACATGGAAATTGTGGCAACACATCATATATGGGGCTAGTGGTGAAGTCACTCTCACTCTCAATATGGTGGCAAAAGTCAGTCAAATCATCATACGTCACCGTGGTCGAAGGAAAAATCCCATGCTCAACCATCTCATCATTGTTGCCGTGGATGAAGGCCGAAGATGGCACATCATCGCTCTCCTCCAAGACCGAAGGGAAAATCCCATGCTCGATCATCTTGTGGAGCTTGGTCATTGCGAAGTGAGCTTGGGGTGGAGAAACCTTGGCATTCATGAGTTCTTGTTCCGCCTTGAGAGCACCAATGTAGTTGTCGTCGAGGGACTTGTAGTTCTCGAGGAAGATAGTCTTGGAAATGTCGTTGTTCAATCCCATCATGAAGTGGAACTTCATTGAAATGGGGTCGTCCACGCCGGCTCGTCACAAGGCAATCTTCATCTGCTTGAAGTACTTGTCGATGGACTTGGATCCTTGGATGGTGTTCTCCAATTGGTGTACAAGATGTTCCATGTAGGTTGGAGGCACGAACTCTCACCGCAAAGTTCTCTTTGTTTTGGGACAACTCATGTCGTAGCCCTCCGAAGGTGTGTGAAGCCACCATGTGGACGCGTAGTCATGGAAGTTCCTTGTGGCGCGCTTCACTTGATCTTCGGGAGGAACTTGATGTAGCTTGAGGTAGTCGTCCATTAAGTGCTCCCACTCGAGATACTCCTTGGGTTCTTGAGTCCCATAGAAAGGAATCGCGTGGTTGATGTCGAGGTCGTAGTAGCTCGCGGAAGTCGCGGACTTGAGCTTGGGGAGCTTCTCTTGAGCGTAGTCTTGAGGTGCTTGTTGGCGAAGATGTCGTATGTCCGTGGGCGAAGATGCCTTGTAGTTTCTTGGAGAAGATGCCAAGTGAGATGGTGAAGCCATAGAGCGGTTGTTGGTGTAGAGCTCTTGACCTTTGCGTTCTTGGTGGTAATGGTGTCGATGCTGATGTGATCTTGCCGTAGATGGTAGCTCGGAAGCATGAGCTCTTGAGCGTCTTCTCGAAGATGAGGAAGATTTCTTGTAGGACTTGATGAGGGCGTTAATATCCTCCATTTGAGCATGCATCTTGGCGTCGTTGGAGTTACTCGTGGCATCGAACTCGTCGTTGTTGTTGTAGACCGAAGGTGAAATGCCTTGCATATCCATCACAAGACTCGAGTAGAGGTGAGTAGGAAATGAGATAAACATTACCAAGTTACCTTTTCCCAAAGTTGAGGATGTATCCCGTTTCACTCAATGTGAGATGAAAGAATAGTGGAATTGGTACCAGACTTGTTCACTCACACCTATCAAGTAAAGCTTATAGTGGAGCTCGGTGAGGATAGTGGCACAAAAATTGGATGAAAAATGTTAGCAAGAGTCAATAAAGTTGGAAAAGATTCACAAATTCGCAAGTAAAACAAGTAGACCAAAAGCAATATGTGGCACACGGAAACACACACAAGGATAGATAAATGGGGTCGTGCAACCAAGGAATGAGCACAAAATGTGGAATCCACGGAAAACGCTCGTGTTGCGCAACTCAAGAGAGACGCTAGCACGATTGCTCAATAGGCAGATACGACACTTGTGCACAACCTATAAGATGCAAAATGTATGAGCCTTCTATCGCGAGTATGCTATATATGTATGATGTTCCGATCTTTCGCACACGATGATCTAAGATGATCAATATGGTAGTATGGTATGCAATGTGGTGATGCTGTGGATATTGCTTACAAGCTCTTTGCTCTCTTTTCCTTTTGCTTAAAAGCTTTTTGTATATGGACACTATGCAAAATGCACAAACCAAGATAGGAATTGTGTATATGCGGGAACAATCTTGTGGCACAAGGGATAATATGATGATACCAAGATGATACCAATATGATATGGTATGTATGCAATGGAAGGTATGGATCACTAATATGCACAAGTAACATTGCCGGCAATACTCAATGGCTAGTCTCGATAGGCAAGTGACGCAAAATGGGCTAAGGGGTTAACAATGTAATGGCAAGAATGTACAATGATGGGATACCATGATACCAAGATGATATAGAGGTTACCGTTCTTGCTTACAGTTAGTGTCAAAATGGTGAAGCGGGCGATGTCGATGACGACCTCGAGGCGATGATGAGTGACGGTGTTCTTGATGTAGATACCAAGATGATGTAGACCTGTCCCTAAGTAGCCGAAACACCTTAGGAAACGGTAAAAAACCGCAAACTCAAAATCTCCAAAGGCAAATGTCAAATGGTGGTAGCGGAATGCGTTGGTAGTTCTGGCGTTAGCAATGCGGAAGTGGTGGTGGTGGTAGATGACGAAGCAACCGTCTCTAAGTAGCCAAAACACCTTAGGAGACTCAAGTCACCACTCAAGTAACCACAAATGCTATATGGATCAAAATGGGTTAGGTTGCGGAAAGCTATGGTGGTTTTGCGGATGATATGGTGGATGGCTTAGGCAAAGATGCCCAAAATGCCAAAATTTTGATGGAGTCAAGTGGTGGTAAAGCCAAGATGAGAAGCTCGGGCACGTCGCTAGCTTTTCAACAAGCCAAAGAACACCCAAATCGGAGTTCGGGAGTGAAAGTTATGAGTGAAAACGTAAAGTGCACGCGGCTGATTCTGCGGGGTGCGGGCACCCGGGGGTGATAGGTGCGGGTGCCCGGGGTGGTCAGGGGAGTTGGGTGGAGGAGATGGCCCGGGGTCCGGGTGCCCGAGGGTAAGGGGTGCAGGCACCCGGGGTGGTCAGCGGGGTTGCACGGGGGGTCCGGGTGCCCGGGGTTTGAGGTCCGGGTGCCCGGGGGTGACGGTTTTAGGGGAAATTCGTGGGAAGATGCAAGAAATTGGTGGATTTTGTGGAGGGAAAGGTGGAGATGGATGGAGGGAAGGCTAGATCCACTCGAAGCCAAGCAAATCCATGGATCAAATCCAACAAAACCTAATCAAACCAACAAATCACAAAAAAAATTGGGGCTATTTTTGGTGGGGAATTTTTGAAATTGGGGAAGAACTCAACAAAATTAGGCTGGAGAACAAGAAGGGGGGCTCCAATTTTGTGATAAACCATGGCTCATGATACCAAGATGTTGTAGGGTGGAACCCTAAGTGAAGACCTTTCACGAATTGGAGGGGGATTCCCCCAAGAACAAGATGAACACAAGAGAGAAAACAAGAGGAACACTCAAGAACAAGTCCAATCACACATCCACTAGACCAACAAACACACAAGATCCACAAGGTACATCAACAACCAAAGGGAAACAAGATACATGGTATAGTTCATCCCAAATCCTATGAAGGAGGTGAGGGCTTGATGATCTAGGTAGATCCTTCCCTCAAGGGGGGCTTGAATCCCTAGGGATCTTCTCCAATGGAGGTCTTGAACTCCAATGGAGTCTTCTCTCTCAAGAGGAATCCCACAAGGGGAGGTACATGAGCTAAGCTCTATGATTTGTGTCTATTCTTAGCTATCCTCTAAATGAGATAGGTGATCCCCTTATATAGTTTAGGGACGAAATAAGAGAGGAGGGGGGATACAAGGGCAAAGCCCCAGGGAGGCACGCAGGATCTCAGTGTGGTGCGGGAACCCGGTGTAAAGGGACCGGGCACCCGCACTGGTCAGGGACCCGGAGGAGGAGGGGCCGGGCACCCAGAGGACTCAGGCCCGGGCACCCGGGGTTGGTGGAGGGGGCTGGGCGGCTTCGGCTGGGCACCCGGGGCCCCAAAGCCCGAGCACCCGGGGGTGTGCTGGGCCGACGCGGGAGGTGGCCCGGGCACCCGGGGTAGCGAGGCCAGGCACCCGGAGTGGGCCGGGCCGGCAGCTGGAGGCGACCCGGGCACCCGGGGCTGCGGGGCCACGCACCCGGTGCAGCTGGGCTGGCGGCTGGGAGCGGCCGGGCACCTGGGGCTCCACCGGCCGGGCACAAGGTGCCGGCTGGGGGCGACACCCAGGCAGCGGCCGGACACCCGGTGCCAAAGAGTTCGGGGACCCAGGGTGTCAATGGAGCTCTGACTCCTCTCATTCTTCTCGCTTCTCTCCTTCTCCTTCTTGTGTGTCCAGGTCTTCGTCCTCCGTAGGTCTTCGATGAACTTTGTGATTCCTTCGTGCTTCATCGTGACGATATCCGAAGTACGTAAGAATTCATAGTGTATCTCTTTGAGGTAGAATCCCATTCTCATGTGAAACCGACCGAAAGTAGGAGAGGAAAGAAGTGACCTCGTTCTCAATGTTGCGTGCATGTGCTCTTGTGATTGGACCTCTTGATGCTTGCGGTGGTGATGGAGTGTCGGTGCGAGTGGTCGAGGGATGCTCCGCATCACATAGTCTCCATCATCCTTTCCTCACTGGGGCACTACTCTAAAAATGAATAATGATGATCATCACACTTCTATTTACTTATAACTCAAAAGAAATAAAAATTACAACTTGATACCTATGACAAAATATGACTCTATATGAACGCCTCTGGCAATGTACCAGGATGTGCAATGATCTAGCGTAACATGAATGAAAATGATGAACGGTGGCTGAGCCAAAACTACTATGTCAGCTATATGATCATGCAAAGCAATATGAAAATGAATGCTCAAGTCATCAAACGGAAGCGGTGGAAGTTGCATGGCAATATATCTCGGAATGGCCATGGTCATAATAGGTAGGTATGGTGGCTGTTTAGAGGAAGATATAATGAGGCTTATGTGTGATAGAGCGTATCATATCACGGGGTTTGGATGCACCTGCGAAGTTGGCACCACGTCTCGATGTGAGAAAGGGCAATGCACGGTACCGTAGAAGCTAGAAAATTGTGGAAAGGTAAGAGTGCGTATAATCCATGAACTCACATTAGTCATAAAGAACTCATATACTTATTGCAAAAGTTTATTAGCCCTTGAAGCAAAGTACTACTACGCATGCCCCTAGGGGGGTAGATTGGTAGGAAAAGACCGTCGCTCATCCCCGACCACCACTCATAAGGAAGACAATCAATAATAAATCATGCTCCAACATCATAGCATAACGAGAGACTATACGTCCATGCTTCAGGAATCACAAACCTTAACACCAATATTCTTACTAACAACAACTCTTTACTAGTACCTCCCACATATTCCATCTCTATATCGCAAAACTATTACAAGGAATCAAACATATCATATTCAGTGATCCATAAGTTTTATGTAGGATTTTATGACTAACCATGCAATTGACCAATTCCTTTTGACTCTCTAAATAGATCTAAGTGAAGCATGAGAGCTCAATTCTTTCTACAGAAGACCATGCTCTAACAAATATAAGTGAAGAAAAAGAACATTCTTCAAATAACGGTTTTCTATGTGAAGAGAAACAGGCAATCCCAACTTCAAATGATATAAGTGAAGCACATGAAGCATTCTATAAAGCCACATTCAAAATATATAAGTGAAGTGCAATGAGCATTCTATAAATCAATCATGGACTATCTCATACCAGCATGTTGCATAAAAGAAAAAGGGGAAAAATAAATGCAAAAGACTCTCCAAGATTTGCACATATCACATGAACAAAACGAAACAAAAAACATACCGAAACTTGTTGAAGAAAGATGGGATGCCTTCAGGGGCATCCCCAAGCTTAGATGCTTGAGTCTCCTTGAATATCTAATTGGATGCCTTGGGCATCCCCAAGCTTGAGCTCTTGCCTCTTGTAGCAACCAGACCTCAAACAGTCTGATCTCTGTGCATCAGTGTCATCCCTGGATCGGTAATGTGACACGCACAGTACTTGAGGATTTATAACAAAGTAGCAATCACACACATATTACATCGAATGTCTCAAAATAGAACTTATTACAATAATATGGCTTAAGGCCATCTAAAATCGATAACAGCGGAAGGCTTGGAAGATAAAGTGAGTCCATCAACTCCAATGGCATCACTGAGTGAAAGATCACGACCTAAGGCACCTTACTCATCGTCTGAAAAGTCTGCAGCATGAACGTTGCAGCCCGAAACGGGTCAGTACATGGAATATGCTGGCAATGTAACACAAGAGAGTAATGAACAGAATAATGGCTATCACTACATGCATATATGGCTGGTGGAAAGCTCTATGGTTACAGTTTTGCATAAAGCCAATTTTTTCCTACAACAAAGGATTAAAGTTTATTTAACTATCATGGTGGTTGTTAAACATTGAGAAAGTTCCTCCAACTCAATCCCAATTAAGCATCATCATTAAACCCAATTAAATTAAATTAAGAGTGATGAGATCAACATGATAATCCAAGATCTAGATGCTCAAAATGTCCATAACCGGGGACACAGCTAACCATGATTAGTTTGTACACTCTGCAGAGTTTTGCGCACTTTCCCCCCACAAGACCCGAATACATCCATGGTCGGAGATTCGAAACACAGTCTTTCTAAAACAATAACTCTTTACTCTGGGTGGACAGTTACACCTACTTTCCCCTACATCTGCTAGCCCACCACTGAAAGAGGTCTTGTAACTTACTCAACTATGCTAGAGCCCATAATAGCTTGTGGCTGCACAAGGAAGTTTCTAGCATGAATAATCTTATGATCCCTTTAAGCCTGGGTGGCAGTCCATAGGATAATCACACGGTAACACTGGGATTTCCAAAAAGACAGGCAACACTGGGTTCCCAAGGTGCCTCAATCCACCCAGATGTGTATTTAAGTAGACACCTTAAGTTAACCATTAAATAACAGTACTCACATCTGTCATGGATACATTCACCCAATCCACGTCTACAAGCATAGCATAGCAATATAAGCAACGTAGAAGTAACTCCCAAAGGTTTGATAATAAACAGGACAATAGGTACTACCTCATCTACTTCCCAAAACCCACATATTAATTAGATCATAACCATGCAATTGTTTGAGGGTTGATCGAAATTAGGTAGTAAATAGGTATGATCAAAGTGTTACTTGCCTTGCTGATGATCCGTGAAACCTAGAGACTCGTAGTAGCACGCTTCGCACTTCGGGTACTCTATCGCAAACAAACAAGCATACAACATGGGTAAAACTCAAATAAGAGATCTAACCAGACAGTTCAACTTAAGAACTCCAGTTTGCAAAAATAATCAAATCAAACGAAGCAACGAAACTCAAACTGCAAAAGAAACAAGGTCTATTTACTAATCTAGACTTAAGTGAAATTTTACAATACCAAAACCTTGTTTAAGTTGGTTAAACAAAAGGAGGGCTTCGAGACGAAACTCTAGGCGCTTGAATCGCCTGATTTCGATAAACGAGCGGAAAGATAAACTAAAATGAAAATCATGGCAGATAACACGATCGAAAATAATCACGGAAAAACCCTGGAAAAAGAAAAACTAACGAACAGGCTAACGAACGAATGTTCGCTGTCTGCGGCTAACGGGTGAAAATCGTTCGTTAAAACGAACCTACGGACAAACGTCTGCTAAATAAATAAACCAACGGAAAACTGATCTAAAAAGAAAACTGGGTTTAGATCTAGGGTTTCGAAATAAAACCGAATGGTTTTAAAAAAACCGGTGGCGGCGGCGGCGACTCTGGCGGCGGCGGGGCTTCGGCGGGTGGCGGCGGGGCTCCGGTGGGTGGCGGCGGGCCTCGTAGCTAGGGTTTGGGGCGCGGGTGGGCTGCAGGGGGGGGTCGCGGGGCAGCTTATAAGAGGGCCGGCCTGGGGAATCCTCGCCATTTACGGCCAGAAGTCGGTTTCGTTTTTTTAATAATTCCGACGTGCAGAAAAAACAAAGAAAAGAAATACTAAATAGACTGCAAAAATCCTGAAATAAATTTTCCCCACCATCTAAAAATATAGCGGACAAAGTGAACATTTATTTGGGCCTCTAATGCAATTTTGAAAAACGCATATTTTCCTAATTCAAATAAAATAGCGATAAAACTCCGAATAAAATACTTATTTTATTTTAATATTAAATCTCCAATATCTATTTATTTTGGGAAAGTCATTTTATCCCCTCTCTTTTATTTTCATAAAAGAAATATTCAAAGAGAAAATAATTAAAATCAAATGATCCTCTTTTCAAAATTTGAGAAAACTCAAATATGAAAATAACAAAATCCCAACTCTCTCCGTGGGTCCTTGAGTTGCGTAGAATTTCTAGGATCAAGCCAAAATGCAATAAAATATGATATGCAATGATGACCTAATATATAACATTCCAAATTGAAAATTTGGGTTGTTACACCTCACCTCCTTCTCCTCATATCGAGACCTCCTCGATCTTTGATCACTTCATCCACACAAAACTCAACAGAAAGTTCAGTAAGATCCGTTTGTATAATAAAGCAAATCACTACTCTAAGTACTGTTGCAAACCAATTCATATTTTGTTTTTGCATTGTAGCTACTGTAATATAACTTTTCCATGGCTTATACCACCAATAAAAATCGATAGTTTCATCAAAATGAGCAAAACAATGCGTCAAAAACAGAATATGTCTTAAATAGGGCAGTCTGTAGTAATATGAACATTCACCATACTTTTGGTACTCCAACAATTCCAAAAAAGTTAGGAAAAGTAAAACTTTGTATAGAAAGACAGTCCAAAAGGTTTCAGAACCATTTGACGTTCCAATAAAAAATGTAAAAACGCGCACTACAGCCAAAGTTTCTGTTTTGCACCGCACAAGCCAACAAGAAATTTAAGCATCCTAAAGGCAAACCTTGGCACATTGTTTTTATAATACAATGGATTTGTACAAGGGAATAATTACTTTTGCTGAAAAGTTTCTGTAATTCAAGATTCACAAACTTTCCATGGGCATGAACAAAGTTCAAGGCATGCTCCCGCTTCCACGGTGCTCATCCTTCTCACTTCCACTTTTCTTTTTGTGAAGTTTTAAATTCCCCTCTATATTTTTTATTTTTGAACTTTCTAAAAGCACTCAACAGAAATAAATGACTCTCTAGAACTTCCGGGTTGTCTCCCTGGTAGCGCTTTCTTTAAAGCCATTAAGCTAGGCATAAATTGCTAAAGTAATGAATCCACCAAGATCCCAAGGTATATCAAATCCAATTTTAATTAAAAATGATTTAGCATTTAGTAGTGAGCACAAGCAACATATATCAAGCAATGATGAAGTCTAACTCTCTTCCTATGCATCGGCATGTCATACAAGAACAATTCATGCACATCAAGTAAAGGCCAAAATATATCATAAGCAGTTTCTTGCAATTTTACCATGTTGGAAACATAGAGAGGTGGATATATAGTTCCTTTCTCATAATAATTGCAAGTAGGAGAAGCAAGCACATGCATATTATATTCATCAAAATCACCATGTGCAACGGTAAAAGGCAACCCATTAATATAATCCTTAACAAGAGCAAACTTCTCTGATATAGTGTAGTTGGGATAATTCAAAAAGATAATAGGACTATCAGGTGTGGGTGCAATAGCAACAATTTCATTCTTAATATAAGAAACTATATCAAGTTCATCTCCATAAGCATAATTCATATTGTCATATTGGCCACAAACATAGCAAGCATCAAGTTCATCAAAAAGGGACATTTTAAGTGAATCAACGGGATCATAGCAATTATCATAGAATTCATCCTTCGGTAAGAACAAAGGGAAATTAAACAATGTATGAGTTGAAGAGTTACTCTCATTAGAAGGTGGGCACGGGTGATCAATCCGCTCTTCCTCCTTTTGTTCTTCACTCTCCTCATCATCTTTTTCATCCAATGAGCTCGCAGTTTCATCAATTCCTTCTTCCATAGACTCCTGCAAAATATTAGTCTCTTCTTGGACAGTGGAGACTCTCTCAATAAATTCATCAATATCATAATTGAATTTAAAATTATCAGAGCAATATTGAAGGATGGCAAAATTTTCAGGTCTATAAACATCATCATCAAAACTTTCATACTTTTCAAACAAAGATTCAATTTCATAAGCACCCTTAAAAGCAACAAATTCTTCTATTCATTCCACATCATAGTAATCATATATACCTCTAGCATAAGAAGCCAAGGTTTCATTATCATTAAATTCACATGAAAAGGGAAGGTGTGGAACCTCAATCTTAGAGCAACAAGTATAATCATATCTCAAGCATAGATTCCAAGCATACCAATGCAACATATAAATTTGATCCCATCAAAGTTTCCCTTTTTGTGTCAACCAGTAATCCCTAAAGTATTCACGTTGATCCAACGTTGCTCCCATTATCATGTTGAATGGGGTTTTCTTAGGATTATCAAAGTAGTGCATACTATTTTCACATACAGAGCATCGAGGGTTTTAGGAGGTTCTCCATCTCCATGAGTAGCAAGTACCACTAATTTTTTGGGTTTTTCGTGTTCCATATCCATAACTAAAGATAGAGAACAACTTAGAGCAGGAAATAAAAACTACTTAGTGATAAAGCAAACAAGCACACACGAGAATATTCACCCCACGCTATTGCTCCCTGGCAACGGCGCCAGAAAAAGGTCTTGATAACCCACAAGTATTGGGGATCAATTGTAGCCTCTTTCGATAAGGAAGATTGTCGAAACCAACGAGGAGCTGAAGGTAGAACAAATATTCCATCAAGTTCTATCGACCACCGATACAACTCTACGCACACTTGACGTTCGCTTTACCTAGAACAAGTATCAAACTAGAAGTACTTTGTAGGTGTGATGGGATATGTTTGCATGATAATAAAGAGCACGTAAATTAATCCTAGAGGCTATTTAGATAAAGAGACAACTAAGTTAGTTTTAGTAGAGAGTTTTTGTCAACAAGAAAGTTATTTGTCCCTAGGCAATCGATAACAAGTACCGGTAATTATTCTTGTAATTTTATATGAGGGAGAGGCATGAGATAACATACTTTCTCTACTTGGATCATGTGCACTTATGATTGGAACTCTAGCAAGAATCCGCAACTACTAAAGATCATTAAGGTTGTGGAACCCAACCATAGCATTAAGTATCAAGTCCTCTTTACTCCCATACGTCATACCCAGTTACTCGGATTTAAGTTTCTGTCACTCTCGCAACCCACCATAAGCGAACCATGAACGTATTGCAGCACCCTACAACGGGGGCCCCTCATGTTTGCGTGAGACGGAGGGCACCGTAGGACAACACCATAAATAAAATGTACAATCATACCAACCAAGATCACGATTAACCCATAGGACAAAACGGATCTGCTCAAACATCATAGTATAACCATAGATCATTGAGAAATAATATATGGAGTTGAGCACCATGTTTAAGTAGAGATTACAGCGGGGAGAAGGGGTTTTACACTGCTGCATAGAGGGGGAGAGAGTTGGTGTTGACGGTAGCAAGATTGTTGATGTAGATCGTCGTCCCGATCTTGCCCCGGTGGCACTCCGGCGCCACCGTAAGAGAGGGGGAGAGAGCCCCACTCCTTATTATTCTTCCTTGGCCTCCCCCCTAGATGGGAGGAGAGTGCCCCCTATGGTGCATGGTCTCCATGGTGGCGGAGGGGCGGGAGCCCCTCCGAGATTGAATCTCCCTCTATGTTCTCTTCTGTTTCCCGTTCCCCGGATATGGACGAAAACCGTTTCTTATGTTCCCGGAGATTCGTAACTCCGATTGCGCTGAGATTTTAACACAATTTTTTTCCGGATATAAGATTCCTTGCGTCCGAAGTAGAGCCCCAACCGACGTACGAGGTGAGCACGACCCACCACGCCATGCCTGCCTCCTCTAGCGCGCCCTAGTGGATTGTGCCCACCACGGGCCTCCGTTTGCGGTGATTCCAACTCCCAAAATCACATATATTCCAAAATAATTCTCCGTGAAATTTTATTGCATTTGGACTTAGTTTGATATGGATACTCTGCGATACAAAAAACATGCAGAAAACAGGAACTGGCACTGGGCTCTTGATCAATAGGTTAGTCCAATAAATCATATAAATTGTTGCCAAAAACATGTGAAAGGTTTGTAATATTGACATGAAACAATCAAAAATTATGGATTCAACAGAGACGTATCACGTGGCCACTGGTATTGGTCGGCAGGCCTGGTGGGGTATGCAGATGCATCCCAAATTGCGCGGCCACGCGTTGTGGCAAGTGCCACTCGACGGTGTACACACAGATCTTTTGCACGATGCACCGCCAAAGACCACTGTCCACATCGCACATCACGTTCAGATCGAAGTCCCACTCTCGGTCATGATACGGCCACCAGTTTACCTATTACATATACATTGGTAAGTTCCCACTCTAGGTTAAAAGAGGAATCAAAGAGAAAGGTGGTGATCGAGTTCATATACCTGCATAGTCGTTAAAGCGTCAATATCGTTGGTGTAGGTCTTGTACGAAGCCTTGTTTAGGCCCGTGTAGATTGTGACAACGTACCACTCGTAAGCTATGGTGGGGTCTCGAGTAGCGTCACTGTCTTCACTATAGGTGAGGGAGTCCTGGATTAGGGGGTATCCGGACAGCCGGACTATATACTTTGGCCGTACTGTTGGACCGTGAAGATACAACACTCAAGACTTCGTCGCGTGTCCGGATGGGACTCTCCTTTTCGTGGAAGACAAGATTGGCGATCTAGATATTATATTTCCTTCTTTGTAACCGACTCCTTGTAAACCCTAGCCCCCTCCGGTGTCTATATAAACCGGAGGGTTTAGTCCTTAGAGACAGAATCATAATCATCATAGGCTAGCTTCTAGGGTTTAGCCTCTACGATCTCGTGGTAGATCAACTCTTGTAACACTCATATCATCAATATTAATCAAGCAGGAAGTAGGGTTTTACCTCCATCGAGAGGGCCCGAACCTGGGTAAAACATCGTGTCCCTTGCCTCCTGTTACCATTAGCCATAGACGCACAGATCGGGACCCCCTGTCGGTGTCAAAACCGGCGGATCTCGGGTAGGGGGTCCCGATCTGCGCGTCTAAGGCTAATGGTAACAGGAGGCAAGGGACACAATGTTTACCCAGGTTCGGGCCCTCTCGATGGAGGTAAAACCCTACTTCCTGCTTGATTGATTTTGATGATATGAGTGTTACAAGAGTTGGTCTACCATGAGATCGTAGAGGCTAAACCCTAGAAGCTAGCCTATGATGCTTATGATTCTCTATCGACTAGCCTAGCCTCGGTTTATATAATGTACCATAGTCCTAGGGTAACAAGAGTCCTAGCCGAATACGCCGGTGGGGAGGAGTCCTTGTCTCGTTCACCAAGTCTTGTGGAATCTTCCTTGTATGCGGCAACTGTCCGAACTGGCCCATGAGTATACGGCCATGGGGTCCTCGGCCCAATCCAACTGATCGGGAGACGACGTGGTGAGTACCCCCTAGTCCAGGACACCGTCAGTAGCCCCCTGAACCGGTCTTCAAGTTGGGGACTCTCCTCGAATCTTCCGAACTGTTCCTCATCTTCGGTCGTCGGTCTTGAAAAATGGTTCAACAAATCTTCTCATCTTCGATCTTGAGGATCGCCGAAGTAAATCCGAAGAGTTTACATGTCGGGTATCCGAGGAGCCCCTTTAAGTTTCCGGCCTTTATCAATGCCTTGTTATTTTTATGCCACATCTCGGGTTTGAAGTTATTCTCGGGCGGCAGTCCCCTTGCATCCGAGCTCCAACGTCGGGTTGCATTCGAGGTATCTTTTGCAGCCACGCACCAGACTGCTTCCGAGCTCCAACGCCGGAATGTATCCGAGCTCCAACACCGGACTGTGTCCAAGCTCCAGCGTCGGACTGTATCCGAGATGTCATAGATCATCTTGGTTCAAAAAAGTTGAAGGAGTTTAGCCGAGATTAATGCAGGGAATGCCCTCTATGGAGCCAGCCACTGGCGCCCGAGCTTTATGCCGGACTGCTTCTGAGGTGGCGCACCACCCCTAACTGCGGGCTGATTTTTTTATTGGTGCAATTTATTCTCTGCCGAGATATTTAGCCAGTAGCCCTCAAGGTGTGTGCGTCGGTCTAAAACCCAAGATGTAGCTGAAGGAAAACATGAAACCCCTGATCCTAGTTGCCCCTCAGACTTAGGTCGATGCGCGAAATCGGCCTGAGGATCAACTCCTAGCTCGGCAGCATACATAGCAATAAAAACGCGGTGTGCAAAGTCCTCGAGACTCAGGTTGGGTGCGGCGGACCATCCTGAGGATAATAATCTCCTCGAAACTATATTGCACTTTAAATTTTCTACATTGGACAGGCAATGCAGTAACCCCGAGACATTGGTCGGGTGGCGACACCACATCAGGGGATCGATGTACCCCTTTAATATTTGTAAATAATAAGCACGAAACCCAGTAGCCCTGAGCCTTAATGTGGGCGCGGGTGGCCGAATTAAGGATCGATATCCAAAGTAAAATCACAAATTATGTGTAATGATTCTATGTATCCAAGTACTCTACATCATCAATGCTTGGATCCGCATTGTACAGAACTTTGTTGACCGGCCATCGGCTTCAACCTCCTCGGCCAGTAGCCGGGTAGTTTTTGTCCCACTTTATAAAGCCTTTATGAGGGCAAAGATTTACGGCAAACAAGGCAATCCCGCCATACGGTTTTATAAACAAAGGTACGCAGAGAGACATGTTATATTATTGTTTTAACATAAGAAACATCGTCCAAAGAAAATAGTCCCGCTATCGGTTCCTTTCTTTGGGTTTTCTTGCTATGCATGATCATGAAACCTCAGCTTCGATCAATGTGGGAGGAAAATACTGAGGATTTAGTTCGGGAAAAGCTTCCAAACTCTATGGTCTAGATGAACCAAAATTTTCACTTCAGTTGCGACTGTTTATAATCTAAAAGTGGCCCATCATCGACTTCTACCCCCTTGTAGATGCTATGCAGGGTGTTTCCGGAATAACAAAACAACCCTTAGACGACGTCTCGGTGCCCGAAGGCGATTGTGTTGGCGGAAACGGGGCAATTAACTTTCACTTAGTCCTAGGAGCTTAAAGTTGGGAGGCCAGCAAGTAGCCCCCCACTTAGTGTTCGGCGACAGCCGATGTCAAGCCGTAAACACTTCGGCCAATGTTATGAACGACCCGTCATTTAACATAGTCATCGAATCGCTGACCGGTTTATGCTTTATTGTGACAGTCAGTTTTCGGCTTTTTCCACCGAGGTGCTTAACCATGCGAGCTGGAAGCACAATCGCAGTGGTTCTCCTTTTGCACACCTAACCAAACAAATCGGAATGTAGGACGCAAGCACAGGAGCCGCGCAACCCAACTATCGACCAAAGACACAATTTGAAACCGATGCATATATAGCAATATCCGAGAATTTTTACCGAATCTCTAAAGGTGTCCAGCGTTGCACTGTGAGACTTATGTGGAAAACACACAAATAGTTGAAAATTGCCATAGGATTGGAAAACCAAAAAACGTCAATTAAAACTCAACGTCCGAACTAGATTAATTGTTCGGTGCCAATCAGAAAATTGGTCTTAGAGAAAAAAGTGTGCTTCTATCGTGCTTTAACATGACACATCCTATCTCAAGACTTCAAGCGGGTCAGCCTACGGCTTCAACCTCCTATCCCGAAGGCGGAGTACTTCTCGCTAGTCCAGTTTAGCAAACTTTGGCGGCTTTGAGAGGGAAATCCGTCTATTGACCACACACTCGCGTCGATAAAAGGAGTGATAGAAAAAAGGACTTTGCAACGACTAGGAAGAAGAACACTTATTATAAAACAGCTCACATAAATTTAAGAGCCCCCAAGTTACTTGGGTAAAAGAATTTTATGTATAATGATTGTACGTACCAAAGTACTTATATCATATCTATGTCCACCCGAACTTTATACGTGTCTTAACCGACCGTCTGCTTCTCCCTCTTTGGTAAAGGACCGAAAAGTGTTATGTACTCCCTCTGTCGAGAATATCGACGGTGTTTCCGATAACCAGGCAATCAGGCCATAAGGCTGTAATGGACAAAGCGCGCTCAGGGAACTTATGCTATATTACTGACAAAGTGTAAGAAGCATCTTCGAAGAAAATAGTGCATATGATACTTGTGCAATAGATTTTTTGTTGCTCATTATTATTATGATACTTGTGCAATAGATTTTTTGTACTCATGAGTTCCGTTGTGTGCCGACCATTGTTGAAAACAGTAAGAGTGCTAGCTTTCGGCTGCACCCAGTCTGAGGTCCGGCTCGGATGAACCGATCGTGACAATCATAGAGGTGCTCCCTTTACTCCCTAGCCGAACAGTCGGGAACGTAGGGGTAAGCACAGGAGCCAGGCAACCCAGCATGCAAATCGCTTAAGTCAACATGGTGCATATTGTGGCGTAATACACGAACAAGAAACAAAGTCGTACAAGTATAATCATATGCAAGAGGAAACGCTCCATCAAGGGAGCCCCCAAATAAACGGGGTATTTCAATATGTGGGTCACAAACAAAGTTTTGACAAGGAACTTTGTCACAAACAACTTTGTGCCAAAAAGTATAATGCTTGTTCAAACCAAAAAAAAAATAAGACTGAAAGTTTTTGAGCATGAAAGCAACTTAGCTGGTTGGTCGGCATTGATGACGCGGTCCGAGCTTGATGCGGGACAAGGTTCCAGCCTCTAGGCTGGTCCCGAGGTAGCCGAGCAGAGAGTTTGGCACCCCAAGAAGGTGAAGCCCCCAGCCGCGGTAATGGAGCAGTTCGGCGCGCCAAAGGCGACAACACAACTCGGTCGAAGGAGGCGACAACGCGGCTCAGTCTGAGTCAATTGGCTGCACAGATAAAATAGCGCAAACCAAAGGTAATGACAAATAAAGATAATAATGTATATTAAAAAATCTTCTATAATAACGTATATTAAAAAATCTTCTACTTATTTAATACAAGTGAGGAAATAATGAAAGAGATGTGGCCTGAGCGTCGAGGTCAATGTCGATGCAGGGCGTCGGCGTGATGCAGTGAAGGCGTGATAAAGCCCGGATTCACAGGTCGGTCCGAGTTCCGGATATGGCGTTCGCCGAACTATGCACGGAAACTGACTGAACCACCACGCAATCCTCGCTAATGCGGCCACCATTTGATAAACCTGTGTACAGATGATGGAACAAAGCAGAGTAATAATTTCTTGGAAAAAATGAACCCAAACGAGCAAAAATTGCTAGGATTAATACCACCTAGTTTATTTGTTGTAGTGGTCCGAAGAAAGGTTACTCCCAAAATTGGGACTCGATCCGCACAACCATTGCCTGATGGGTGATGAAGCGATGGCATGGCAATCCTGGCAAAGGTTGGCTCGCCACGGTGAAGCCCGTGGTCCAGCTAATGTGATGAAGCTGGTCGGCTGGTGACGCCAAAGTCTCCGAAGTAAGTTGATGAAGAGATGGAGAAGTCCTCGGTCTAGCCGAGGTGACGGAGCAGGTCGATAAGGAGACGTTGTAGCTGCCGTGTCAGCCGAGGTGTTGAAGTAGTTCAGCATGACGGACATCGGCTTGAAGAAGCAACAGTGCGGCTATGCCGAGGCAGGTCATAACTTGTGACGCGGTCAATGCTGGCTTGATGAAGTGACCGCGCGGCGATGCCGGTGTGCCCGCTCCCTGTAATCCGTGGGGTGGTGATGTCGGTGAGGATTTATCCTTCGCAATGCCGAACTATTGTTCGGCTGGCCGAGATGATGGTCCGAAGAAGTTGAGCTCGGCTCAACAAAGCGACAACATGTCTAACGCAGGTCGGCCGCCGTGGAGTGATGTTGTCGAGCTGGTTTGATACCGGCGCGACGGTGAAGTTCGTATTGTAAAAATACTTTTAATACTAGTGCGATGTGTTTGAGAATAAAACACAATACCCCATACGAAAACGTCCTTCAAAAAGGATGTCCAGAATCCCGTTCGTAAAGAAGATGAACTTGGGTCGGATTCATTCTCGCGCAGAAAATAGATCGGAAAAGTGATGCACTAATCGGAAGGTTTCCGGAGTTTGGACGGTCGGATCGAGCTGAATTTTTGGCAGGTGGTAGATATGGGAATTCCGCAGACGATCAACGGTTGGATCTTCCAAAGGACGTCTGATCTAGATGCTGGACACCCCACTCCAAACTCGTCCGGATTCTCGTCCAGATTCAACAGGGCTCTGGTATATCGGAGATTGCCGGAGATTCCTCCATCGGAACTCGGCAAATTTTTTGCAGGGTTGTTGTAGACTTTATTCCGCATAATTCCACCGAAGCAATCGTTTAGGAGACACTCGAGGAGGCAGTGGCGTCGGATACGAGTTTGCTATCCAGAAAAACAGCACGGTCGCCTAAGGGCAATGTTGATGTTGAGCCCTCGAGCTCCATGGATGACTCCTCCATGATGTTGATAGAGATCGGAGTTGATGTTAATGAAGGCCCTCATCCGAACATGACGATCGGAGGTAGGGCGCAGTCCTCGGTCAAGCCAAGGTGACCAGTCGAGCTGGTGACGAAGAAACCAACATTGTAGTTGACCTGCAGTCGAGCCATTGATCCTTTCGCCGATCACACAGCGGAACTCTCAATGAAAGCACCAATATAGGTGTCAAAACCGGAGGATCTAGGGTAGGGGACCCGATCTGTGCGTCTAAGGCTAATGGTAATAGGAGGCAAGGGACACAATATTTACCCATGTTCGGGCCCTCTCGATGGAGGTAAAACCCTACTTCCTTCTTGATTGATATTGATGATATGAGTGTTAAAAGAGTTCACCTACCACGAGATCGTAGAGGCTAAACCCTAGAAGCTAGCCTATGATGATTATGATTCTCTATCGACTAGCCTAGCCTCGTTTTATATAATGTACCATAGGCCTAGGGTAACAAGAGTCCTAGCTGAATACACCGGTGGCGGAGGAGTCCTTGTCTTGATCACCAAGTCTTGTGGAATCTTCCTTGTATGCGGCAACTATCCAAACTGGCCCATGAGTATACGGCCATGGGGTCCTCGGCCCAATCCAACTGATCGGGAGACGACGTGGTGAGTACCCCCTAGTCCAGGACACCGTCACCCCCTACCCGAGATCCACCGGTTTTGACACTAACATTGGTGCTTTCATTGAGAGTTCCTCTGTGTCGTCGCTGCAAGGCCTGATGGCTCCTTCAATAATCAACAACAACATGGTCCAGGGTGAGACTTTTCTCCCCGGACAGATCTTCGTATTCGGTGGCTTTGCACTGCGGGCCAATTCGCTTGGTCATCTGGAGCAGATCGACAGCTACGCCCCTGGCCATCAGGTCAGGTTCAGAAACCTAAACTACATGGCCGATATCGGCGGAGACTTGATCTTCAGCGGATTCGAGCCTACGCCAGGAGCGCTGGACAATCACGATGAGCGCGGCTTAGACCTGCTGTCGGACAATGCCCGACATATTGCCCCTGCAGGGGCCCCGAACCTAAATGCGGGGCAGATTACGTCGCCCAAGGACGGGTGGATGGACCCCGCCCCGGAGGCCGCACACCCATCGGCGGTAGAGTCGAACATAGACTTCACCCCTAAGAAAGCCTGTGACACCGGACCCCCAGACTCGTATCCGGCTGTAGGTTCCAATCCGCGCACTCCCGAGCCTGTCGAACTTGGTTGGCATCCGGTAATGGAGTTAACCGCTGCGGATATCTTCCAGTACTCGCCCTTTGGTGACATGCTGAACTCATTAAAGTCTCTCTCTTTGTCAGGAGACTCTTGGACAAACTATGTCCGGCACAAGGGGGAAGAAGGTGACGAAGAAATCCGTTGCCCACCCACCACCCACTTCATAGCCACTGTCGACGACGTAACAGACATGCTTGACTTAGACTCTGATGACACCGACGGTATGGACGTCGGCGCAAGAGACGATTCAGAACCACCACTCACGGGGCGCTGGACTACCACCTCATCATACGATATATACATGGTGGATACGCCTAAGAAGGGCGACGGTGACAAAATGGAGGATAAAACCCTCGGACAAAAGCCAAAACAACGGCGCAGATGCCGATCTAAATCAAGTCACAGTAAAAATAGTGATACCAGTGCTAGAAAGATAGACACCCCAGTCAACTCCGAAGGCAACAACGACCATATGAACCCAGCAATGGAGCAGGATGAGCCAGGTCACGATGAACACATCCTTGAGCAGACGCCCGATCACAGTGACCCCGAGGGACGAACTCATCAAACAACCCCAGGACAGAAGCATAGCCCGGACAACGCATTCATCATCCCGGAAACACGCTTGGAACGAGAGAACCTCCATAGAAGGCTTATGGCCACTGCGAGAAGTCTAAAGAAGCAGAAGCAAAAGCTTAAGGCCGCACAAGAAACGCTCAATCGCAGATGGAATATAGTACTAGACACTAAAGAAAAGTACGGCGACGATCGCCAAACAAAGAGCTATCCAAAGCGCAAGCTGCTACCAGAATTCGACGACGAGGCCGTTCCACAGAAGAATAATACGGCCAATAGGCCGTACAAACCACTTTGAATCTGCAATGGAGTAGATACTGATGACGCACATGATTTACGTGAGCTCCTTGATAAAAAGGCCGGCACGTCTAGGTCCATCTATGGATCTAAAGGACACACCCCGGTGTAGGACTATCATACCGATCGGATACCAGCTCGGAATCAGCACCGGACACAACAACAGCCGACGGCATGCCATAACACGCCCAGATACAGAGGGGCTGCTCACCCCCTGTGCTTCACCAAAGAGGTGCTGGACCATGAATTTCCACAAGGTTTTAAACCTGTGAACATATAGAGGCATACGACGGAACGACAGACCCTGGGGTCTGGATTGAGGATTTTATCCTGCATATCCACATGGCTCGTGGGGACGACCTCCATGCCATCAAATACCTTCCCCTCAAGTTGAAGGGAATAGCTCGACACTGGCTGAAAAGTCTCCCCGAAAATTTAATTGGAAGTTGGGAGGAACTCGAGGATGCTTTCAGGGCCAATTTTCAAGGGACCTACGTCCAGCCTCCAGATGCGGACTATTTAAGTCACATTCAACAGCCCGGAGAGTCCGCCCGCAAGCGTTGGAACAGATTCCTTACTAAGAAAAATCAAATTGTAGATTGTCCGGATGCCGAAGCCCTAGCGGCTTTCAAGCACAGCATCCGGGACGAATGGCTCGCCAGACACCTCGGCCAAGAAAAGTCGAGGACAATGTCAGCCTTAACAAGCCTTATGACACGTTTTTGCGCAGGCGAAGATAGCTGGTTGGCCCGTAAAGGCACCAGCGACCCAAATACATCTGAAATCAGGGATGGAAACGGGAAGCCACGGTGCAATAAAAACAAACGTCAAAACAAGGAAGAAAGTCTGGACAACACAACGGTGAACGCTGGATTTAGGGGCTCTCGACCCAGTCAACAAAATAAGCCATTTAAAGGCAACAAAGAAGGACCGTCCGGCCTGAACAAAGTCCTGGATAAGCTGTGCCAAATTCATGGCACCCCCGAAAAACCTGCGAACCACACTCACAGAGAATGCTGTGTCTTCAAGTAGACCAGCAAATTAAATGCCGAACACAAGGGAAGGGAAACACCAAGTGAAGACGAGGATGAGCCTCGCCAGCCGAACACTGGGGGACAGAAAAAATTCCCATCAGAGGTAAAAACAGTAAACATGATCCATGCGACTCGCGTATCCACAAGAAGGCGCGAACGCGCGCTCAAAGATGCATACGCTATAGAGCCCATTGCACCCAAACTTGACCACTAGTTGGCAAACCCGATCACTTTCGATCATAGGGACTACCCGACTAGTATTCTGCATGGAGGATCAGCTGCCTTGGTGCTCGACCCAATAATCGGCGGATACCATCTTACTCACGTCCTCATGGACGGCGGCAGTAGTCTTAATCTAATATGCCAGGACAATGTCCGAAGGATGGGGATAGACCCATCCAGAATCAACCACGGCAAGACCACCTTTGAAGGGGTGATACCAGGCGTCGAAACCCACTGCAGGGGCTCCCTCGTACTAAAGGTGATATTCGGCTCCCTAGGCAACTTCAGAAGCGAAAAACTACTCTTCTCCATCGCCCCACTCCAAAGCGGTTATCACGCATTGCTCGGGAGAACGGCCTTTGCCCGCTTCAACGAAGTACCGCACTACGCCTACCTTAAACTCAAGATGCCCGATTCACGCGGCGTCATAACCGTTAACGGAACTACAGAGCGTTCCTTACGCACGTAGGAACACGTGACGGCTCTAGCAGCCGGACTCTAAGCGGCCTCTAATATCAGAAAGCATGATTGGTCGTTAAGACCACGGACACGGTTAGACGAGTCCGGAAGCGCAGATCAACTTGATCTAGGCGCCACACATGTAATCCCATAGAGGACACCAGGGGCTACAGATAATTAATAAAGCCCAATCCTCGGCCTAATCTTATTAACATGCCAATGTATTGCACTTTTACTATCCATTAATGATAGCCAACTTTTCGCACGCTTTTTTCATACTCTTCTACATGAGTTCCTCTTTTTACAGACACCATCAGTGCGACACCCTCCCATGACACGGCACGACGGGGACAAAGGCGCAGATGTGCAGCAGGGCCCCGCTCAAAGGTTCCTTTTTAGATTAAGCCCCTGTGTAAACCTTCTTTATTGTCTCTTGTTGCTTACACATCCCATGGGTACTACACCCGCAGAGGATACTGCCGTTATTGGCATTTCGCCACGATAGACTAAAGCACGTACCCGGGAATACATGGTTCATAATAATGTGCATTACACAGCCCAGTATACGTTATAAAGTCCGAATACCTTCGGGAGTGTACGGTGTCGCGAGTTTGTCCTTATATGCATCAGCTCCAAATCATGTCTTTGGTCAAATGTTGGATTTGCCCGGCTCCTGGGTTCCCTGCCTTACGTTTCGTTCTTATCGGCTAAGGCGGCCAAAGGATAACTACCGCGATTGTGCCCTGGTTATTCCGGATGAGCACCTCAGTAGAGAAAGCCGAAAACTGACTGTCATGATATAGCGAGAGACTGTTCAACCACTCGAAGACGAATCGGAACCTTCAGGGTTCCTCCGGATTAACGAAGGACCGCTTACCGGTCATGTACACGCGCGCCCGGATTCGGATGCACGCAAAGGTACAAGGGGCTACATAGTAGCCCCACCGTCAAACTCCTATGGCTAAGTGAAAGTGTTAAAGTTATATAGTCCGGTTGCCTAGTTCGACGTGCGATCACCTCCTTAATGGACCAAGATGTTGGATCAAGTGTGATTACGCATATTTTTCGCGAACACCCCCACATTATAGGCGTTGGGACTGAAGCCAACGACTGCTAACTTTTAGAATTGCATTTATATA
>NC_041393.1:630774445-630802288 GCF_002162155.2 Triticum dicoccoides | reverse complement strand
AAAAAAACATCCCAGTCTTATCTCCCCACGCCCCACCTTCTCTGTAACCAGCGTCGCCAAGAACCTCCTCCCCGCGCCGCCGCCTGCGCACCACCGCCGCCGTGACCCAACTCCCCGCGCCTTCGGCCACATACCTCCGCGTCGTGACCCACCTCCCCGCGCCACCGCCCGGGTACTCCACCGCCGAGATCCACCTCCCCGCGTCACCGCTTGCGCACCTCCGCCGCCGTGAATGACCTACCCCAACCATCACCACCGCGCCACAGCTCCACCGAGCCTGCCGACTCCTTGATCCACTGGCACCGGTGCTGTCGCCCCAGCCTCCGTCTTCCACCGTCACTCGTGCATCGTGGCCTCCTTCCCGGACAACCCCGCCGCACCAGGCCGACTCAGATCATCACCGACCTTCCTCCCCTGCTTCCACCATGGAGGTAGCCTCCGTCTGCCGTCAATCATTGCCCCGACCTGCCCTAGGATGCCCCCGCGACCTTCCCACGGCGCCCCCATGACCTGCCCATGGCGCCGTCGTCGCTCTTGATTTGATCTCCCCTGATCCTTTGTTCTTCCATGTCGATGGTATTGAGCAAGCGCTGCCGGTCCTTGTGATCCACCATGCGTGCACGTGGCCAGGCTACCTACAGCGCGAGCCCCCGGCCAAATCCCACTCGCCGCAGCCGCACATCCAACGTCGCGTCCAGCTATGTTCGCTACCCTCCATAGGACATTGCTCCGGCTATTGCTTCAGCAGTCCAAGTGCCCATCTGTGTCCGTTCGAGTTCCTCCGCTCGTGCTCCTTCGTGCTGGAGCTTGTGCCGGCAGCGGTACACGCATATGAAGATCGGGCTAATGCGTCTTCAGCAAACGCTACGATGAGCGACCACCTCTTGCAGTAATCTCTCTCTATGTCCCTCCGCTTGTACAGCAAAACAAGTCGATGCTTTTCTTCAGTTTGATTTAGTAGTCTGAAAAAGATCGACAGTGGCACGGGTCTGAATTCAGTTCTCTCAATGATTTTAATGTTTGAAGTTCAGTTATACTGTCCCCACTGTCCAGGTTGTGTACCCGGAGGCCACCAAGAACCACGCATGTGAATGTGCTTGGCACTACTTTCTCTCTCTAATTGCTTCTCAGTACGACATCTCTCTCTGTCAAAGCAATCTTGTGTACTAACTGATATATAGCCAAGTTTTGTCTGTACGTCATGCTACTAATCTAATACTGGAATAACTTTGGCATGAGATGAGTGTGTGTTCAGGGTAGAACAAAAATATTTCAAGATTCTTTTGTGTTTTTTCAGGGCTTAAATCATGTATTCTGTACACATGAGTGAAGTTCGGTTTGCCGGAGAAAGAGGTGTTGCCACGGCCAATGCTGGCTGTTCGTGCATGGAAGTTCGTGTATACTGTTTGAAAACCTGGGAGCATGCTCAAAACGTTCAGAAATATCAATGACAGAAGTTCGAATATAGGGAGGTTTATGCTTTGTGTGTGTGTATACATTTTTTAGGGGATCGTGTGTTTGTATATATGGCAGCACAATTTTTTGTGCATGATATGCAGTTCTACAATCTCAATTGAATAAGGCAACAATTTCTTTCAGCATTTTCTTCATTTAGACATTTGTGTTAGTATCATATTTTGGTACTTATTGTTTGCAAAAATAACGACATTGTTTTCACTACAAATTCATGAAAAAAACTGTGAAAGGTTGTGCTCTCAATAGTGTTTAATATTGTGTCCGTAAAAATCACTAATTTTTTTTTCATTCTTCACGTTTTGAGTATATGTGACAATGGATAAAACATAATTATAATAATTAAAGTTCAAATTATTAACGATCCGGGTTAATATAACAAAACTCAAAATTTCCAACTATATAAGAACCAAACCAAGAGGTTAAAGTTTTAATAAATAGTGTATTTAGAAAAACAAATTAACCCACTTTTTAAAAAAAATCCTAGAAGTTCAAATTTAAATAACGGAGCAGTTCAATGTTTATTACAAACTCAGATTTCTCTTGTTAGTATCGAATAAAACCAAAGACATTTATTTTAAGGAAACATAATAGTTTGATGTTTATATACCAAGAAGAAAAGCGATCATCACCTAGGAAATGTTAAATCTCAAAGCTCAAATTTAATAATTACAGAGTACAAAAATATTATGGGCGTATAAATTAATCTCCCATGGATTCTCTAGTTATTAAAAAAGAAAAATAATAACCAGAAGTTCAAATTAAAATAATAGAGTAGTTCAATATTTGTAACACACAACATTTTTTCACATTTAAAAAAAACATGGTGGTTCAAAAAGTTTAGGAAAAAAGAGAGAATTTTACTGATTTCTAGGGAAAGCATAGAAGTTCAAATATAAATACGAAATGGGTCAATGTTTATGAATAAACTAGAAAAAAATTCCCGTTATTAATAATAAACCGAGAAGTCCAAATTACAAAAATAGCCTAGTACGATATTTCTACAAAAAGCCTTAGATTTTCCTTGTTACCAAAGAAATAAAATCAAAAAGTTCAAATTAAAAATAATGGAAGTAGATGGATGTATATGAAAAACCCAAAATTCCTTACCGTTTCTAGGAAAAATAAAATTACCAAGTTCAAGTTTCAAAAAAACTATTGACTCTTATTGAAAAACATTTTTTCTAAGAATAAACTTAAGAAGTTCAAATTTAAATAAGAGCGAAGATCCACGTTTATAAAAAATATAGATTTTTTCTCGTTACTACAAAATAAAATGAAGAAGTTCAAAATAAAAAAGGAACAAGTAAAAAAGGGTTTAAAAGAACCCCCCTTTTTTCTAAAAAAACTAGAAGGTCAAACTAAAATACGAAAGTGGTTCGATGTTTATTTGAAACCTAGGATTTTACCTTTTTTTACAAATCATATATTCATCCTTTCCAAAACACACACACACAAAGAAGTTCAAATAAAAAGTTAGGTATTGATTAAAATGAAATATAGGAAGTTCAATTTAAAATAACGAAGAAGTCCAATTGGGAAAAGTATAGCAGTTTGATTTTTTATTTAAAAACTTGGATTTTTCCAATTAATAAAGAATAAAACTAATAAGTTCAATTAAAAATAACAAAGAAGTTCATTGTTTCGAGCAAAAATTCAATTTTCATATTTCTAAGAAATACACAAAGAAGTTCAAATAAAAACTCAGACTTTTTTCGTTAGTAAAGCGAAAAAGAGAGAAGTTCAAATGGATAATAGCCAGAAGTTCATGTACCGCATGGTGTGTGTTTCATATAAGAAAAAAAGAATAATAAGGTGAAGTCCAAAATTTTGTTGCTAGAACTTCAATTGCTCAGCGCGAGAAAGTTCAAAAAAAAATTGTGAGAGAGGTTGAACAAAAATACGTGATAGAAGTTCAAGATGAAAACAACGGGAAGTTCAACTACTACACGAAATGCATTTCATATAGGAATATAAGCATATAAAACAAAGAGCTTAAACGGTTTGTTGCAATAAGTTCACGTGCTCCTCCTGGTGAAGTTCAAGATCTCTAGTGCGAGACGCCCAACCTTTAATTTCATGTAAAAACAGGCCAAAAACAACGTTGTTTTTCCATTTTTAAAACTACTATCACACAAAAACGAATTTGTATTGTCTATCTACATGAAAAAGTTGCTCTTGTTCATAAGTTTTCCAATGGTATATTATATGCTACATTCCGATCAATGGTTTAAAAGTTTTATCTATAACGCTTAAAGCACATTTTTACGCATTCAAAATAATATTTTGAACCGTCGCGAATATGAAAAAATGATCAACACAAAAAAGTTGCGTGTTTTCAACAGCTTTCCATCGGTATATCATTTACTCAATTCCGGGTAAGTGGTTTGGGAGTTACAGGTAAAAAAACAATACGGGGAAAACAGAGTGATGTTTAAGAAGAACTGCTATAGAAGTTCAACCTCTTCACGAAGTGCATTTTCGGAGACTTTTGTTTTTCCGATGAGGGCAGAACGCATGATCTCAGAAGTTGAGGTTGATAACTCCCAGAAGTGCACGTACTACACGGTGTGCATTTTGTATTAAAAATAGAATGAAAATGCAAAGCATAAAGTTTTGTTGCTAGAAGTTCAAGTGCTCGACTCGAGAAAGTTCAAAAATTCTTGTGTGGGAGAGGTTGAACAAAAATACGTGACAGAAGTTCAAGGTGAAAACAACGAGAAGTTCAATTACTACAAGGAATGCATTTCAAATGAGAATAAAAGTATAGAAAATTAAAAGCTTAAAAGGTTTGTTGAAAGAAGTTCAAGTGCAATGTTCGGGGAAGTTCAAAAATTCTTACGAGAGAGGCTCATCTTGTATTTACATGTTTAATTTTTTTTCCATATAAAAATAGAATACAATTCTTTACCCAAAATATAAAAAGGTGAAGTTCAAATTGAAATAACACAGAAGTTCGGATTTACCAAAACCTAAGATTTACCTTTTCAAAAAATAAACAGCACAACGCCATTTTTTGCACTTTTGAAAACAATCTCATAAACGTAAAAATGGTTCCTAGAAGTTCAAGTGCTCGGCGAGGGAAAGTTCAAAAATTCTTGTGAGAGAGGTTCACCGTGTGTTTAGATGTCCAAAATACATTAAAAAATATGTTGTTTTTTGTGTTTCAAAATAATTTTCTCAAACCAGAGAGAAGTTCAAAGTGATAACAACCAGAAGTTCACGTACTACATGGTGTGTATTTCATACAAAAAATACATTAAAGTGAAACAAAGTGAAGTTCAAACAGACATGCCCCAGAAGTTCAACTACTTCACGCAGTGCAAAAAATAGCACGTCAAAAGACACCACGCCAAAAATTAGAGTGAAGTTCAAACAGACATGCCCGAGAAGTTCAAGTACTTCACGCAATGCATTTCCATTCACGATGAAGGCAGAAATCGTGATCTCGTCGTTTTCTAATTTACTTCAAAACGATAGGAATATCATTTCTGTAAGTTCAAGTCCTCGGTTGGAGAAAGTTAAAAAAATATTGTGAAAGAGGTTTGTATAAAAAGAATATCATTTGTGTAACACTAACGAAAATGGATGGGAAAATTACAAACAAAAATATGTCACAGAAGTCCAACGTGAAAACAGCAGGAAGTTCAACTACTACACTGAATGAATTTCACAAGAAAAACTTTTAAAACCGCCGCGAGTATGAAAAAATGATCAACATGGAAAAGTTGCGTGTTTATAACAACTTTCCATCGGTATATCCCTTGCTTAATTCCGGTGAGTTAATGAAGAGCTACGAGCAAAAAAGTACGTGAAAAACAGAGTGATGTTCAAGCAAAACTGCCACAGAAGTTCAAGTACTTCATGCGATGCATTTTCGACGAACCTGTTTCGCGATAAAGGCAGAACGAGTGATCTCGCCGTTTCTGAAATTACTTGAAAATGGTTGGGATTCAGAGAAAACCATCAACATGAAAAAGTTTCACATTTTTCGTGGCTTTTCAACAGTATATTATTTGCCCAGTTCTGATGAAGTTTGTAGAAATTATGGTGAAAATATGTTTTTAGTCATTTTCAAAATCAACATAAAATCGTAATGAATTTGGAGAAACAATATATACCAAAAAGTTTCACATTTGTTCAGGCTTTCCAACACCATATCATTTGCTACGTTCGAACGTATGATTGAAAAAATATATTGAAACTACAAACTTGGTAGAACTTGTACCATTTTCTAAATTACTCTTAAACCACTCAAAACTAGAAAAGCTTTCAACATGAGAAAAAATCGCATTTTCATAAGCTTTCCAACGCCATATGATTTGTCTCAATTGTATTAGGCGTTTAGAAATGGCAACAAAAATACGAACTCGGTTGTTCGGTTTGCGAAATTTTACGATTTTCCACATTACTCTTTAACCATAGGGAATTAGAAAAAACTTTCAGCATGTGGAAGGAGCGGTTTTACAGCAGCTTTCCAACGCCATATTATTTGCCTCATTCCGATAAATGGTTTAGAAATGCGATCGAAAATACGATTCACGTTTTTTGTATGAAGAAAAAACAGTTTTCAAAACTGCTCTTAAACCACTTACATTTTGCCAAAATTTTAAGTTGGGTCATGATACTGGCCTCCATAGCTTTCCAATGGTATATCGCAAGCCCCATTTAGGCAATGTTGACAGAAGTTCAACCTAGCACTAGGGGAAGTTCAGGTCGAACAACTCAGGCAGTAAAATTGCAAAAAACGCAATTTCATCACGACCCGAGAGCAAAATCTGCCAACGAGCGAGATTTCTATTTAAAACCGGTATTTAGTTGCTAAAAAACGTTTCTAGATTACACTAACATCATATAGAACACTACTAACCAAAATAATTCGCGGGGGAAGCCACGGTTGCAAAGATAGCCCGAAGGTCGGGTTCGTACAGAGGGAAGTTCAGGCGCACGTACAAACAAAAATACGTCACAGAAGTTCAACGTGAAAACATCATGAAGTTCAACTACTACGCCGAATGAATTTCAGATGAAAAACTTTTAAAATCGTTGCGAGTATGAGAAAATGATCAACACGGGAAAGTTGCGTGTTTACAGCAGCTTTCCATCGGTATATCACTTGCTCAATTCTGGTGAGTGGATGGAGAGCTAGGAGCAGCGGATAGAGATATACGAGCAAAAAAAGCACGTGAAAAACAGAGTGAAGTTCAAGTACACGTGCCGAGAAGTTCAGGTTCTTCACGCGGTGCATTTCCGAAGAATCAGTTTCGCGATAAAGGAAGAACGAATGATCTCTCCATTTTCGCAATTACTTGAAAACGGCTAGGAATCAGAGAAAACCATCAACATGAAAAAGTTTCGCATTTTCAGTAGCTTTTCAGTGGTATATTATTTGCCCCATTCCGATAAAGTATGTACAAATTATGCCAAAAATATGTTTTTATTCATTTTCCAATTTGACTTAAAATTGTAAGGAATTAGGATAAACAATATATACAAAAAAGTTTCACATTTGCTCAAGCTTTCCAACGTCGTATCATTTGTTGCTTTTGGACGTATGGTTAAAAAATTATCTCGAAAACACGAAATCGGTGGAACTTGTACCGTTTTTGAATTACTTTTATACCGTTCCAAATTAGAAAAAACTTTTAACATGGAAAAGTAGCACATTTTCACAAGCTTTCCAATGCCATATCATATGCCTCACATGGATTAGCAGCTTATAAATTACACTGAAAATATGATCTCGGCTGTTCAGTTTGCGAAATTTTATGAGTTTCAAAATTACTCTTTATCCACAAGGAATTAGAGAAAACTTTCAACATGTCGAAGGAGCGGTTTTGCAGAAGCTTTCCAACGCTATATTATTTACCTCATTCCGATAAACGGTTTAGAAATGCGATCGAAAATACGATTCACATTTTTTGTATGAAGAAAAAACGGTTTTGTTGGAGCGGTTTTGTTGGAGCGCTGAACTGCGACCAGAATAGCTTTTCCACTTCATCATCTTTTTGATCCTCAAAGAACTTGGCCGCATCAGCCGCACTCTTCGCCAAATCCGCATAGGCGTTTGCAGGACTCCGGCGTCAATCCAGAGGAGCGTACTTTGGATCTAAAAACTTCATCCGCAACAAATAAGGGTTTCTGGCCGCGATTTCCCCGGCCTGTCGAAGCTCCTCCCGCGCATCCCTAATCTCGGAACGCGTCTCCTTGGCCGCATCAAGAGCCTTTTTCAGGTCAGCCGCATTAGCCTTATTATCTTTTTCAAGGAGCTCATACCGGTCGACGGCATTTTTCAGCTCCACAACCATCTCTGCTACCTTTTCTTCGCTCCGGCAATGAGTAGCCTGTTCGGCTCTCAACTCTTCGGCCGACTTCAGGGCAGCCGCACTGCTCGCCCAGGCCTGTTCCTTGGCCAGGGAAAGTTCCGCCCTTAGGGCTTCCACGGTAGCAGCACCGTCTCTAGTCCAAACACATAACATTAGCATTATGCTTCTCTCAGTTTTTCCTACAAAAGATAATAAGGAAAGTGGACATACCTTATGACTCGTTAAGCCGCTCGTTCACCTGCGTGATATCGGCATTAATAGCTCCAATCTGCCTCCTTAGTTCGGCAACTTCAATGGACCGGTCGGTTGCCGGATCCTTATACACTTGCGCATAAACACAGCGCGATCATTACTTACACAATATGATCCTCCGTTTGCCGCCTAGGGCGGACAACCAGAGTCTCAGGGGCTACTATCCATATGGAGCACACCTAGCGCGTGCGTCACAGCCAAAAATTATGTATTTTTCATTACATACCTCAAAGCCTCTGAGCAGGCTCGTAAAGGCTTCATTCAACCCGCTTGTGGCGGATGAAATCTTCTCGAGCACCATGCTCATTAATGAACGGTGCTCCTCCGAGAGATCAGCTCGCTCCAGAAGGCCCGTCAGTGTGTCCGGCCGGACGCCGAATTGTGACGGACCCTTCTTATCGCCCCCCGTGGGATCTGAACGCTCCGGGCTTAGGGCGACCGAAGTATTAGCTTCTGGCTTCGGCAGATCTGGACTCCTCCGTGACGACACCTCGGGTCACCCGCCTCATGAGGAGGAGAGGTTGGTGGGGTCTCACTCTCCATCATCTCCGGAAGGAGATCCCCCAAAGACGAACACTGTCGAGAAGAGCTACTAGCCGGACTGCAAAGAATGGATCCTGGTTATTGTTCTCGGAGAAGGAAGTAGTATCTTCATATTTACGATTAACTTACAACTCGGCTGAGGGCTGGCCCGTTGGTGGGCATGGTGTGGTGAGAACGCCCTTTGGGGCAGGGCCCCACGGTGAAGCTTTCTTCCCTTGTCTGGGCACCTCCGTCTCCAAGTATTCGGAGGCGGCCCTTTTCTTCCTGCTTGGGGAGGAGGCCTTAGATTACCCTCCCTGACTATCCTCCTTTGGGGAGGTAGCAATTCCCCCGGTTTGGATGCGCAATGTGTGAAGTTCTGCTTCTCTGTTCTTCCCTTTGTCTTTCCCTGAGGGCACTCTACTTAGCACACGGCCAAGCATCTTTGCTATAGCGGGACTTGGCGAGCCTTCGAGAAGCAGCGTCGGACACCTAATTCTCTCTGCCTTGCTGAGCCATTCCTGGCCACGGAGGATTTTCAGAATAATGACTATGATAAAAATAGATGAGGTGTTCGGTTTCTGGGCTACTTACTTGGGAATCTAGGCAATTGCAGCTCAGGCCCGCATCCTCGGTGATATCCGGACACTTTACTTGTGGTCCGAACAATAATTTACACATTCCTTCGAGCGTCAGGCCGAAGAAGTGCAGAATAGTCCGCGGAACCTCCGAATTGAACTCCCACATGTGGAGAGGTCGGCGTTTCCACAGCAACATCCTCGGATTAGCATTACCTGAATTATGCTGACGAGGCTAATGTCCCTTTCAAGAAGCTCCCGGATACGGCTTTGCAATGTTGGTACGTCACTAGCAGATCCCCAATCCCGTCCAATATCGGTCCATGACGCCAGTTGAGAAGGAGGGCCCGAACGGAAGTCGGGGCAGCCACCCACTTTGTGCGTCTGGGAGCCATGACGTAAAACCACCTCCGCTGCCATCGATCGGACACCTCCAGGAAGGAGCCCTCTGGCCATGGGGCGTCGGCATTCCTGCTTATCACAGCACCTCCGCACTCTGCATGTCGCCCCTCAGTCATCTTAGGATTCAATTGAAGGTCTTGAGCCATAAACCGAAGTGTGGAGTGACATGGAGAAAAGCTTCGCACACAATGATGAACGATGAGATATGGAGGATAGCGTCCGGAGCTAGATCGTGAAAATCTAGCCCATAGTAGAACATTAGCCCTCTCACAAAGGGATCGAGGGAGAAGCCTAAGCCATGAAGGAAGTGAGAAACAAATATGACACTCTCGTTGGGCTCAGGGGTAGGGATGACCTGCCCTGGAGCAGGAAGCATGTGCTTGATGTCGGCAGTCAGATATCCGACCTCCCTAAGCTTCACAATGTTCTCCTCTGTGACCGAGGAGGCCACCCACCGGCCTTGGTTGGATCCGGAAATGGTGGAGGATCCGGGGTGCTTGAGTTTGGGTTTCGGGTGTTAGAACTCGAGATGCGAAAAGGCGCAAGGGTGATGGAAAAGAGGGATAGGCCTCGGCCCCTTTATAAAGGGGGTGAATATCAAGCGTCCTCAGCGTAACCGCTCGGGACTTGCCTAAAAACACGGAGTCATACCAACAGGCGTCATGGGGCTACACGCTCCCGTATTGATGGAAAATCCTGCGATAAGGGGAGCATGATCTCTGCTTTGGCAGGGTGTGCCAATAAAACCACCTCACAACGCGTATCGAGGCAGGCCAAGAAAAACCAGTTCGTGTTGTACCAGACCACGGCGTAAGAACACACCGTACAAAAATTGCCAGCAGATCAGATTTATGAAGTGCTATGCTCTCTACAGAGGTGTACGGAAATTATCTCGCAATACCAGACGCAATCATTAATCTACTTTGGAGTATTCGGAGATGGAACCCGCCTTGCGCAATGCCGAAGACAAAACTGCGCGCCGAACTCATCGTCATTGAAGCCTGGTTCATGGGCTACTGAGGGAGTCCTGGATTAGGGGGTATCTGGACAGCCGGACTATATACTTTGGCCGGACTGTTGGAGCGTGAAGATACAAGACTCAAGACCTCGTCCCGTGTCCGGATGGGACTCTCCTTTGCGTGGAAGACAAGATTGGCGATCCAGATATTATATTTCCTTCTTTGTAATCGACTCCATGTAAACCATAGCCCCCTCCGGTGTCTATATAAACTGGAGGGTTTAGTCCTTAGAGACAGAATCATAATCATCATAGGCTAGCTTCTAGGGTTTAGCCTCTACGATCTCGTGGTAGATCAACTCTTGTAACACTCATATCATCAATATTAATCAAGCAGGAAGTAGGGTTTTACCTCCATCGAGAGGGCCCGAACCTGGGTAAAACATCGTGTCCCTTGCCTCCTGTTACCATTAGCCATAGACGCACAGATCGGGACCCCCTATCCGAGATCCGCCGGTTTTGACACCAACAATAGGCACCCCATGGGCATCTTTGCAGCTTCTCCGGACGCCTCACCGGCAGCCGCTCCCACGTCCAAATGGGGAGGGCCCAAACAAAGCCACCCATATTGTACTTGTCTCCCATCCATTGGGTTGCGTCATCAAGCTGCAAAACATCAAAAGAGGATCAGATATAACAAAATGTCATGGACATACTTTCGTAGGTAGGCAATGAGATACTCTCTTGCCGAACGGTATAGGTAGGCGAGAGATGTGGTATAGGTAGGCGAGAGATGCGGTCCCCGAACTGTACCCCAGTCGGCTAGGAAGAATAGATACGACCAGTTGGCAGAGTTCCCGGAGATGTTTGGAAAGATGACCTCCGTGAGAACATACCACATGTAGGCCCTCGCGGACCACTCCACAGTCGCCTCATCGGCGTCTTCGAGGCATGTCTTCCGGTGCTCCGAGAGCCAGGGCAACGATACACCGGATGTACGGTTACCATTAGCACCGAGGCAGTCGCCGATGAGGGTGGTAACTCTCTGCTGCCAGTTGGTCCTCTCCACTCACCCGGTGAGTGCTTGACCATCGATCGGCATGGCAGTCATATCCCCGCATGGGAGATGGAAAGAATGGGTGGACAAGCATCGGCGGCTGACGCTTGAACTGTAACACGAAACCCAACAGTCAGGCTCTCTTGAAGTACAACGCGTAGCGCTCGTCATAGTCCATATTCAAGGCAACCCCGTGACCCCTCATGCGCAGTGGTTGGAGCATCTGCCAAAAAGTGGAAGGAAAAAGTTAGGAACTTATTTTCATCAATCTGAAAACTTTGATCACTATATCCTTCTTACTACTTACCACTATGTTCTCTATGAAACGGGCACGATGACCCTTGTCGAATGCGTAGTCAAGCATGGAGTACCGTGGGCCGATGTTGTCCGCAAGAGGTGCCCGCCTTAATAAAATTTCATAAACAAAAGCATCATAAGCATAAGCATACATAAACAAAAAATGAAATTTCTTGGTTACATGAACTAGGATTCATCTTAAGCATATTCCTCCAACAACATCTACTACACATCATGGATCACATCATATCAACATGCATATCAAAATAAAATCCTCCAACATGCATCATATCATCATTTTTTATCAATTTTTTTTGAAATAGAGTTCATCTTGAATGTATTTTCTCCAAACTACATCTTCATATCCTCATATCAACATGCATCATAAAACAAAACAAGTCCTCCCACATGCATTACATCATAATTTTTTAACAAAAAAATTATGAACTAGGGTTCATCTTCACACTAACATATCAACTATTGGTTAGAGATCGTATTCAATACCACTAGTTTTAAAGAACTAAGAACTAGAACTACAATTAAGCTAAAACAATCCTAGGTGAAAAAAATCCAATCTAAGTTCAAAAAGATGAGGGATTTCAAGAAAATAATGCGTCGAATCGGAAGCAAGTTTGCAAACACTATTTGGAGAGATCGGAGGAGCTAACATTTCTCTCTTCAGGGCCATCTCGATCCCCGAAAAGATGAAGAAACGGTGAAGATCCGAGGGGGAGAGTGGAGGAGATGAGAGAGGGAGAGAGGGGCGAGGGGGGGAGGAAGAGCTGCTTGCTGGGGGAGGGGAGGGGTGGGGAGATGGGCAGGGGCGGGGGGTCAGGCGAAATAACTGCTCGCACCCTACCGCCAGGGACTGTGGTGGTAGGGTGCGAAGAAGGGTGACGGCGGCCATCTCTGCTAGCTGACGTGGATAAGTACCTTACCGCGAGGGACCTTGGTGGTAGGATGTCTAACCCTACCGCCAACACCCCTGACGGTAAGAAAAAAGGTCAAAACACGAAATTCGGCCACCGGGTGCATGCGTCAAATGTGTATGCCATGTTACCTATGTGCGCGGTAACGTTCTCCCTCGAACAACGTTGCAAACTTCTTCCACATCCCTTGGTGGTAATCATTATAGCTACAATAGAAGGCTCTCATGTTGCATCGAATATATTTGGGTGGGAACATGCACATGGTCCGGTAGAAATCAACTACCTAGCTTTAGCGACATCCATTACTACGGTGCTGTTGCGGTTGATGGTAAATTGGTCAGTAGGCAAAGGCATGTACATCAACTTCAGCTCTAAGTCGGAGAATATATGTCGAGGGACCGATTCAAGGGGGATGACCGTGCCGGTCTCCCAGCAAGAGAGCTGCTTCTCCTGTGAGCTCCCAGACGAGGGAAGCGAGGCATGCGGAACAACAATGGTTCCCAACACCTGCGAGCTCCCCATCTCGTTGTAAACTTGTAGACTAATCAATACCAAATCACAAGTATGTTTAGGACCATCAAAAGCTACGATAGCAGTACTCTTCTCCCGGTCTCTCCATGGAGTGTGTATACTTATAAACGGTATAATCAATCACTAGATGACCAACTCCTCTATGCTAATATGTGCATACGATGTGATCATCCTAGGTCGTTTATACCATCTATGATTGATTGATGGAAGCAGCGCCTGATGTTATCAATATATAGTGGTACTAACGTACCTGACAAGAAACAGGAGACTACGCTGCCGCATCCGAGTTGAGGCCAAAGTACTGCTCGGCAGGCACGAGTGCGTTCACGTCAGGCATGGCTGCAGAGGACGTGGGAGCCATTGACTGATTGCCTTGTTGCGGCGAAGGTCGATTCGTCGATGTGCTGAGGTGCTGGAGTGGGTTGGCGGCGTCCTCAGCATGACGGCATCAGGCAACAAGGGGAGGAGTTGCATAACGCCTCGTATCATGTAGCATAATAATTATATTTTTCTATGAGCGACAATCCAGTTGTTTTGACATCCATTGATCCGATTGGTCATTGGACTGCCTCGGTGCGGCACTGGTTCATGCACCTTTCTGCATATTTATGCATGTATTGCGTTCATTCCCTCCTTCCCTCATAACAATTCCCCACATCAATATTTCCTCCTTGAGAGCTTATATTTGAAGTACAGGTTAACTACCCCTATTTATTTGCCTACCTTCCACTTGCCCTTCCACTTGTGGGGAACACGTGCAAGCGTAGTCTTAGCTTGTCGAAAAACATGGTACACTGCTGCCTGTTCACACACGCCAAAGAGAGTAAGTGAGCTGACGGTCTTTGGAGTTTCTGTTCCGGCGAGCTGGCTCCATCACCCCCCTGTTGTGTGCACGGAGGGTGGTGGTTGTTGTGGCGGATGGTGCGTGGTTGATGCGTCGACCTAGGGGCATGGCCGGTGGAATCCGCCGAATCTGCCGTGTTGGGCTGCTCCGGAGAGAGCATGACAATTTTAGCTAGCACATCATGGAAAATTTATTTTTCATGCAACATGGCGAATATAGTTTTAGTTAATCATGGAAATTCTATGAGATGATTCATGGAAATTTAGTCTGTTTCATAAGCAAACCCTGTTTGTTTTTGCCATGGGTATTTATTTTGTGGAGTACAAAATTGCCATATCACATGGAATGTATTTGCCATACTTCATGGCATTTTTTCTCTCCACCATAGCAAGTATTTTTTTACGAACCATGGCAACTTGAGTCAAATGGCATGGTTTTGCCATACTACATGGCAATTTTCCCCCCAGACCATGGCAATTATATTTTTACAAAGCATTGCAATTGTTTTGAATGGTTTTTTTGTGTTTAGTACAATATTTTAGCCACATCGCATGAAAAAATAACTAAATGGAAATCTATTGCATGTTTACTATAATGTTATTTTTTTTCTTTTGTTATCATGGCATTTTTTACTTTATTTTCTAGTCACATCTAAAAGTGGGTTTTTATAGTCACATAAAAAATCAGAGCATGGCAAATTATGGCTTTACTTTTTTTTTGAGGTGGAACTAGGGATTTTATTCAAAGTTCAACACAGATGGAATACAAAATGATATCCGGGAGGATCCCTAGCCACATATGGCGACCCGCCGGGAGCGACTACGCTGCCTTAGCCAAAGCATGCGCCTCAAAGTTCGACTCCCTTCTCTCAAAACAGAAACTAATCTTTACAAAATCATTCATCCTCTCATTGATCTCACTAAGCAGAAAAGCATAAGAGGCACTAGCACCTCGCTTGATATCTGTGAGAACTTGCATGCAATCGGATGCTATTATCGCATGTGTAGTATTCAGATCCCTAGCCAGAACAAGGGCTTCATTGCATGCATGGGCTTCAAGACTCGGAGCATCAACTAGTCCGTCAAAGACAATTGCGCGATGCTCCCAAATAATTTCCAGAGTTGTCCCTACACACTGCCGCCGCCGCCCCTGTGGTTGCTCGGCGAGAGATAGCGCCGTCCACATTTATCTTGACACGCGCACTATCATCAGGTGGCTGCCATCTCGCTGGCTACTGCTGGATAACAGGACTTGGTGTCGACACTCTTTCAGCATTTGCCATTCCAAGTTCTTCAAGATATTGATTCACAAAACTGAAAGTTGATAGTGGACTTTGAAACTCATTGTCGTGAATCGCTCTCCTCCGAGCCCATCATATAGCCCACATCGTGACAAGGATCTTGGCAAGATCGTGTTGATCTGTGGTCTCAAAAAGCCAAAATATCCATAGCCTCGCATCATCAGTTTTGTTGGAAAGCATGTGTTCAAGGATATCCTCCTCACTCAAGGCCCAAACACACCTGGCCATGCGACAATCAAACAAAGAATGCCGCCATGAGTCCACTTCTTTGTTACATATGGAACATGCCGGTGAGGTCGCCATCTTCCGCCTGTGTCGTACTGTCCCCGTTGGCAAAGACATGTGAGCCAACCTCCACACAAAAACTTTAACTTTCGATGGGATTTTAACTTTCCATATCCGCGCCCATGATTTCTTCTCTGCCTCCTTGTTGGAGTTGCTCGCACGGTGTTCAAGCCACTCCTCTCGCTGATGCTTGATACCTGAGATCATCTTGTACGCGGACCGTACAGAAAAAACTCCTCGCTTATCATAGTGCCAAGCCCAAAACTCTTGCTGCACTCGAAAACTAAGAGGGATATTCATGATCACATCTACATCCGGCTTCACAAAATACTGCATGAGAGCTGTTCTATTCCAAGTCCGTGAAGTCGGATCAATAAGCTCCGAGACCACTTGTGGCGGATCAGGGGCGATCGAACACAAAGGTTTTAGTTTGTAATCCCTCGGTATCCAGTTCTCATGCCATATACTCGTGTTCTCTCCCGAACCGATCCACTTTATTAGACCCAATGCCAATACATCTCGTCCCTCTATCAAAGATCGCTAGACCTGGGATGGATGGGCTCCCAAGGTTGCATCAAGGATGGTTCCATCCGGGAAGTATCTCGCCTTCAGCACTCTAGCACTTAGAGAGTTTGGTTCTTGCAGAATCCTCCACACCTGACGTGCTAGCTAGTAATGCAAGATTAAACAACTCAATGTCGCGAAAACCCATTCCTCCCATAAATTTTGGTTTGCACATAGTTTCCTAAGATACCCAAGCCGGCTTCCTCTGCCCTTGCTTGCTGCCCCACCAGAACTTCCTCAAAAGGCTGTTTATGTGCTCACATAGGCCTCGCGGTAACTTGAAACACGCCATGGAATACGTAGGTATTGCTTGAGCGACAGATTTGATGAGGACTTCTTTCCCCCCGCAGACAAGCACTTCTCCATCCACCCTTGAGCATGCTTCCAAATCTGTCCTTGAGATATTTAAAACAACCCTCCTTGGCTCTACCAACATTACTTGGCAAACCCAAATATTTCTCAGCCAGCGCCTCATTATGCACATCCAGTACATTTTTAACTTCCAGCCGGATTGCCTCAGAAACTCCCTTGCTGAAATAAATAGAAGATTTGTCCACATTTATGCGTTGTCCTGAAGCATCACAATATAACTTCAATAACTTGTTCACTTTAGCTGCACATTCAGTCGTTGCTTCAAAAAATAAGAGGCTATCGTCGGCAAACAGCAAATGGTTCACTGAGGTGCGGACGCCGCTACCGAGATGCCCCTCACACCCACTCCCTGTGCTTTGAGTAAACAGGAGAGTCCTTCTGCAGCCAAGAGAAAAAGATATGGGGATATTGGATCCCCCTGTCGCACACCTCGGGATGGCCTGAAATCATCTAATCTTCCACCGTTAAACAACACATAAAATGAAACTGATGAAATGCACCTCATCACCGCTTCCGTGAACACGGGACTGATCCCTAATTTGAGCATGACAGCTTTAAGATCAGGCCATTCTAGCCGATTATATGCCTTCATCATGTCGAGTTTCAAAGCACAAACCTGTTAGACTTGATCTTTCTTGACTTCATGTAATAGAGACACTCATACGCCGTTATAAAATTATCGGTTATAATCCGGCCAGGAACGAAAGCGGATTGCTCTTAGGAGATCACCTCGGGGAGGATTACTTCCAGCCTATTGGCTAAGACCTTTGACGCGATCTTATAGATAACGTTACAAAGACTTATAGGCCGGAACTGTCCTAGAATTTTCGGACTTGCAATCTTGGGAATTAAAACAATGAACGTATTGTTAATATCCTCCGGTGAGTCCTCTCCTCTTAGCACCCTCTTGATCATGCCCGTAACCTCATCTCCACAAAGCTCCCAGTGCCTTTGGAAAAAATGTGCTGGAAAATCATCAGGACCGGGAGCCTTGGTCGGGAACATCTGAAAAAGTGCCTCATTTATCTCCTCATTCGTATAAGGCGCAATAAGCTTAGTGTTCATGTCCCCATTAACCCTCACAGGAATGTGAGATAGCACCTCCTCCATGCCAATGGTACCCTCTGATGTGTATAGGTTCTTATAAAAATCCGTTGCCATCCCTGCCATCTCATCCAGATCCGAACTCATAGAGCCATCTGGTTGCTGAAGCTGAACTATTTTGTTCTTTGCCCTCCTTGCACTTGCTTTCTTCTGAAAAAATTGTGTGTTTTTGTCTCCTTCCGAAAGCCATTTGATTCTTGAACGCTGTCTCATCATGCTTTCCTCTCTGTAAGACAACTCCCCCATCTTGTCTTGGTCCTTCTCCTCAAGACTCAGGCCAACACGATCCGGTGCAGCTCTTAGGGCTGCTAGTTTCATCCGGAGCTCCCTTAGCTCCTGGCGGACAGACCCAAAGGTCCTCCGTCCCCAGGTTTTCAAGCGTGTTGCTACTGTACTCATCTTAGCCGATAACATTGCAGCCGTAGTAGCTCGCTGCTGTTCCGTCCACAATTGCTCAATGTGTGTTTTAAAACTCGGCTCCCTCTCCCACATACACTCATACCTGAACGGTTTCCTCATAGCTAGCCGCACCTCGCTTGTATCCAGCTTGTTGCTAAGCAGAATAGGGCTATGGTCTGATTTTGCCGCCGTCAAGTGCTCAAATGTGGCAAAAGGAATCAAAGATGACCATGTCGGGCTCGCCAAAGCTCGGTCCAGCCGAACACGGCAGTAGTCACCGCCCACAATCCGTTTTTCAAAGGTCCATTCTAGCCCCTTGTATCCCAAGTCCGCCAGCTCACACACATCAACCGCCTCCCTGAACCCAGCAATCTGAATAGCGTCTCGCTCGTTTGGTCCAAACTGCTCCTCTAGCCTCAAGATCTCATTGAAATCGCCAATGCAAACCCAGGGCAGTGAGTTCTCACCACGCAGGAATTTTATAGTGTCCCACGTTTTATATCTTAAGCTCCTATTAGCAGCCCCATAGAAGCATGAGAGCTGCCAAGGGTCCTTTCCTGGCTCCGTCACCACTGAGTCGATGTGATACTGCGAGAAAGTTTTTATTTCAAAATTAACATTATTCTTCCAGTACATGCATAAACCTCCACTCCTCCAACTACTACCTACTCCAAAACTACTATCAAAACCTAATCTACCCGCCAAGCCTTCCACCCAGTACTTTGCAATTTGCGTCTCCACAATACATAGCACCATCGGCGTACACGCCTCCACTAGATAGTGGAGCTCATGAATCGTCGCGGGATCGCCAATCCCGCGACAGTTCCAACATAAGGTCTTCATTGAGCTCGGCGGTCCTCCTCGCAGGAGGCCGCCGTTGTAACGTCCATGTCGTCCGTCTCCTCCCCCCCATCCTGCTTCCTCCTTTTGGTCCCTTGAGTCTTCTCCGGTGTAGATACCACTCCCTCTTTGTTTGCTTCTGAAGAAGACCCCTTAATTAAGAGCACTTTCCCCGCAACCCTTCCAGCAAGATTGGGTACCAGCTGTCCCCTGATCACAAGCGTGCCATCCGTAGCCACAAGCCGCTTGCGCGCTCCCTTATCCTCTCCCTCATTCATATTATGCTGCCTCAGCTCCATCCCCGCTTTATTAGGCACACCTCCTCCTCTCTGATTGCTCCTGCCGGTCCTCCCCTACCTCCTCCTGCTCCTGCATCTCTCCAAAATCTGCCTCCTTTATCACCTCTTCCTCCCATCCTACCACGCCCTCCCCTCTCCTCACTAGCCCGGCCGTTCCAAGGCCGATCTACTGGGTTCTCAGAATCCCACAGCAACCAATCACCCCACTCAAGAGTCCTCGGGTCATGAACCCCATCCCCACACTGTTCTGCCAAGTGACCCACCCGACCACAAGCGTAGCAGAAGTCGGGTAGTTTCTCATAGTAGCCGCTGAATTTTTTGTGTTCTTTCAACGTAATGGGAACAAAACGAACCAGGGGTGTATTGACATCCAGAAACACCTTGCCCGCAAAGTACTTGCAGGGTTTATCTTCCCCTCATTGACAATGACATTAAACAGCGGCTCCCCAATCTTCGCTGCGACTCTCTCTGCAAGCTCCTTCCGCCTAGTGAGTCCATCATGTAATCCTTTTACTCGAGCCCACATAGGATACTTATTCAACCTGTACTTCGTGACATCTGAAAACCATCATACTCTTGCAACACCACCGGAGCCCTTCTGAACAGCCATGGCCCCCCTTCCATGATCTTCTTCCAATCTCCTAAGCAATGGCACTGACCCAGAAAAAGATTCGGTCCTTTGATGTTGAAAGTAACACCTTGGGCTGCCATCCACGCGTTCCTCATCTGAGACAAGAGAGCCGCATGGCTGAATGGCTTTGTTGTATGGACTCGAAACAGAGCCAGCCAACGAACATCTTTTACCAGATCCTCAACCTCCTCCGAGAAATCAAGGTCTTGTTCCTCCTCTCCATGGAGCCGCATACCAGCAAATTGATCTTCCAACTCAGGTTGCGGTCCCCAGTACTTGCCAAAAGCATTATCATCCTGATCCGATCTGCCTCCTCCCTCAAAACCTCCTCCCGTCCCGCTCCTATCCTCCATCCTCCCACCCTTAACTGCCCTCTCCGCCTCACCCCCGATCGCCTCGTCATCTCTTCCAGATCCCATCTCACCCCCCTGATCGCCACCTAACCCTTGTCCCGTCTCTTCCATCCCCATCGCCTCCTTCGGCTTCAAATCGGCCATGCAGATCGCCCCGCATGGCCTCAAGTGGTAGCCCTCGTTAGTCCGATCGAGACGAGCGGACGGCGATGAGGTTTGTCGTGGACTCTGGCTTGATCGCCAGAGGACAAGGTGGAACCCTAGAAAAACCTAGGGGAGTAATTATGGCTTTACTAGTTAAAAAAATTGGTTTTTTGTAGTCACACTAAAATTGGGCCAAACTGGGCTTTATTATTTTTTCAGAGCAAAAGGGCCAGTAAGCCCCTGGGGGAGGGTGTACGCGTTGGGCGCTTGTCGTGCCGTACCTTTTGTTTAATCGATGCCCTCCAGGAGCGGCTAAATTTAATGTTTTGACCCTTTTCTCAAACCTATTCAAGATCTGACCCCGGTTCGTAAAAATTTCGAGATCTGGCCCTTTTTGCTACCGCCACAGACTTTGACGGTAAGGTATAACATGCTACCGCCACGGCCTATGGCGGTAGGGTTTAACTGCGCCGTCACGGCCGTTAAACATGAAAAATACCCTACCGCCAAAGTCTTCGGCGGTAGCCCATTGTATCCTACCGCCAGAATTCTTGGCGGTAAGGTCTGCACCCCACAACACCCACCATCTCACCCACTGTAGCAGTGTATCCGCCATGCATATAGTATAAGAAATATTTCTTAAATGGAGAACCCCTGCCACCAGACATGCATGCTATGATGATGCACCGCTACAGTGATCCATGTCTCCATCCCATGCGTTGCTTCTGCAGCTAGCTGCATGCGCTAGCTCTAGCTCTGGCTCTATCTCTGTCATCCTTTCCCTCTCTTGCTGTTTCTTTGCTGCGTGGTGTTTCAGCCCCAGGACTAGGGCAAGGCCTAGAGTGGCAGCTAGAGGACTATGGCACGGCCTAGAGCGGCAGAGAAGCTACTCTCTATTCTGCGGTGTAGTGTATGCAGACCCTACCGCCAACAATTGTGGCGGTAGGATATAATGGCCTACCGCCAGCCACCTTGGCGGTAGGGTATTTTTTACGTTACGACGGAGTGACAGCGCAGTTAAAATCTATCGTCATAGCCCGTGGCGGTAGCATGTTATACCTTACCATCAAAGTCTCTGGCGGTAGCAAAAACGGTCAGATCTCAAAAAATTTACGGACCGGGGTCAAATCTTGAATAGGTTTCAGAAAAGGGTCAAAACACGAAATTTTGCCTCCTGGAGCGAACAAATCGTTCAATCTGGGCTTTCCGAGACTGTACATACGGGTCCTATAAATATCAATCAACCTGCTTCTTTTTTTATTAGAAAAAACAATATTTAAATGCAACATACTTAAGTGATGGAATGTGCCAAAACGTTTGGCCTCCAAGAGGCTCCCCCAGTGCGCCTCCTCACGGACCCCCTTTGCTCCCCTGCTTCCTCTGCTCCTGTCCACGATCGGATTGTCCTCTGCTTCCGTTGATGAACAGATCTGAAACATGGCACCCTGGCCTTTGACTTTCTCGCCCCGCATGAACCGGCAGTTGTATTAACCAGAAATGGTTGCAGGGTTGACGGGCATTTGATGATGGTTATTCACAAGTCTTCAGAAGGAGGAGCATGCAGTGAGGTGCGAGGAGGCCTGACTAGTGAGAGTAAATAGCGATGGGCGGAGATGACCTGCGTTGGCCAACGGCAAGGACGAAGACAGGACGAGAGGCATGTGCAGTTCATTTTGTATAAGCATTATCATATCTTTGCACTAAATTTGTACATTCAAAATTACCCCTGTTATTGTTATTAGTTTTAGTAGCACACCACTAATTAATTTCAACCTAGTGTTCTCGGCGTGTATTCTATGGTAATGTTATGGACATAGTCTATAGCATGATGTACCATCTTTTAATTTTTATGAATGGAAAGCCACCAATCTAGTCTTTTTGACATCCATAGATCCGTTTTGGTGTTAGCTTTTGCTTCAATGGAGCATTGCTTGGTGCACTTTCTCAATATTATTGTCACTGTTGTCTTTACATGAGTACCCCTTAGTACAGGACTCCAACGCATAGTAACATACAAGCTTTAGTGCTCATTCACTACTGGAATTTCCAACTTTGCCGAGTGCATACACGCCAAAAAAAAAACCTTGGCAAAGTGTCTGCCGAGTTTCACACCCGATGACATATATGACTCAGCTGACCATTAGTTTTCAAAGGCAAGTGCGTCGAGTCCTTTTTCTCGGGTGCTGAAATACTTTATCGTGTGCAAAATATAACAAACTGATAAATATACTGCATTGACGGAACGGAACGAGTGAGACTAGTATGACGTGTCACACGAGATCACCAGAGAACAAAAGACATGGGCACGAGCCCTATGGTCCGCCGCTAGAGCTCACTGTGGGGGATGGGACTTGTTGGCTAGAGATTCTCGGCCGCGTCGAGGTGGAACACCTCCTCCCTTCATCGGGAGCAAGCCGCCACGAGCTTCTATAGAGGTGGAGGCAACGCTGACAATATGTTGAGGGATGTGGTGGCAGCCTGCAGTGAGCTTTCATCGAGGGCCTCACGCTTCCCCTTATTGGGCATCTTCGGCAAGGTGCCGCTTCTGTAGACCGCAACAGGGAGGGACCGAAGGTTGGAGGGAGGGAGGCCGCGGCGCAGAAACGGGGAGTCGCCGACGAAGATGAAGCGTGAGGCCAGCGACGGTGTGGATGATTCGGCAGCAACACGTTTTGCAGTGAGAGAGAGATAACGTGAGAGCGAGATATACAAAGATAGATGGACAAAGAGTGACTGACCCAGTCGTCCGATCACATTCCTCCCACAAGGACGGTTCACACGGATTGTGTGTTTCTCAGTTTGTCGAGTGTGTAAATACTCGACAACCTTTTTTTTTTTTCTTTCCTTCTTTTATTTCTTTTTTCCTTAATTTTTGTTCTTCTATTCTCTTTTTTATTCGCTTTTTTTTGCATCTTCTCCTTTTTCTTTTTCATTTCTGTAAATGCTTGGATTCTTTCCTACCGGGTGGTGGAGTCCACACCTCCACGGGTAAAAATATCTGTAAGAAAAATGTCGTAGAAATGTGTTTAATGTAATAAATTAACATATTAAATAAAATAAAATGAACTAAAAAATTGCAAAATGGCATGTAACATGTAATTGTGTATCTTGAGTGCAGACAAAATTTCAAGGTCAACCGATGAAGAAACCGTCACTTTGCCTTGAAAGATGACATGTTCCCTCTCAAAATCTAGATTCTTCCTCAGAGATGGTCCGTTTTATAATATGCATACTTCAGAACTTTTGCGAAACCTTATCAAATTTGAACCACAACCTCTAGGTATCATGGGTAGGCACCATGCGATGTTTCATGTTTTTAGACTTTATTTTGAAAAATAACAGTAAGCTCCATGTTTGAGGTCGACTCTTGGCACCCTCATGTTTAAATATCCTTTCCTTTTCTTGGATAAGGCCACAAATAAGGTTTTCCAAACCAATTTTACAAAAAAAATGGAGAAGAAGGAAATTCTAACCCGCATCCGTTCGGAAGGAAGAACATCATTATCCATCTTTAAAAAGATCAAACGACGAAGGACCAAGATATGAAGAGAGCCAACGGTTCTAGAGAAAAATCTCTCACACACCTTCGCTGACACTAGATCGGGCATTGTCGAGGTATGTAGAGACCGGAGAGACCTTATTGAATACACCAATACCCGCCACAACCTCGTCAATTTCAATTTCAATTTCAATTTCATGAGGGAAACATAACATAAGGTGGAAAAATGGAATGGATGGACGAGTCCCCAGTCTTCTTGTCACCGATGAGGTAGCTAGACAGGGAAGAGGAGGGGGACTGATCGGTGGCGTGGGGGAGAGCTTTGGTGGCAGCTAGGGTTAGACATAAAAGCCAACCTGCCTCGCATGGTTGATGCATTGATGTGTTATATGCATCGGATCAAGCATGAAGGCCAAATGTGCTAGGTCTAATTGACAGGCTGGTGGCTGCATTTCATCAATTGATCACAAATCAATACTCAAATAATTTATCTCAAAATTCAATTCTTAATGGATATTTGTGGCATATTGTTAATTTTACCTATTTCTTAGATTTCAGATTTTTCATTTTAACTTTTTGAAGTTTAAATATTTTTATTGCCACAATTTTTTAGGAACTCAAAAGGCATTCTAGGTGTTTCAAAGATAATTCACATATTCCCTTTCATGGTAGCCACTACATTTAATTCTGAAATATTGCAAATAAATACGTTGGATACTGAATCAGGTTTTCCAAATTATATAACAGATTGAGATTCAAATTTGGAGGTTTATGTTTCTGAGCATTCGCACATGCTTCTCACTAAGTATGTGCGAACGGGTTGTATATACTTTAGGTTGTATTGAGTACTTAATTTACAGAAGAAAAGTGTGATGTAGACCTCTATACTCGTGGGGCCATCTACATTAGCGTCCTCCCGTCACATGGGCATCGAGTGCCTCCTCCTACTTGCCCTTCTTATTTTATACAAGTCCTTCTCTGTCTTCTCAATAATCTCTAGCCACATTGTAGTTTTTATCTTCTATAACAAATGCTTCTGTAGCTAGGTCCAGAACCTAGCTTTATGCCTTGATTGTTAACCAGGATGGTGGGTTCATGTTAAGTTTTGCTAGTTGTCTGTTACTTCGGCTTGGGAGGCACCGGGACAAATCACATCCGCCGAAGGCCTGTACATGATACGAACCTTGTCGTCGCAGCTACTGTTACGGAGGGAAATACGACATGGTCCAAATCACGTTCTAGATTTACGCTCATAGGTGGAATGCCGCCTATGTTAAAATAGAAACTGGTCTCATGTCGACACGTCTTCACCTTTGGATCTGCCCTAGCTTCCGTCAGGCAAGCATGTGAAGGCTGTGTTTTTTCAGGGCCCCGCTCCCCTCACTTGTAAAGAAGCGCAGTCAGGGGTGTTGACTTTACTGCTCCATCCACGATCCAGTAGCATCAGACGTCTCTCCTCCCCTGCAGTATTCTAGATGCATCAAAAACTCTGCATTCTCTGCTTGCTTCCCGTGGACGTGCTACCAGAACTAGAACTTCATAGAAAAAGAGAATCAGGCTTGTACAACAAATACTTTAGAGAAGAGGAGGATAAAGCGTTTACCATTTTTGTCACTAAACGAAGCTGGTATGGTGAACAAACCAGCTAGACTTATTACTTAGCAATCTTATTTTTAGATTTTTCTTATTAATTTTAGCAACACACCTCTTGTTAATTTCAACCTAACTAGTGTTGTTGATGCTCACTTAGGTATCGTCCAATGCACATGTTCTTGGATGAGGTGCTAACCATATTAAAGAGTTTAGTACATAAAGTTCACATTGTGTAGGTGCTTAACTGTTTGTATTGCTAAACTCCCTTCCATTTATTGATTTATCAACTAAACTTTTACATGCATTAGTAAGATTTCATTGCTTACGTTCACGCACTTGGCATTGTTTCTACCTGGGATCACCATACTATTCTCTCTCCTCCTTAATTGCCATGCCATGACATCTTTTTGCGTATGTCGCACTCTTAGCACGTTATTAGCACCTGCACATTGTGAAGCGCTAGGAAGGGCCTTGGTAGTCATGTATCACTGACACAAATCTTATAGCATAGAAGTTCTTTTTTCTGAGCGAACATTGATCTAATCCTTCTAGCATCCATCCACCTTATTGGTTGTTAGACTTTGCTTTACTGGAACAATAGTTCGTGCACCTTTCTCAATGCATATGCCTGCCTCCATTGCCTTTAGTACCTCTTAAATTCAATACAATTAAATAGAACTACCCTACTTTATTTGCCTACATTCTACTTGCGCTTGTTATTTATGCGAGCCCTCCATCCTCTCCATGCTCTAATCTCGAGCCACATGGTAGTTCCAACTCGTAACACATATACTTCAGTTGTTCGACCTATCCAGAGTTGCTTGATTGACAACCAAGATTATGAGACTGGTGTAATCTTTCAGTTGTTCGGGTTGGGAGGCATCAGAACAAGAAGATGTGCGGAAGTTCCATATTTAAGAGTACGTGGACTGATGGGGTGGTTGAGCCAGAAGTGGGGCTAGACGCACGCGACACCGTGCCGCGCAGCACCGGGAGGTAGCGGTGGCCCGAGATTCAACAAACAAAGAAGCCATATGGGACAGTGACCAAGAACGAGAACCAATTGAGCAGCATGTTGTGTAGCGGCTCCTGGGCAGTAAGGGTGTGTTTGGTAGCATGTATGGACATAGCCTAGTTGTTCTCCTCTCATACATGCCGAGTGTAGACATGTTCAGTCCATGCATTGCTGTTGTTTGGCAGCGGTGTATGCACTGAGACATGCTGAACTGAGACTTTGTTTGACAGTCTGCATGTGTTTAGCCATGCTAATACTTTTCAAATTCCGAATAATTTTTTTAAATGATGAACAAAATTGAAAAAACATGAAAAAAGAATTTAAACATATTTTGAAATTCTGAACTTTTATCGCGAATATAAACAAAAATTTAAATTCTAAACATTTTTTGAGAATTTAAATAAATTTTAAATTCCCAACATTTTTTAAAAATTTAACATATTTTTACAGTATGAACTTTTTGGGAAAAAAGTTTGAAAAAAGATTTTTGAAATTATTATTTTTGAAATTATTAACTTTTTTGAAATTTAAACAAATTTTGAAATTCTGAACATTTTTGAAAACTTAAACAAAATTTTAGATTCTAAACATTTTTTTAAAAATTTAAACAAAATTTGAAATTCTGAACATTTTTTGATAATGTAAACAAAATCTGAAATTTTGAACCTTTCCTTGCAAATTTAAACAAGTTTTGAAATTCTGATTTTTAAAAAAAATTTAAACAAAATTTGAAATTCTGAATATTTTCTGAAAATTTAAACAAAATTTAAAATTTTGAACAGTTTTTAAAAAATTAAACATATTTTGATGTGGTCTGGCGGGTGAGGACGAGGGTCGGTGTCAGCATGGCTGCCTCCATGCACCCTCTCTGGGTGCATGAGATGGGCATAGTTGAGGGTCTTTTTGCATCAGTTGAGTATAGCACCTGTGAACCCATTCACTTTACCAAACAAGCAAAATTGGGTCGGATTGGAAACTTTTACCCTCATGCATCCTTCATGCACCCTACCAAACACACCCTAATAGTCATCGGCGATGATGTGCACTGTCGACGTACCCGTCATGACAACTGAAAGCTGCACTAGACATCGACTTTGACCTTCAGCACTACCATGTCTAACTACTACGTACATCCCGTCGGCCTTGTCGCTCTACTTGGCTCTGATGGCGTTCGCTGGAAGGTCCGCGCTGGCCAGCAGGACCAATAACTGGGACCTGCATGTGCAAAATATATATCTGCATGCCCTGTTTCATGCGTAAACACTCTCTTCACTAA
>NC_041393.1:630767873-630774091 GCF_002162155.2 Triticum dicoccoides | reverse complement strand
CAATCAAAAGACCGTAACTATGCCACTCCGTTGATCCGGTAATATCTCTGCCCATGTGTAGCAATGCTCCCTTTGTAATAAGTCGCAAACCCACGCGCATGCAGTTTTCTTTAGATCATCAGGGGATTTTGGCCCCTCGGTTCCATTAGCAAATGAAACCAAGCAGTCTTACATCACGTTCCCAGATCGAGCATGTTCCACGTTCACAAACACCATAAAAACGGGAGAAAAGAAATCGCCTCGGCCTCCAGCCCAACTACTTAACACTTCATCATACATTAGGTAAAAATCTGTCCTAGTTTTTCGCTAACGCAGGGGGCAGCATGTTGAAGCAGCTCCTTCACCGGGTCCAACGCGTCTCGGCCAACCTCGCTTTGTCTTCTGCGACCAGCATCAGGCTCGCCATCTTGACCTGCTCCAGGACATCACTCCTCATTTTCTGCGCATGCAGTTTTAATAGAGGCACATGATCAATTCATTCATGTGTCGACTCGTGACCATAATGAATTAGCCCTTCGTATCTCTCTATTTGTTCATGTGTCATCTTGTGTCTACCAAATGATTAAGCGAGCCTGGTGACATACAAGCTTCAGTGCTCATTCACTACTACTCCATCCGTTCGGAATTACTTGTCTCGGAAATGAATGTATCTAGAACTAAAATATGCTTAGATAAATATTTCTGCGACAAGTAATTTCGAACGAAGGGAGTAGAATTTACAACTTTGCGTGAGTGCATAAAGGCCAAAAACAAAATCGGCGGCAAAGTGTCTGCTATGACTCCGCTGACCGCTAATTTTCAAAGGCATGTTTGCCGAGTCCTTTTTCTCGGGTGCTCGGGAAAGACCTTTGCCATGTGCAAAATAACACTCAGATAAAATAGCGCATTGACGGAACGGGAACGGAACGAACGACACTAGTACGACGTGTCACAGGAGACCACCAGAGAAGAATAGTCTTGGGCATGGCCACGGGCTGTATGGTCCGCCGCTGGAACTCGTGGGCCGCGTCGAGGTGGAGCACCTCCTCCCTCCGTCGGGAGCAGGCCGCCACGAGCTTCTGTTGAGGTGGAGGAGGCTCTGGCAGGAGGTCGGGGCGACGTGCTGGCAGCCTGCCGTGAGCTTGCATCGAGCACCTCACGCTTCGCCCTGTTGGGCATCTTCGGTGAGGTGCAGCTTCTGTAGTCCGCGACATGGAGGGAGGGGAGGATGGACGCAGGGAGACCGCGACGCAGAAACGGGGAGTCGCCGACAAAGATGAACGCCAGGCCGGCGACGGCGTGCACGATCCGGTAGGAACACGTTCTGAGGTGAGAGAGATACAGCGAGAGAGAGAGATAGAGAGAGAGTGACTGACCCAATTGTCCAATCTGAGAGAATCGAACGGCCAGGATGCGCGATCTGCGTCATGTTCCTCTCAGCCAAGCATGACCCTTCATACATATTGTGTTTTCTTCTTTCTTCTATTATGTTTCTTTTCCTCACTATTTTTGTTTTTTCTGTAAATGCTTAGGTATTTTTTCTTTTCTGGAAATGCTTAGATATTTTTTGTTTTCATTGCATTTTTGTTTCATTTTTTTCTTTTCTGTGAACGCTTAGATATTTTTTTCTGGTGGGTGGCGGAGCACCCGGCCCCCACCTCCCCGGCTAAAAGTATCAGTAAGAAAAATGGCCTAGAAATGCGTTTATGTATTAAATTAATGCATATGAATGTGCTTAATGTATTAAATAAAAGCAAATTAACTCAAAAAATTCAAAATGACATGTAACATGTAATGGTGTATCTTCAATGCAGACAAAATTGCATGGTTAACGGATGAAAAAACCGTCACTTTACCTTCGAAGCTCACATGCTCCCTCTCGAATTCTAGATTCTTCCCCGGAGATGGTCCGTTTTCTATGTACCGTAGTTCAGAACTTTTATGAAATCTTCTTAAATTTTTACCACAACCTCTAGGCATCGTATTTGGGCACCATGCCAAGTTTCATATTCGTTAGACTTTGTTTACCTTTTTTCTGAAATAAAAACCCAATAAACTCCATGCTCGAGGTCGAGTCTTGGCACTCTCATGTTTAGATTTCCTTTCCTTTTCTTGATAAGGTCACACATAAGATTTTTCGAACCAGTTTTACCAACTTTTTGGGTAGGAAAGAAATTGTCCCGCGTCCATTTGAAAGGAAGAAGATCATTATCCATCTTGCAAAAGAACAACACACCAAACACCAAGATATGAAGAGAGCCAACCGATTTAGAGACAAAAACTCTTGCAGACCCTTGGTCGTGAGACTGGAGAGACCTTATTGAACACGCCAGTACCCGCCACGACCTCGTCAATGACACGAGGGAAACATAACCAAGGTGAAAAAATGGAACGGGAAGACGAGTCCCCACTCCTCTTGTCATCGATGAGACTGCTAGACGGGGAATAGGAGGGGGACCAATGCGGTAGCGTGGTGGAGAGCTTTGGCGGCCGCTAGGGTTAGGCAACAAAAATGAACACTCCTCGCATGGTTGATGCATTGATGCGTTCTATGCATTGAATCAGTCATGCTGGGCCAAATGTGCTAGGTCTAATTTGCTAGGCTGATAACTGCATTTCACCAATTGATCAGAAATCAGTACTCAAATAATTTCTCTCAAAATTCAATACATAAATGTAATTTATGGTACATTACTAATTTTACCTATTTCTTAAATTCCAGATTTTCATTTCAAAACTTCAAAGTTTAAATATAACCATATTTTAGTCAATATTATTCTAGGTGTTTCAAAGATTTCAAATATTCCATTTTATGGTATCCACTAAATTTAATTTTGAAATCTACAAATAAATATGTTGGATACTGAATCAGGTTTTCCAAATTATATAACTGTTTCAGATCCAAATTTGGATGTTTATGTTTCTGAGCATTCACACATGCCTCTCAATAAGTATGTGAGAAGGGGTTGTATATTCTTTTGTACTTTAGGTTGTATTGAGTACTTAATTTACAGAACAAAAGTGTGATATAGACCTCTAGAGTCATGGGCCCGTCTAGGTTAGTGTCCTCCCGTCACATGGGCATCGAGTGCCTCCTCCTACTTGCCCTTCTTATTTATACAAGTCCTTATTCTCCGTCTTCTCAATAATCTCTAGCCTCATTGTAGTTTTTATCTTCTAACACAAATGCTTCAGTAGCTAGGCCTAGAACCAAGATTTATGCCTTGAGAGTTAACCAGCATAGCGGATTCATGTTATCTTGGCTAGTTGTCTGTTACTTTGGCTTGTATGACACGAAGCTTGATGCCTCAGCTACTGTTGGGGATGTAATTAGGAGATGGTCGAAATCATGTTCTAGATTTACGCTCATAGGTTGAATGCCGCCTATGTTAAAATAGAAACTGGTCTCATGTCGACACGTCTACACCTTTGGATCTGCCGTAACTTTCGTCAGGCAAGCATGTGAAGGTTGTGTTTGTTTAGGGCCCTGCTCCCCTAACTTGTAAAGAAGCGCAGTCAGGGGTGTTGACTTAACTGCTCCATCCACCGCGCAATAGCATCAGACATCTCTCCTCCCCTGCAGTATTCTAGATGCATCAAGCACTCTGCATTCTCTGCTTGCTTCTCGTGGACGTGCTACCAGAACTAGAACTTCATCGAAAAACAGAATCAGGCTTGTACTACAAATACATTTTTTCGAAATGGTACAACAAATACTTTAGAGAAGAGGAGGATGAAGCGTTTACCATTTTTGGCACTAAACGAAGCTGGTATGGTGAACAAACGTGCATGCTTCTCATAGTATGGAAGGCTCAAAGATGAGTAAACAACAGGGATGACGGATGACGCAAGTAGTTCTTCACTGGGAAGAATGTGTTGTAAATTTTGACCCTTCAGAACTCTGATGAAGTCTCCAGCATTAATGTATAGCTCCGTGCAATGAAGAAACAAGTGGAATTTTCTGAATGAAGAAACTTATGAAATCAACCAGTGCTAGAGCTCTAGGCATCGGGTATTTGCTCTAGGCATCTGTATTTCTGAATTCATGGTTCCAACAATATGTGTTCAGCCATTATGTCTTGAGTTGAATTTTGGATTGTCGACATAGTTAGTTAGTATAAGATTTGAGTGCTAGAATTGTGTTTGAACACAAAAGTAAGAGAACAAGTACTGTCGGTAGGCCTCTGTAGCCCTTGCTGAATCCATTTTCTTCGAAATTGTTTTCCATTTCTCACAGCAGTATCTTTAGCTATTGACAGTAAATTTTGATCTTAACTCGTCTCCGGTGCATTCTACAAAATTAAGCCCCCCACAGCTTGCATAAAAGGTTGAATCTTCTTGGATATGCATAATAGAGATGTCATTTTTCGTTCGCTGTTGTCCAATGCTTTGCAAACATTATAATTCTTGCGCTTAGAAAATTAGCAAAGCCGTACAACCATAGTGGTTGCATAGAGTAGGTCCATATCTTGATCATCAGGTGGATTGTCAAAACCCTCTCAAGCCAAAAGCGAGTCTTTCCAAGCAAACCACGGCTATCGCAAATGTAGAGGGGCAGAGCCGAACAAGAACTTGTCAAGAATGGGAATTCCAAGACCACCTAAAGTGATAGCCCAACAGAGTAACTAACAATTAACTTTGCAGTCTACTCCTGTGACCATGTTGGTGCCCGACCAAACAAAAACCCTTTAAACTTTACCGATTTTGTCCTGAACTCCTTGAGGGATGGCAAGCGGGGTGATGTAGTAAACCGCTTGTGATCCTAGTGTAATTTCTCTACAGTTAATAGTTGTCATGTATGTGGTCTTTGTCCAAATTTTTACAAACATGCCTCTAGTAAATTTCAACATAACTTCTCTAATGTGCACCTAATACTCTCATGTCATCGACACTCTCTACAGCTTAGAATGTCCCATGTGTTGTCCATAAGCGATTTGAAGGCTCGTATCCTACTAACCGATTCCATACACTGCATATTATGTAGCGATGCTAAGTGTCAAAGAGAACAGTGACGGCCATATTAGTTCCACTCCAAGGCTTAAACTATAATCATTATTTAGTTGTACACTAAGAGGCAGAGTGAGAGGTTAGGAGGGAGAACGGTGGATGAAGGGACATATAAGACTTTTGTATTCTCCAGCAGGTCCCATGGAGCGTCTACTGCCATCTTTATTTGCCTACACTTTACTTGCTCTGCTTATTTATACAACAACTTCTTCCTCCTTTGTAATATCTAAGCACATGTTAGCTTTAACACAGATGGAGTACTTCAGTTGCTCGACCTACTAAGCATAGTGTAACCAAGATGATGAGACTAGTGTTATCTTGTGCTAGTTGGTTGTCCACTAGTTCGGCTTGGGAGGCACCAGGGCAGAACATTTCCCCGAAAATCAGGTTGCAGGAACACAGTAGGTAGCTACACTTGTTGTTTACACTAGCTTTGGGCACGATCGGATACACGCATGCTGCCGTCTGAATTTATAGTTAGTGGTCGCTAGTAGAAAAAGGGCCATTCACCGGAACTAAATGGTCGTAACTAAAGCCCTCTACCTTTAGTCCCGGTTCGATCGGGAACCGGGACAGATGGGGCTCCACGTGGCCGGAGCGGCTTGCCCAGGCAGGGGGGCCTTTTGTCCCGGTTGGTGCCACCAACCGGGACTAAAAAGCTTCCATGCGTCAGCAGTTCAGGGGTTGGGTTAATTTAGGGGTTTCATGTATTGTGTTAGCTAGCTAATAGAGAGGAGTGTCCTCTTTTATCTCCGTGCTTGGTCGACGCTACGTATAGAGAGGACTCGACACGCTAGCTAGCTAGTAAGCAAATGAAGGAAACCATTAAGTACAGAAGATTGTCATGAACATATATACACAGAGAGAAGTGATCGACCTCTCCTTCTTCGATAGATTGGTCGAACAACAAGTTTTCGTTCGTATATCTATCCGACGCTACTGGCTATATATATATATATATATATATATATATATATATATATATATATATATATATATATATATATATATATATATATATATATATATATATATATATATATATATATATTCTAATCCTGAGATTAGAATATTTATTTGGATCACAAGGCCCTATATTGGAGCGACAGTGTGTTCCTGAGATCGCGAGAAACCCACCCGACCCCGATCGGTTGAAGGAAAAAAACAGCACCCACCCTCTCCCCCACGACCCCCTCCCCTCCCCTAACCTCTCCCGTCGTCACCATCGCCTC
>NC_041393.1:630756087-630767301 GCF_002162155.2 Triticum dicoccoides | reverse complement strand
GCGCCACCACCACAGTTTCCCTCCCCAAATCATGCCGCAACTGCCACCTCCGCCCTCCTCTGCACCACGCCCCTGCTCCTCGACCTCCGCGCGCGGCACTGCGCTGCAACTGCCGTCGTCGTCCAACCCCAAACGCCATCAACCTGGGCACGCCCCCTCCCGCTTGCTCCGACCCAAATCCGGTCAACCCCGCAACCCTCCCGTTCGGTGAGCCTCCTCTTCTCCTTCTCTACCTCCGACGTCCCACCCCTTCCCCCACCTCCTTCCGTGGCTGCGGCGGCACACAAAGCCGTTCAACGACACTGCCTCGGGCCGTTCAAGGACACGGCCCCACGACGTTCGCCCCCGCAGCGCCCGGATCACACTACCAGGATGCTCCGACGAGGCCGAGATCTTTCCTATGTTCACCCAACCCTCTCTCCAGGAGGATTTGAACTTCTTTGAATTTGAAAGAAAATTGCTTGCAAAAATTGTTTTTGTATATTTGGTTTCTGAAAAATGCACTTGGATGTGATGGATGAAATTAGTTTGAGCATAGTTGAACTACAGTTTGTTTACAAAACGTTGTGAAAAATGCAGGTTTGTTCGAAGCTGACGGCGCTCCATATGTGCAGCAGCAGCGCCGCCGCTATGGCCTGTCTCCCATGTAGAGCAATCAGCCCGCTGCTTGTCAGTATAGCTGCTGGCCCATGTATTACTCGCCTAAAACGTGATTCGTGGTGCCACCAAGAACCACACATGTGCATGTTCTTAGCACTTCTTTCTCTCTCTCTCTAATTAGTTCTCAGTGGAGGTAGTGCATCATCTGCCTCGTTTCAACTTGTTCAAACAGGTAGCACTAACTGATTTTATGCAAGTTTTTGTCTGTATGTGATGTTGCTAATTTAATATTTGAAAAGCTTTCCCATAAGATGAGTGTGTGTCAGGGTTGAAAAATCATTTCAAGATTCTCTTGTGGTTTTTGAGGGCTTAAATCATGCATTCTGTACACAGGAGGGAAGTTCGGTTTGCTGGAGGAAGACGCGTTGCCGCGGCCGATGCTGTCTGTTCGTTCATGGACATGCGTGTATTTCATTCAAAAACCTGAGACTGAGAGCATGCCCAACACGTTCAGAAGTGGAGTTTTCCGATGCTGACCTGCTGCCTCTCTCTGTGATGCAACATCATCTGCTCTCCTCCTCTCTTGGTGCAGCAGTTACCGCTTCTCTCCTCTCGGTGCACTATCGGTGCTAATCTAATAAAAAGGTGTATAAAAAGGTGTGATTTCAAAAGTTCAGGTGTAACGAACATTGAAGTTCAAACAAAAAAATGTAAAACAAAAAAAATCATGGAATTCAAAGAATAAAGACTATGGAGTTTTATGAAATTAATAGCACGCGAAGTTCATGTTTCAAAAATTCCGAAGTTCACGTGTACCACATACAGAAGAAAAATCATCAAATGAAAAAGGGACCACCTAGGCCATTTCACCGAAAAGCAAAAGATGCATAAAATGTCGCGACAAAATTCTATAAGAAGTTCAAATTGAAAATCCGAAGCAGGTCAACGTTAAAATAAATGAAGTTTTTAATTTCTAAAAGACAAATTTGGAGGTTCAATTTGAGCAAGGGGTTAAAAAAAGTAGTTCGAAAATATTTATAACGGATTTTCCCCGTTTGTAAAAAAATTAGAGAAGTTCAAATTAAAAAGGGGAGCATTTCAAAAGATTGTATAAAAACTGATTTTCCCCATTCTATAAAAACTAGAAGTTCAAATTAAAATAACGGTGCGGTATCATTGTTTATATAAAAAAACATTGTCCCCGTTACTAACCAATAAAATTAAGAAGTTCAAATTTAAATAATGGTGAAGTTCGATGTCTATAATTTTTTTGGATTTTTCACATCATTAGAAAATAAAACCAAGAAGTTCAAGTCCTCGGTAGAAAAAACAATAAAAAAATCATTGTGAGAGACGTTTGTACAAAAAGAATATCATTTGTGTAACACTGATGAACGGATGAGAAAATTACAAACGAAAATACGTCACAGAAGTTCAACGTGAAAACAGTAAGAAGTTCGACTACTATAGTGAATGAATTTTAGACGAAAAACTTTTAAAACTGTCGCGAGTATGAAAAAATGATCAACACGGGAAAGTTGCGTGTTTACATCGGCTTTCCACTGGTATATTACTTTCTCAGTTCCGGTGAGTGTTCCGGTGAGTGGATGGAGAGCTACGGGCAAAAAAAGCACGTGAAAAACAGAGTGAAGTTCAAGGTTTCATACCGAGAAGTTCAAGTACTTCACGCGATGCATTTTTGGCGAATCTCTTTGGCGATAAAGGCAGAACGAATGATCTCGCCGTTTCTGAAATTACTTGAAAACGACTAAGAATCATAGAAAACTGTCAACATGAAAAAGTTTCACATTTTCCGTAGCTTTTCAGCGGTATATTATTTTCCCCATTCCGATAAAGTTCGTAGAAATTCCGACGAAAATATGTTTTTCGCCATTTTCGAAACTGCGTTAAAACCGTAAAGAATTGGGAGAAACAATACATACCAAAAAGTTTCGCATTTGTTCAAAATTTCCAGCTCCATATCATTTGCTACAGTCGGACACTCGGTAGGACTTGGACCATTTTCTAAATTACTCTTAAACCATTCAAAATTAGAAAAAAACTTTCAAGATAAAAAAGTAGCGCATTTTCATAAGCTTTCCAACGCCGTATCATATGCCTCCATTGGATTAGCCATTTAGAAATGACATCAAAAAAATGAACTCAGCTATTCGGCTGATGAAATTTTATGTTTTTACAAATTACTCTTTAACCATAGGGAATTAGAGAAAACTTTCAACATGTGGAAGGAGCGGTTTTGAAGCATATTTTCAACGCCATATTATATGCCTCATTCCGATAAACAGTTTAGAAATGCGATCGAAAATAGGATTCACGTTTTTTGTGTGAAGAAAAAAAGATTTTCAAAACTGCTTTTAAATCGCTTACATTTTGCCAAAAAATTAAGTTGGGTCATAATACTGGTGTCCATAGCTTTCCAACGGCATATCGCAAGCCCCATTTAGGCAATATTGGCGGAAGTTCAACCTAGTTCATAGGGAAGTTCAACGTACTACTAGCGGGGCAGGTCAGGTTGAGATCAGAATATTATTCTCATCCCGTGATCAGAATAGTGTTTATATATATATATATATATATATATATATATATATATATATATATATATATATATATATATATAGACACACACACACACACAATATAAGATCTGTTACGTCCCCTAACATCTGAACTCAATTTCCACATGGTATTCTTCGTGTTTGTCGATGACATGGTCAAGAAAGAATCCCGCCAATTCCTCTTGAATTGCTCGTATGCGATCTTGTGGTAGGAGTTCATCCCGCATCTGCCACATCTAATTTCAAGAAGGGGGTCAATACATATATATGAATGAAACTGAACACAAATGATGATAATAAAATAAAATTGTGAATATTATTGCTTACGCACTTCATATTGTTGTTTAGAGTAGCCCCGCTCACAGGTGGTGTGGTGGATGAACTCGCAAATGTAGTATCCACACAAATCATTCCCAGGTTCCTGCCACAAGCACTTTACGAGAAATAGAGGTCAATCAAACTGATAAGCAAGCATGCTAAAGGGTATTGATGAAACTAGAAAGAATCCATGGGAGATGCGTGGAACTAGCTAGTAGCTAGTACTTACTTTCGGGTGGTCAAATCGCAGTTGCGCCGGCAGTCCCGGAGCTTGTGCGGTGAACTTCTTCCAAACCCGGCCAGACAAAGAAAACAACTACTTGATATCAGAAAATGAACAAAGTTGCCGATATGGTGCGATAATGATCGATTGAACTTACTTCTCGAGCATTTTAGTCATGGTCGCATACTCCTTCGGATTTTTTCGTTTGGAGTCTATGACGGTTACTAGTCCCTGCTCAAGCTTAATCTCTAGCAGAATAAAGTGGAACCTGCGCATGCATGCATAACTCACCAATTACATTACTATAACCTCGAGTAATAAAGGAAACCGAACATGCACAAGACAATAACACTCACTTGTATTCGTAAGGAAAGAGTATCGTAGCTTTGTTTTGATTTCAAAGTAACGATGCGAGCAACTTGGCCTCGGTTTGCCTGGCGTCATGTTTAACACTCCATTCATCCATGTGATTTGTGTTAATGAACCCAATATCACCTACTTGTCTTTTCTTCAATTCGGGGATCTTCAATCTGCATAATATAGTGAGGATAATTATATATACATGCAATGAAAGAGCTGAGCTATATATAGAGACTTATCTAATTACAGAGAAGTAGTACCTACAGACAGTAGCAAGTGATGATTGTTTTATCGAGGGCCTTTTGGTTGAAAAAGAACTCCTCATATGGAACTAACAACAGATCAATTCCAACGAGGTTGTGCTCCTCTTTAACCGATAGTGACAAAGTATTTTTCCCAGACTTCCTGCAGATGTCCATGTACCAATCATGGAATCTTTGCATCATCGTTGTTAGGGAAGTACCAGGTCTGACTAGAAGCTTCCCGTGCTCGAATCTTAATGTGTCCACCTCCATTGTTCCAAAAATTATTGCATCGTCGTCGGCCATGTAATCTCCAGGATTGGTACTGGGCAGCACCCCGAGAAGATTAGCAACGATATCGCTACACACACTGAGCGGGGGGCACGATTGCTTTGCTTGTTAGCCGATCTGGGGAATTTGTTTCCCTATTCTTTGTTCTACTTCTGGCTATACTGCCTCCCGTTCTAGAGGCTTGAGAGACGATGGACCGTATCTGTATTGCCTCCCGCCTCTGGCTGTAGTGCTAGACGCCGAAGCAGCCGGATCAGCTGTGGCAGTCTTCTTTCGTTGCTTAAGAGGCGGAGCAGCCAGAGGCGGACTGCTACGACGCGCCGAAGCAGCCGGAGCGGTGGCGTCTGTGTTCCGCCGTCGCTTACAATGCGGCGAAGGAGGAGGCGGGCTGCTCGGACACGCCGGAGCAGGCGGAGAAGGAGGCGGAGTACTGCCGCCTTCACGCGCCGGAGCAGGAGGCGGAGTGCCCTGATCACTCGCCAGAGGAGGCGGAGGAGGCGGAGTGCCCAGCTGACTAGCAGGAGCCGTGAAGTTCAGAAGCTTGATGTGCTACTCTGCTCCCCGAAAGGATTGATGCCATCCGCGCTTAAACCAAACCATACGTTCTTTGCGTCACCTGCAAACTCCTCCCAGCACTTTCTCTTGATTTTTCTCCACTGTGACCCGTCAGTGGGTGCTCTCAACTTCCCGTCTTTCTTACGATCAACTCTGTGACATCGCATCAACTTGGCATGCTCTTTGTTTCTGAACAGGCGTTTCAACCGTGGTATTATAGGAGCATACCACATCACCTTTGCATAAACCCTCTTCCGGGGGCGCTCGCCGTCAAAATCACCAGGGTCATCTCGTCTGATCTTATACCGGAATGCACCGCATACCGGGCATGCATTCAAAGCCTGAAGGATCGTGGATGTCGCCTAGAGGGGGGTGAATAGGCGCTTTAAAATAATTACGGTTTAGGCTTGAACAAATGCGGAATAAACCTAACGGTTAATTTTTCAAGCACAAAACCTACAACAACTAGGCTCACCTATGTGCACCAACAACTTATGCTAAGCAAGGTAAGAAACTATGTGATAGCAAGATATATGACAAAGAACAATATGGCTATCACAAAGTAAAGTGCATAAGTAAAGGGCTCGGGTAAGAGATAACCGAGGCACGCGGAGATGATGATGTATCCCGAAGTTCACACCCTTGCGGATGCTAATCTCCGTTTGGAGCGGTGTGGAGGCATAATGCTCCCCAAGAAGCCACTAGGGCCACTGTAATCTCCTCACACCCTCGTACAATGCAAGATGCCGTGATTCCACTAAGGGACCCTTGAGGGCGGTCACCGAACCCGTACAAATGGCAACCCTTGGGGGCGGTCACCGAACCCGTACACTTTGGCAACCCTTGGGGGCGGTCACCGGAACCCTCAAAATGCTCGGGGCGATCTCCACAACCTAATTGGAGATCTCGACGCTTGCCCGGAGCTTTACACCATAATGATTGAGCTCCAAACACCACCAACCGTCTAGGGCGCCAAGGCACCCAAGAGGAACAAGCTCTAGGGTGCCCAAACACCCAAGAGTAATAAGCTTCTCAAACTTCACTTCCACGTATCACCGTGGAGAACTCAAACCGATGCACCAAATGCAATGGCCAGGGCACACTGAGTGCCCAAGTCCTTCTCTCCCAAATCCCACCAAAGCAACTACTGCTAGGGAGGAAAATGAGAGGAAGAACGAAAGAAGAACACGAAGAACTCCAAGATCTAGATCCAAGGGGTTCCCCTCACTTAGAGGAGAATGTGATTGGTGGAAACGTGGATCTAGATCTCCTCTCTGTTTTCCCTCAAGAACTAGCAAGAATCATAGGAGGGATTGAGAGTTAGCAAGCTTGAAGAAGGTCAACAATGGGGGAAGAACACGAGCTCAAAGGATAAGGTTCAATGGAGAAGAAGACCCCCTTTTATAGGTGGGGAAAATCCAACCGTTATGCTCACAGCCCGCACAGAGCGGTACTGCCGCTCCAAGGAGCGGTACTACCGCTAGGGCGGTAGTACCCCTTCGAAACACAACAGCGAGGAGGCAAAAAGGCTAGAAGAACCGTCGGAGCGGTAGTATCGCTTGACCTCACGGTACTACCGCTAGGGGTAGCGGTACTACTCCTAAGGGTAGCGATACTACTGCTTGCGAGTGGTACTAAAAAATTACATCCGTGCCTACCACCGCTGGACTTGTAACGAGTTTTTGGTCCCGAGTGAAAGTAGTCACGGAAGTAGCCGCGGTAGTACTGCTCCAAGCGGTAGTACCGCTCCCAAGAGCGGTAGTAAAAAATTACTTCCGCTCCTACCCGCTGTAGTACCGCTGCAGCCTTTTCAGAACACCAAAACTACCACAACTTCTGCAAACGGACTCCGAATTCGACGAAACCAAGTTTGTTGGAAAGCTAGCAACAAGGGCTAACACAATCTTAAGAAATACCAATAATAAGCAAATGATAAAAGTCCCAAAAGAAAATGGTGAGAACCCTTCCTCGGATAAGACCGGTAAAACCTCCAACACCAAAAACATCATAGAAGACGCATGCAAACTCCATTTTCGATGAACTCAAGCTTGTCATCAAGATGACCATAAGCTCTAAGACTCACAAAGAGAATCAAACAAGAACCAAGAAACATGATGCAAGGATGCAATGGTTTGAGCTCTCGACGAACAATACGATCAAGCTACTCACTTGAGAGCCCCCTTGATAGTACGGCTATCGATCCTATAACCCGGTCTCCAAACTATCACCATGAGACTGGTAAAATATAAAACCTATCAAGGGCAAACCTTTGTGTTGCATGAAGTCCACTTGAGCTAGCTGATGACGATCTTGACTCCCTCAAGTTGGACCACCTTTCTTGATTGCATTCGCTCGATGAAGACTAGTTGATTGATCCCCCATACTCCACTATGGATGAGCCACTCTTTGGCACATCTTCACAAGTCCATTGATACCATAATGGACGGCAAGCTACAAGCATGATTTCGTCGTGATGCTCCACTTGAACTTGCACAACACAACCTTGATTTGATGTCATCCTCCATGGATTGTATGTGATCTTCCTCTTGACGCAAGCCCATGGAAGATAACCTAACCCCACATAGAACTCTCACAAAGACCATGGGTTAGTACACAAAGCGTAATTGATAATGCTTACCATACCATGGGATCGCTTGATCCCTCTCGGTACATCTTCTACGCTTTGTGTGTTGATCTACTTGAAACACTCTCTGTACTTAGTCTTGATCAACCTTGAATCTTTCCAACTCTATTCATTTGGATGATGTAAGACCAATCTTTGGATAATTCCTTAATAGCACCTTGGTCATCACAAACTCTCCTTGAAACCAACAAATGGACTCCAAGAAAAGCCTATGGACAAACCCTTCAAATATAACTCAAGGCAACCATTAGTCCATAGAGATGGTCATCAATTACCAAAAACAAACATGGGGGCACCGCATGTTCTTTCAAATCCTCGTACGCACCACGGTACAGGATGCAGTCATTAGGGCATGCATGTATCTTCTGCACCTCCAATCCTAGTGGGCAAACAACCTTCTTTGCTGCATACGTACTGTCGGGCAATTCGTTATCCTTTGGAAACTTCTTCTTCAATATTTTCAGTAGCTTCTCAAATCCTTTGTCAGGCACAGCATTCTTTGCCTTCCACTGCAATAATTCCAGTACGGTACCGAGCTTTGTGTTGCCATCTTCGCAATTGGGGTACAAACTTTTTTTGTGATCCTCTAGCATGCGATCAAACTTCACCTTCTCCTTTTGACTTTCACACTGACTCCTTGCATCAACAATGACCCGACGGGGATCATCATCGGGCACATCGTCTGGTAACTCTTGATCTTCAACAGCTTCCCCTGTGGCAGCATCATCATATTCGAGGGGCACATAGTTCTCATAGTCCTCTTCTTCTTTGTTGTCTTCCATCATAACCCCTATTTCTATGTGCTTGGTTCAAACATTATAGTGTGGCATGAAACCCTTATAAAGCAGGTGGGTGTGAATGATTTTCGAGTCAAAGTAAGACTTCGTATTCTCACATATAGGGCATGGACAACACATAAAACCATTCTGCTTGTTTACCTCAGCCACTTCGAGAAAATCATGCACACCCTTAATGTACTCGAAGGTGTGTTTGTCACCACACATTCATTGCTGGTTCATCTGCGTGCATTATATATAATTAAGTGTGTCAAAAACCATTACAGAACATCATGAATAGATAATTAAGTGACCAAATTAATAGACGTTCATCATCATATTAAAACCAAAGTACATACATAGTTCTCATCTAACAACATATAGCTCTCCAGAGCATCTAATTAATTAAACCATACGTTGGAACTATGTAATACATTTCAATGCGAAAACAAATGCGACCATAATCGCAACCAAGGTAACAATTGATCCAATGGCATAATGATATCAAGCCTCAGTATGAATGACATATTTTCTAATCTTTCTAATCTTCAAGCGCATTGCATCCATCTTGATCTTGTGATCATCGACGACATCCGCAACATGCAACTCCAATATCATCTTCTCCTCCTCAATTTTTTTTGTTTTTCCTTCAAGAAATTGTTTTCTTCTTCAACTAAATTTAACCTCTCGACAGTAGGGTCGGTTGGAATTTCCGGTTCACATACCTCCTAGTAAATAAAATCTATGTCACGTTGGTCGGCATAATTGTCATAAACAATAAATGAACCAAATATTATAAAGATAATATATACCACATCCGAATCATAGACAGGACGAGGACCGACGGGGGCAGATACCAAAACCATCGCACTAAATAATAAGAAGCAATAATAAAAGTAAAACAATTATACAAGTAACTATATAAACATACAAGTAAGATTTTGTTTCCTTTCAGAAAGAAGATAAGAACAAGAGGCTCACCATGATAGTGCCAGCGACGAGATCGGCGCGGACGATCGACGGCGGTGAAGACGGAGACGGGACGTGACAGACCGTTAAACCTAGACAAATATTGAGGAAAAATGGAGCTTGGAGGTCGAGCTTGCAGAGGAGAAAGCTTAAGTAGTGTGGCTCGGGCATTCCATCGAACACCTCATGTGCATAGGAGGTGAGCTAGAGCACCACAAAGCCCTCCCCTCGCCGGCCAGAAAAAACAGAGCAGTGTGGAGTGCTCTGCTCGTCAGCGAGGGGGTATATATAGGCATCACACATGTCCCGGTCCGTGGCTGGAACCGGAACTAAAGGACACCCTTTGGTCCCGGTTCAAGCCACCAACCGGGACCAATGATGGTGGGCCAGGAGCAAGGCCCATTGGTCCCGGTTCGTCCCACCAACCGACACCAAAGGGGCCAGACGAACCAAGACCAATGCCTCCACGAGGCCCAGCGGGCTGCCTGGCCTCACGAACCGGGACCAATACCCCCATGGGTCCTGGTTCTTGGCTGAACCGAGACTAATGGGCTGACCCAGCCTAAACCAAAGCTCTGTTTTCTACTAGTGCATGCATGTATTACTAGTCATTTTTACTACCTTCATAGTGGGTAGTGTCATAGGTGTGGTAAAATAGAAAGATTCATTTATTATTTGTAGAGTCATTTTACATTGGAAACCGCTATGTGATGATAACATACTCCCTCTTGTCCTTTTTAATCTGCATATAAGTTTTGTCCAAAGTCAAAGTATCTCTACTTTGACCGAACATATGGAAAAAGTATCAACATTCACAATGCCAAATCAATATTGTTAGATACACTATGAAATGTAGTTTCATAGCATATGTATTTGGTATTGCTGATGTTTATTTTTTTTAATATAAATTTGGTCAAACTTTGCAATGTTTGACTCGATATAAATCCAATATGTGGAGTAAAAAGAACCGGAGGGTGTATTTGGCTAGCCGTAGTGCTGGTATCTTAACTAGTATCATGCACTTTGAACTAGCAAACATGCTGATGTGGCAGACAATTAAAGAGAAGAGAGAGTGTCAGAGTAACATAGGTATATACCGTATCATAATAAATGTTATGCTACCATGTGTCATGCATGACAATAAAAAAATATCATCTATGATACTATGGGTAGTATCATACATTAGTATCATATGCATCATACTAGCACATGATAGTCCCCAGTATGAGTAGCCTTATGTTACGCCATTTGCATCTCTCCTCATTAATTACTTGTCACATCATATTTTTTGCCTACGTGTGACATGCATGTTATACTTATGTTACTACCACAATGAGCATCCTAAGGAGGCACGAACATGCTGGAATGGATAGAGATTCAAGGAGGTCATATAGTAGTTCTGCAGGCAAGAATAGGAAGAGTCGTAAAACTACACATAGAGGGAGTAACATAAATGGTGACATCACAAATATCTATAAAAATAGATTATGTGGTAAATAATTAATGAGGAATGAGGAGGTTGTGGTAACATAAGGTACAACATAAAACAGATTGAACTATGCATGCATGCATCAATGTATTTTCGTTGGCCGTCCAAGTCACCAGCGAAGGCGTGTGTTAATGCGAGCAATTGCTGTTCACACCATCTCGCCACTCA
>NC_041393.1:630743143-630755572 GCF_002162155.2 Triticum dicoccoides | reverse complement strand
GTTCACACATGGTATCCTCACCACTAACTTTCTCGTATGGCGTGACTTCGAGAAATCTGACAGAACTGGAGTCGCGGAAAGTCATATGCGGCTTCCTCCATTACTCTTCAGAGGATGTTGAACCTATGCCTGAACATATAAACACCATAAACAGAGCCTTCAGAAAATATCTAATGCTGGGACCCGTTTGTGAACTGATAATTAGAACTCCTTTATTTTCTATATCATCAAATAACAATTGAAGAAGTTGATTTTAACAAGGATTTCTATTACGATATCAACATGGATATGTACAACTAATTTACTGAACACCTAGTTCCGCCTCTTCCCAAAATTCATTTCTGAGCCCAGGCTCATTTGCACGCAGTGAAGAGAAAATCCACAAAACTACTAAAAAAATCAAAAAATCCGATTTTATTTTTGCATAGAAGATAATTTGGTGCATGAGGTGCCCTCCAAATTTTAAATCATTTGCACATATGAGTAGTTCTCGGCAAAAAATACAAAATGAGTCAGAACAATCCTTGAATAATAAACTTTTTCATCGACCGCAAATTTGTCCTTTTACAAAGAGTTACTCAGATGTCCAAATGATCAAAAGTTTGGAGCGCACCTCAGGCACAGAATTATCTTCCATGAAAAAAAAGTTCTCTGATTTATTTGAATTTTGCTAGTAATTCTTTTGGATTTTTTGTTCATTGCTGGTGCCGCTGAGCCTAGGCACCGAATCGCTTTTCCCCACCTCTTCCTTCATTCAGAAGTGATCTCGGAGGTGACGGATTCTTTGGTGCTTCTATTTCCGAGGAGAGGATGTGGCTCTTAGCCTCAGCATGTATGCACGCACTGGGGCTGCCCACGTGTTTGTCCTGTGGCAAAGGCATGTTTTATTTATTTATTTTACGGGTAGCCCAGTTGCCGCGGCTTCTCCTTGCACCATCTACTGGATCGGATTAGCTACCTCCCGTCTCGGCCAACCCACGCCTCGATAGCCACTAGTAGAAAAGGGGGCAATGGTCCAGGCCGGGCCAGCCCATTAGTCCCGGTTCAATCCAGAACCGGGACCAATGGGGGCATTGGACCCGGTTCGTGAGCCACGGGGGCCGGCCGGGCCACGTGGTCCATTGGTCCCGGTTCGGCTGAACCTATTGGTCCCGGTTGGTGGGACGAACCGGGACCAATGGGCCTCGCTCCTGGCCCACCCCCTTTGGTCCCGGTTGGTGGCTTGAACCGGGACCAATGGCTGCCCTTTAGTCCCGGTTCTGGCCACGAACCGGGACCAATTAGTTGCCTATATATACCCTTCGCCCGCGAGCAGAGCACTCCCACTACTCTGTTTTTCGTCGCCGGCGAGGGGAGAGCTTTGTGGTGCTCTAGCTCACCTCCTATGCACACAAGGTGTTCGATGGAATGCCCGAGCCACACTACTTAAGCTTTCTCCTCTCCAAGCTTGACCTCCAATCTCCATTTTCCTCAATATTTGTTTAGGTTTAGCGGTCCGTCACGTCCCATCCCCGTCTTCACCGCCGTCGATCGCCTGCGCCGATCTCGTCGCCGACACCACCGTGGTGAGCCTCTTGTTCTTATCTTCTTTCTGAAAGGAAAAAAAATTCTTACTTGTATGTTTATATAGATACTTGTATAATTTTCTTACTTTTATTATTGCATCTTATATAGTGCGATGGTTTTGGTATCCGCCCCCGTCGGCCCTCGTCCTGTCTATGATTCAGATGTGGTATATATTATCTTTTCATAACTATTGGTTCATTTATTGTTTATGACAATTATGCCGACCAACGTGACATAGATTTTATTTATCTTGGAGGTTGTTGAACCGGAAATTCCAACCGACCCTATTGCCGAGAGGTTAAATTTCGTTGAAGAAGAAAACAATTTGTTGAAGGAAAAAATTAGAAAAATTGAGGAGGAGAAGATGATATTGGAGTTGCAGGTTGCGGATGTCGTCGATGATCACAAGATCAAGATGGATGCAATGCGCTTGAAGATTAGAAAGATTAGAAAATATGCCATTCATACCGAGGCTTGGTATCATTATACCGTTGGATCAGTTGTTACATTGGTTGCGATTATGATCGCATTTGTTTTCGCATTGAAATGTTTTACATAGTTTCAGTGTACGGTTTAATTAATTTAGATGCTCTGCAGAGCTTTATGTTGTTAGATGAGAACTATGTATGTACTTTGGTTTTAATGTGATGATGAACTTTTATTAATTTGGTCACTTAATTATCTATTCATGATGTTCTGTAATGATTTTTGACACACTTAATTATATATAACGCACGCAGATGAACTGGCAATGGATGTACGATTCAAGACACACCTCTGAGTACATTAAGGGCGTGCATGATTTTCTCGAAGTGGCTGAGGCAAACAAGCAGAATGGTTTTATGTGTTGTCCATGCCCTATATGTGGGAATACGAAGTCTTACTTTGGCCGGAAAATCCTCCACACCCACCTGCTTTACAAGGGTTTCATGCTAGAATATAATGTTTGGACGAGGCACGGAGAAATAGGGGTTATGATGGAAGACGGCGAAGAAGAAGAGTACGATGACAACTATGTGCCCCCTGAATACGGTGATGCTACTGAACATCAAGAGGAACCAGACGATGTGCACGATGATGCTGCAACGGGCGAAGCTGCTGAAGATCAAGAGGAACCAGACGATGTGCCCGATGATGATGATCTCCGCCGGGTCATTGTCGATGCAAGGACGCAATGCGAAAGTCAAAAGGAGAAGCTGAAGTTCGATCGCATGTTAGAGGACCATAAAAAAGGGTTGTACCTGAATTGCGAAGATGGCAACACAAAGCTCGGTACCGTACTGGAATTGCTGCAGTGGAAGGCAGATAATGATGTGCCTGACAAAGGATTTGAGAAGCTACTGAAAATATTGAAGAAGAAGCTTCCAAAGGATAACGAATTGCCCGACAGTACATACGCAACAAAGAAGGTCGTATGCCCTCTAGTATTGGAGGTGCAGAAGATACATGCATGCCCTAATGACTGCATCCTCTACCGCGGTACGTACAAGGATCTGAACGCATGCCCGGTATGCGGTGCATTACAGTATAAGATCAGACGAGATAACCCTGGTGATGTTGACGGCGAGCCCCCCAGGAAGAGGGTTCCTGCGAAGGTGATGTGGTATGCTCCTATAATACCACGGTTGAAACGTTTGTTCAGAAACGGAGAGCATGCCAAGTTGATGCGATGGCACAGTGAGGACCGTAAGAAAGACGGGAAGTTGAGAGCACCCGCTGACGGGTCGCAGTGGAGAAAAATCGAGAGAAAGTACTGGGATGAGTTTGCAAGTGAGCCAAGGAACGTATGGTTTGCTTTAAGCGTGGATGGCATTAATTCTTTCGGGGAGCAGAGCAGCAATCACAGCACCTGGCCCGTGACTCTATGTATGTATAACCTTCCTCCTTGGATGTGCATGAAGCGGAAGTTTATTATGATGCCAGTTCTCATCCAAGGCCCTAAGCAACCCGGCAACGACATTGATGTGTACCTAAGGCCATTAGTTGAAGAACTTTTACAGCTGTGGAATGGAAACGGTGTATGTATGTGGGATGAGCACAAACAGGAGGAATTTTACCTAAAGGCGTTGCTGTTCGTGACCATCAACGATTGGCCCGCTCTCAGTAACCTTTCAGGATAGACAAACAAGGGATACCACGCATGCACGCACTGTTTGCTTGACACCGATAGTATATACCTGGCAAGCTGCAGGAAGAATGTGTACCTGGGCCATCGTCGATTTCTTCCGACCAACCATCAATGTCGAAAGAAAGGAAAGCATTTCAAAGGCGAGGCAGGTCACCGGAAGAAGCCCGCCATGCGTACCGGTGATCACGTACTTGCTATGGTCAATGATTTACACGTAATCTTTGGAAAGGGTCCCGGCGGACTAGCTGTTCCGAGTGACGCTGGGGGACACGCACCCATGTGGAAGAAGAAATCTATATTTTGGGACCTACCCTACTGGAAAGATATAGAGGTCCGCTCTTCGATCAATGTGATGCACGTGACGAAGAACCTTTGCGTGAACCTGCTAGGCTTCTTGGGCGTGTACGGGAAGACAAAAGATACAGCTGAGGCACGGGAGGACCTGCAATGTTTGCACGAAAAAGACAGCATGCCTCCAAAGCAGTATGAAGGTCCTGCCAGCTATGCTCTTACCAAAGAAGAGAAGGAAATCTTCTTTGAATGCCTGCTTAGTATGAAGGTCCCGACTGGCTTCTCGTCGAATATAAAAGGAATAATAAATATGGCAGAGAAAAAGTTTCAGAACCTAAAGTCTCATGACTGCCACGTGATTATGACGCAACTGCTTCCGGTTGCATTTAGGGGGCTTCTACCGGAAAACGTCCGATTAGCCATTGTGAAGCTATGTGCATTCCTCAATGCAATCTCTCAGAAGGTGCTTGATCCAGAAATCATACCAAGGCTAAGGAGTGATGTGGTGCAATGCCTTGTCAGTTTTGAGCTGGTGTTCCCACCATCCTTCTTCAATATCATGACGCACGTCCTAGTTCATCTAGTTGACGAGATTGTCATTCTGGGCCCCGTATTTCTACACAATATGTACCCCTTTGAGAGGTTCATGAGAGTCCTAAAGAAATATGTCCGTAACCGCGCTAGGCCAGAAGGAACCATCTCCATGGGCCATCAAACAGAGGATGTCATTGGGTTTTGTGTTGACTTCATTCCTGGCCTTAAGAAGATAGGTCTCCCTAAATCGCGGTATGAGGGGAGACTGTCTGGAAAAGGCACGCTTGGAAGGGACTCAATAATATGTAGGGACGGATATTCTTGGTCTCAAGCACACTACACAGTTCTATAGAACTCTACCTTGGTGGCCCCGTATGTCGATGAACACAAGAACAGTCTGCGCTCCAAACACCTGGAGCAGTGCGACGACTGGATCACATGTGAACACATCAGAACTTTCAGCTGTTGGTTGGAAGCACGTCTCAGAGGTGACAACACTGTTTGTGATGAGTTGTACTTGTTGTCCAGGGGACCATCTTTGACTGTATTGATTTGGAAAGGATACGAGATAAATGGGAATACATTTTACACGATTGACCAAGATCAAAAGAGCACCAACCAAAACAGCGGTGTCCGCTTTAATGCAACAACCGAGAGGGGAAAGGACACATATTATGGTTACATAGTGGACATATGGGAACTTGACTACGGACATGATTTTAAGGTTCCTTTGTTTAAGTGCAAATGGGTCAATCTATCAGGAGGCGGGGTACAGGTAGACCCACAGTACGGAATGACAATAGTGGATCTGAAAAATCTTGGGTACACTGACGAACCGTTCGTCCTAGCCAATGATGTGGCACAGGTTATCTATGTGAAGGACATGTCTACCAGACCAAGAAAGAGAAAAGATAAGGAAGCGAATACATCATACGATGAGCCAAAGCACCACATAGTTCTTTCAGGAAAAAGGGACATCGTGGGAGTGGAGGGCAAGACAGACATGTCTGAAGATTATGAAAAGCTTCATAAAATTCCTCCCTTCAAAGTCAAGGCTAACCCCAGGATCCTGATAAACGATGAAGATTATCCATGGTTACGACGCAATAAGCAAATGATACAAGCGAAGAAAAAGTGAAGACTTTCTCCCGCAACTATTATGATGATACCATGCCAACTTTGTAACTGACCAGTATGATACCATTGTCCGTTTTGTACATGCACATGCTATGTGGGTCAATTTATGATACCATGCCAACTTTCAACTTTTTTAGAGTTCATTTGAAATGCTTTAATGTCTTATGGTTCGGCCCTCGTAATAATTAAAAATAGCAACAATAAGTATTTTGTTGTAAGTAGAAACAAAATAAAATAAATAAAGCAAGAAAGAAAACAAAAAAACAAAAAAAGTGTTTTCAAATTTGAAAACTAATGGCACTAACAGAAGGTTTATAATTTTCCTAAAACTAAAAGCAAAAAGAATTAAAAAATAAAGCAAAAAACAAAAGAAAATAAATAATGCAGAAAACAAAACAAAAAAACTAGAAAAAAAATAAAAATAGCAACAATAAGTAAAGAAAACAAAAAACAAAAAAAATGCCTCCAACTGGGCCCCCATGGCCTGAATACGACTAGAAACCCTAGTATGGGCCAGGATTCAGGTCCACGGTAGGCTAAGAACGCCCACAGGCAAAGCAATAGCAAGTAGGCCCAAAAGCCTGCGGTGGAGAGGAGCTCGAGAGGGGTGTGGCAGTGAGGCTTATAAATCACTGCATGCCCCTCTCAACTAGCGAGGTGGGGCTAAAATTTGGCCCCGACGCGGGCAGCACATGGGCCTTTGGTCCCGATTGGTGGCACCAACCGGGACTAAAGGGGGGGGCATTGGTCCCGGTTGGTGGCACCAACCGGTACCAAAGGTCGCCGCTTCCCGCCCTTTTGGCTGCCAAAAAAGAGGCCTTTGGTCCCGGTTGGTGCCACCAACCGGGACTAAAGGGGGCATTGGTCCCGGTTGGTGCCACAAACCGGGACCAATGCTCGTGGTATATAAGTAGCACTTAGCAATTTTGCAGAGTTCATCACCACAGTTGCCCCCCGACGACGCCGAGCACATCGTCGCCGCCAGGCTGCCCCGACGCCGCCCGCCGCCCCCGCCGTCGCCGTCGCCATCGCCCGCACCCGTCGTCGTTGTCGCCCGCGCCCTCGCCGTCGCCCTCGCCCTCGCCCGACGCCATCGCCGCGCGCCGTCCCTGCCCCAACGAGCGCCGCCCCTGCCAGGCCGCGCGCCGCTCCTGCCCCGACGCCGTCGCCACGCCACTCCCCGCGCCCCTGCTCGCCCCGCCGCTGCCCGCCGCGCGCTCCTCCCTCTGTGAGCACCGCGCCTCTACGGTCCCGCCGCCGCCGTGCTATTTTTTTAGTTATACATGCTATTTTTTATATGTTTTTAGATTCATATATGTATGTATGTATTTTTTAGATATATGTATTTTTTTATGTTTGTTCATATATGTATGTAGGTAATTTTTACATGTTTTTTTATGTATGTATGTATTTTTTCAATTGTAATGATGTTTTAAAGTATACATATATGCTAAAGTTAGATTTTTAGAAAAGTTTTATCTATATATGTTCTCTGATTTAGTACATTTTAGGTTAGTTATTGTAGATATTAATTATTGTAGAATATGCAAATGTTTGTATATTCATATGAACAATGCATTAGGCAAAACCTTTGTTTTTTTTTGAAATTTTCTATTTGAACATTTTTTTAAAACAAGCAATACTAAAAGAATGAGAGGAAAAAGGAAAATAAGAAGAGGAAGAAAGGAGAAGAAGAGGAGAGGAAGAAGAGGAGAAATAAATAAGAAGAGGAAAAAAGAAGAAAAAGAAGAGGAGAAGAAGAAAGGAATAGAGGAGAAGAAGAAAAATAGAAATTTCTATTTTTCTTCTTCTCCTCTATTCCTTTCTTCTTCTCCTCTTCTTTTTCTTCTTCTTCCTTCTTCCTTCTTCCTCTTTTCTTCCTTTTCCTTATTTTCCTTTCTCGAGGGAGAAGAAGAAAAAGAAGAGGAGAAGAAGAAGAAAGGAATAGAGGAGAAAGAAGAAACTTTAACACGAGGGGGGGTACCGATACCCCCTCCCCGATAACATTATTTTCCCATGTATATGTATGTCGCGTCGTTGTCGATATAACCCCCTCGAGATAATTTTGACATGAGGGGCGGTCGATATATATACCCCCTCTCGACCGTGATAACTTACACAACGGCAGCACCCCCATCGGCCCTCTCGCTCGACCAAAACTCTCGAGGACACCCAAACCCTAGAGAGAAAACGATGTTGGTCTCCTACCCCCTCCCGCCGTGCCCCTACCCGACAAATTAACTCTCTCGAGGCCACCCAAATTTACCAAGTTAAAAGAGCATTGTCATCGAGGCCACCCCAAACCCTTGAAACGTTGTGTCGAGGCGACCCCAAACCCTAGAGAAGCAGCACCAAGGCCACTAACATGATTCCTTATTGTGATTAGCTAGCTAGTTCTACGTTTGCCACTAATATATATATATATATATATATATATATATATATATATATATATATATATATATCTATATATCCATTTGTACCATGTTTGAATAATAATTGACATGTTGTAAATATTTGCAGAAACTATGCACTCCCGAGACGAAGAAACAGAAGCGATGTTGGGGGACATAATCGCACAAGGAAGTGATGAAGTTGCGTCATTTCTCAAAGACACTGATGGTCAGGAAGGACTGGGTGAAGAAGAGGGCTATGTTCATGATGGCTTCGGCCCATTAATGCCGGTACAAGAAGAGGACTATGTTCATGATGGCTCCGATGACACAATGGAGGTATAAGAAGGAGACCGTGCTGACTGCTCCGGTGACCGAACCGAGTCCGGCCAGGTATATATATATTAGTTAAGCCCGTGCTGACTAGTTAGTTGATGCATCCATTGTTTTGGTATATGTACACATATTAATTACTCTCGTCTTTCTTCCTTATAATTTCTAGCCCTTCGGATTGAGCACAACTTCGGTAAGGAGACGAGGCCCGAAGAAAAAGTTGAGCTCGTAAGAAAAGTTTGAGATCATAGAAATCGCGCCCGACGGCGAACCGATTGAACCCATCCGGACAAAGCGCGCATTTTCTGCTCAGTGCGGGGTTCTTGTTAGGGACAAGATCCCGATCAGCATCCAACAATGGTATAAGCCTAAGGAGGAAGAACCTGAGGTGTCTTGTGTCAATGATATGTAGAAAGAAGATCTTTGGACTCAGCTGAAGGCAAATTTCACCCTACCGCCAGAGGAGGATCCGGAGAAGCCAGTTAAAGAGCAATTAATCAAGTCTTGTGCTCTTAAGAAGATGGCAACCCTATTCAGGAGGTGGAGGAAAGAGCTGAACAAGTTTGTCGACAAAAAAAAGACACCAAAATTCATCGACAAATATGAGAAGATCAAAGATCACCAGCCCGCATTTGTGGCCCACAAGACATCGGAAAAGAGTAAGAAGATGTCGGTGACAAATAAGCAAAATGCTGCGAAGAAGATGCTTCACCATCGCACGGGGTCAGGTGGCTACCTCAAAGCCCGGCCTAAGTGGTCCAAGGCTGAGCATGATCTGCTTGAAAAAGGGATCGAACCAGAGACAATGTACTAGCCAGACCGTTGCCGGACTTGGTTCTTCGGGGCTGGCGGAACCTTGGACCCTGTATCAGGGAAGTGCCATTGGACGGACGAGCAACTGCAAATACTAGTCAAGAACCTTCGGCACTATATCGATGCAGCGCAGCGAGGGACGTTCATTCCAGACAGGGAGAAGGACGAGCTCACAATGGCCCTCGGGAATTCTGAGCACCCTGAACGGACACGAGGCACGCTAGGCTCCATTCCGTGGAAGGTTAGTTTTCCGAACGCAGGGGGTTACAAAACCCATGAGAGGAGGAAGAAACTGGAGCAGGGCCAACTGCAGGCGCTACACGAAAGGGTAATGGGGCTAGAGGAACGAGAAGGGGAACGAGAAGCAGCAAATCGCAGCAAACGACCTGCCGAAGCTTCTCGAAGCTACCCCACCATCTCAGCGGAGAAGTAGCGTGGCTTCCACCGAGCTGCTTCAGCCGGAGCATGTCTTGACGGCTCCTGCCAGCTATCCCTTGGATGATATCACGGAGTCTCAAAATTGCCACATTATGGCGCGATGGATGAATTTGAAGGTCAAGGCGGCTGTTGGCTCTGCTTATCCTAGTGGACCCGGCACAACTTATCACTGTCAGCCGATTCCAGAAGGATATGCTAAGGTGATGGTGGATGAAATAACAGAGGGATTTGAGGACCTCCTGCTTGACCACCCTACTGGTGAAGGGGAGACTAGGTTGGGTTCTGCTCTGAAGACTCCATGCCTATGGCGGAAGGAGCTCATCAACCTTCAGAACTGGACGCCTCCGCCTCCTCCTCCTCCTCCGGCGAGTCAGGGCACTCCGCCTCCTCCACCGCCTCCTCCTCCAGCGAGTGACGATCAGGGCACGTGTGGCGGCACTACGCCTCCTTCTCCGGCGCGTGGCGGCACTCCGCCTCCTTCTCCGCCTATGCAGGCGCTCCCGAGCAGCCAGCAGCCTCCTCCTTCTCTGCCTCGCCAGCAAGGGCGGAAGAGACCCGCCGCCGCCCCGGCTGTTCTGGTGCGTCGTAGTCCTTCTCCTCCGCCTCGTAAGCAAGTACGAAAGAAGATAGACACCGCAGCCGCTCCGTCTGCTCCGGCGTCTAGCAGCACAACCAAAGGCGGGAGGCAATACAGATATGGTCCACCTCTCAAGCCTCTAGAGAAGTTACCGTACGAGAGGACCGAGGAGGAAAATGATACGATCGTGCGGACCCACGTGAAGAAGTTCCGTGAAGGGGTGAAAGCAAAGAGACATCCACCTCCGGAGGAGAAGGTAGATCCGGTGAAAGCAAAGTGCACTCTCGATGCCCTGAGGAAACCGGCAAAGTCTCCGCCAAGAATGAACTATGAGCGCATTACTGAACAGACATATCTCCAAGCGGAGCGGTCGGGAAGTACTGTCAGACATCAAAGAGCAAGAGAACGAGCAGTTGCGAAAATATTTGAGCAGCTCGGCGAACAAGCAAACCAATCGTGCCCCCCCCCCGCTCAATGTGTCTAGCGGCAACATCGTCGCTAATGTTCGGGGGATGGTGGCCGGTTATGGCAATCTACAAGATTACCTGCCTGACGATGCACTTCCTGATTTCATGGAGGTGGAGGAACACAGATACGAGTATGGGAAGCCTCTCGTCAAAGATGAAAAATCTCTAACAACGATGATGCGAAGATTCCATACTTGGTACATGAAAACCTGCAAAGAGTCTGGGGGGACGAATACTTTGTATCTGAGAATTAAAGAGGAGCACGACCTCGTTGGAAATGATCTGTTGCATGTTCCATTTGAGGGGTTCTTCAAGTTCTTCAATTAAAAGGCCCTCGATAAATTAATAGTCTTTTGCTACTGCCTGTAAGTACTATTTCTGTCATTAAGTCTCTATATATATAGCTCGGCTCTTTCATTGCATGTATTTATAATTAATTATCCTCAATATATTATGCAGATTGAAGATCGTCGAGTGCAAAAAACAAGAAATTTATGATATTGCGTTCATTAACACAAATATCATAGATGAATTTCTGGTTGAAAAGGATGTCAAAGAGGGCCGAGGACAACTTGCTACAATCGTTGATCAAAAATCAAAACAAAGATACCATACTCTTTCCTTACAACGGCAAGTGAGTGTTACTGTCGTGTGCATATTCGGTTTCCCTTATTACTCGAGCGAGGTTATAGTAATGTAATTGATGAGTTATGCATGCGTGCGCAGGTACCACTATATTCTTCTGGAGATTAAGCTTGAGCGTGGACTAGTAACCGTCTTAGACTCGAGACGGAAAGATTCCAAAACCTATGCGGACATGACTTAAATGCTTAGCAAGTAAGTTCAATCCATCATTATCGCACCATATCGGCAACTTTTTGTTCATTTCCTGATATCTCAAGTAATAATTATTATTTTTTTTGTCTTGCAAGGTTTGGAAACAGTTCACCGCAGAAGCTCCGGGACTGCCGAAGGAGCTGCGATATACATACCCGAAAGTAAGTACTACTGGCTAGCTAGTTGCGCGCATCTCCCGTTGATTCTATAGCTATACTTTCATCAATGCCATTTATAATCCTTCATTATCAGTTTGATTGACCTTTATTTCTCGTAAAGTGCTTGTGGCAGGAACAAGGGAATGATTTCTGTGGATACTACGTGTGCGAGTTCATCCACACCGCGACTTTGAAAAACAAGCGGGGCTACTCTCAAAGACAATATGAAGTGCGTAAGCAATAATATTCACAATTTCATTTTATTACACCATCATTTCTGTTGAGTTTCATTCATATATATGTATTAATTAACCCCCTTCTTCAAATTAGACGTGGCAGATGCGGAATGAACTCCTAGAACCAGATCGCATGAAAGCAATTCAAGAGGAATTGGCGGGATTCTTTCTTGACCACGTCATCAATAAAGCCGGACAATACCATGCGGAAGTTGATTTCAATTGCTAGGGAACTGTAATTGAGAGATTTTACATATTGTACATGTATGTAGCCAGTAGCGTCGGATACATGATACGAAAACTTGTTGTTCGACCAATCTCTCGAAGAAGGAGAGGTCGATCGATCATTTCTCTCGGTATGCATGACGAACTTCTGTACTCAATGGTTCCCTTCATTTTCTTACTAGCTAGCGTGTCGAGGGCTATATGTATATAGTACGTAGCGTCGACCAAGCACGGACATAAGAGAGGACACTTCTCTCTATTAATTAGCTAGCTAACATAATATATGAAACACCTAA
>NC_041393.1:630725095-630742849 GCF_002162155.2 Triticum dicoccoides | reverse complement strand
AAAAAAAACAAAAACCCCAGCCACTGGAATGCTGACGCGTGGATGCCTTTTGGTCCCGGTTGGTGCCACCAACCGGGACCAAAGGCCCCCCTGCCTGGGCTCGACACACCGGCCACGTGGAGGACCATCTGTCCTGGTTCGTGTTTGAACCGGGACTGGAGGGGGGAGGTATTAGTAACGACCCATTAGTCCCGGTTCATGAACCGGGACTAAAGGCCCTTACGAACCGGGACAAATGCCCCCTTTTCTACTAGTGAGCTGACCGTTTCCTCCCCTACTTTCATCCGCTCCTGTTACGCATGAGGAAATTTGAATCATGGCACTGCCTCTCAATTTCCCACGTCGCGTGCGTGGACACTTCAGATCTAAATTTGTGGTAGAGTGCCCTCTAACCTTTCTTAGTTAATCCAGTCAAATGAAATTTGGTAAGTTATGTTACTTCTAAAGATTTAGTTCATTTACTTTGCACACCTGTCCACACTTGTATTGGCTTGAAAATGCTTGCAGGGTTCATGTGTACTTCGCAATGGGTCGCAGGTCTCCAGAGAAAAGAGCAAGTATTTTTTTTTCGTTGAGGAAGGGGATAACCTCCAGTCTCCGCAATGAGCGATGCACACTACCATCTTTATTAGATTATTCAACAAAGCATCACAAAATAAACACATTAATCAACCTAAACCCAACTTCATGTAGAAACTTGTCGCCCTACCTACAAGATTAAGGATGTGTCCTGACCTCTCACGAACACACACCATGAAAATTGGTGGCCTCATGAAACCGCCCGCCGGCTAGCCAGGATCACCAACCATTGTAACAGACACTCAACTCTGACAGCATGTGCATAGTCTAAAAAATCTGCCACCGCCTTCTTCCGTTATCCCATCTTTAGGCGTGATCAATGCATTGATCATGTGAGACCCTTCTTCCCACGACGCCACCGCGACGCCAGACAACGCCACCCTCCTGCGCACGCCCATCAAACGGTGTTTACCGCCAAGACCCCCGTTGAACCATGCCACACAGACTCTCCGCCATCGAGACCATAGATGCCACGCGGCCGGAGCTATAGCTGTGCAACCCACGTCAGGAACCGCGGAACAGCCGGGGTGAACCGTCACCTGTAGAAGAGGCCCCATCACTTGACGGCCGACGCCAAACTACACACACACCGGTCCGGGATACCTGCTTGATGATCCACCGCTGCCCTCCCCTGAACCACGATAGAGGAAGGCCCCGCCGCCCCCGTCCATGGCAGGCGTGCGCCATAGCCTACAACGACCTCAGGAGACGATGAGAGGGTGGGTGGGAGTGGAGGGGCTATGGATGAGCAATCCCACTAGCAATTGCCTGATCCCTTTCTTTGGGATCGACCTCGGGAGAACAAAAGCAAGTACTGAGGAAGCCTATCAGGGTGGAAGTGAGGGGCGATGTTGCCAACTGCTCCCGACATGCGAAGTAAGTTGGGAGACCAGGCGCATTGGTCAGCGGCGTGGATAGAGACAGGAGTAGAAGGGTGCAGTTTATTTGTACAACAATATCACCTCTACGCTTAATTCAATAAGTTTGAACTAATCCATTCATTTGAAATTCTAGTAATGCGCATTCGATTAATTTCTTGTGTAATAGAGACGCTCTATAGGATAGTTCTTCTGTCCTTGTTATGAATGAAATCGCATCAATTTGATAATATTTTACATCCATTTAGCTGATTTGTTGTTAGACTCTGCTTCAGTGGAGCATTGTTTTGTGCACTTCTCTCAATATTCATGCCATCATTGCCTTTACACCATTCTCACTTTACTGCACTTCAATTTTACCCACATCAACTCTTACTCGCTTTAGGGTCTTATATGCTTAAAGCGTGAATTGACTACTCTTCCATATTTACCTACTCTCTACTTGCTCTTCTTGTTTGCACAAGTTCTCGATCTTCTTCGTCCATAATCTCAATCCTTGTGAAGTTCAAACAGTTATACTTCAGTTGTTCAGCCTATCTAATCTAGCTTGATTCACAGCAGAAACAAAGAGATGGTTTTATTATCTTTTGCTAGCTCGTTTACCATGTCCAATAGTTAGGCTTGGGAGGTTCTCCAGAAAAAAAAAGCTAGGCTTGGGAGGAATCAGGACAAGAAGATGTGTGAAAGGGCAAATATAGCCTTAGCTAGGAGAACCAAAACGTACAAATGTGCCATTGGGCACAGGTCTTACAAAACAAGTATGCACGTTGTAACGTCTTGTGGCGGCGTTGTTGCTGACTGCACATTCTTATACCGAATATGACTCTCTTCATGAGTGGTGTATGTCTAGTCTCACATATATATGTTGGAAGTGATAGGAAGAGGCTTACCAACTTGCCGTTAGGCTAGTCCCTGGTTTCATCTGTGGTACCTAGCAATCAAACAAGGCTGGCAAAAAATAAAAAACAAGGCTGGCCCGATGCATAAATCTCTTTTTCAAATTTGGAAGCAACCTGAATCTCAAGAGTAGCCGGATAACTTCTCAAGAAGTCGGTAAAACTCTCCTAATCAGCGTGTTTTGGAACACGGTTGCTACACAGAAGGAGCTCAATCATCACTATTCCGTTCGGTTGGAATGGCACAGGAGTGTTTGGCGGAGAGGCACGCTCGCGCCGTGGCTGCCCACGTGTTCGTCGAGCGGCGACGGCATGTTTTTAAGTGACCCTTTTCTCTACTACCTTCATCTGCTCCTGTTACGCATCAAGAAATTTGAATCATTGCACCTTGGCCTCTGAATTCCCCACGTTGCTTGCGTGGACACTTCAGAAGCAAATTTGTGGTAGGGTACCCTCTAGCCTTTCTTAGTTAAACCAAATGAGTTAAAATTTCAGAAGTTATGTCACTTCTAAATATTTACTAGTTCATTCAGTTCAACTAATTCGGAGAATACACTGAAGGGAACCAGTTTGCGCTCCTGTCCACACTGCTTGCAGGGTTCACGTGTATTTCACAGTGGGTCGCAGGTCTCCAGGCAAAAGAGCAAGTAGTTTATTTCTCGAAAAGAAGGATAACCCCACCTTTGCGTCGAACCATACACACTGCCATCTTTATTATTCAACAAGGCCTAACAAAATAAATATATGAATCAACCTAAAGTCACATTCATGGTGAAACTTGTTGCCCTGCCTACAAGGTTAATAATCAGTTCTAATCTCTCGCCAACACACACTATCAAAATCGCTGGTCTCACCAAGCTGCCAAAAGGTCTTGAGTTCAAGACCCGGCTAGCGCAACTTAAATAAAAAAAATCTGCCCACTTTCGATCCACGTCACCTTTTTATTTACCGAACGAAATTTTGGGATTTCGCGCGGTTACCACCTTTACCGCCCCCCCTCGAGAAACACTCATACCAAGCAAAAATATCTTAAATATTTTGAAAATTCTGAATTCAAACGCTCACACTATAGATAAATAGAGTCTATCTCTTTTGCAGCAACAGAACTGGTCGTAGCCTAGTGGCAGAGCCATCCTTTCCCCAACAGCGAGTTGCTGGCTTGAGTCTTTTCTCATGATTATTTATTTATTTTTTGAGGATGCAAAGGTGAAAAAATGCTGCCTAATGTTGGAGCACTAGGGGTCGAACTCGCGACATTTGAGGAGGCAGCAGCTCAGTTTGAGCAGCACTACGCCAGGGCAAGGTTTGCGATATATAAGAGCTAAATACATATCTATATCGAGTTCAAAAAATTTGAATTCAAAATTTTATTTTAAATTTTGTCCGTTTTTATGCTATTTCGTTGTTACCATGGTAAGCGCAAATTCCGGTCTCCCTCAAGGAGAAAGGTCCACCCAGGATCCAAAACATTGATCCACGTTTAGACCTTTCCCGTTCAACTTATGCTTTTGGGTGAACTGGCTGGTGCGTGCAGTTCTACAATTTCTCCATTCTCGCTTGAAGTTCTAGCAACGCACTTCTAATTAATTTAAGCTGAGCATCTCAATGCTCACTTAATAGTCCCCTGTCGGTGACAAGCTATATAGCACGCAATTTGTTCTCTCTTTTTAGAATTGATCTGATTTTATCTTTTACACCCATCTATGCGAATACTTTGCTTCGGCAAAGCGTTTTTCGTGCCTTATTTTTTCACATCCCTACCACCATTGTATTCATCCTTGCTTCACTACAATTTAAGTTTACTATACCGTCCCTTACTCACATTAGGGTATTATGCTTTCAATATGAATTAACTACTGGTCTCATTTGCCTACTCTCGACTTGCCTTCTTTATTTATGCAGAAAATCCTCTCCATCTCTCTATGCTCAAACTACATGGAAGTTCCAAGTTCCAACATATATACTTCAGTTGTTCGGCCTATCGAATCTACCTTGATTGACAACAACAATGAACAGATGGTATTATATTTTGCTAGCTCATCTTCCCACTTTTAGTTAGGCTTAGGAGGCATCGGGGAAAGACCACGTGTGGAAGTGCAAACATAGGCTCAGGTAGGGGAGCCGAAGGGTACACATGTTCTTGCTTACAGAGGACACACTCAAGAAGGATGCATGCTCTAGCGTCTTACATTCACATCATCGGCGATTTTACTCTCTCTATACGGAATGTCCCCATTACCATTGATGTGAATCTCCACATGAACTGTGTAGGACTCTTCTCACAACAATTTAAAGTGACTAGTCACCAACCCGTGCATTCGCACGGGCGCGATTATAATCAGTATAGTGGTAATATTCAAAGTTGTTTTGCGAAACAGAAATTAAAGGGAACTACAAACATAAATCACCATATATATGAACTATAATCTTGACATGTTGGTCAAAAGTACAACCACATTTTATTAATTGGTTAAAGAATCATGAGAAAGAAAAAGTCTATTTATTTAGTTCCAAAAAATTATATAGAGCAATAAGATTTGCAACATACGTCCCACACTTCAAATGTACATGGAACATCTATAACAACTAAGATACAACAATGTCAACCAAAAAAAATCAAAGATTAACATTGTAAGATAGAAGATAATTTACATAGAACAAATAGCTCCATAACCAAGTCACATAGAGATCCTCCATGATTTAATGTATATGAAGCCCCAAGGGGCAAGATTAGCACAAAGAACAAATAGAAGAAACGACATGAAAAAACTTCTCTACATACCATTAAGATTAGCTTACATTATTACTACCATAGGATCTACCCAAAATATATACACTCAAGAGCAACATAAATTAAAAGAGAATGTGTAGGTCAACATTAAATGCAAGTGAAACGGAATAGAGGATAGTGGCGTTGGCGTATGGTGTTATAAAGAAACACAAAAATAGTTTAATCTTAATCCCTATCACCTGCTTCTTGAAAACCGACTTTCTAGGGCGGTTGGGTTCGGCTCGGTCAGGGCTGCCCTTGGGCCGGGCATTCGGTTCCGCGCGCTCCAGGTATGTAGCCGGTTCAGTCCGATCAGTGGGTGTTATATAATTTTACATCAAACATGTTCACTAATGCAAATATTATCCCTTTTTTAGCGGTAACCACATATATCAATAAAACTGAGTAATACCCTAATTAGTAGCAAACCCACACATATGTAACTAGTATAATGGTTGTGTCACCGAGCATGAGAGGAAGGAGGAAATCATTCTTGGCCACTTCTCCGGCATCATCGGAAAGACAAATGCTAGAGAAAAAGGCTTCCATTGGATCAATTTCATTATGAGCGACCTTGGCAACTTGTTGAGACCTTCACCATGGATGATGTCCACAATGTCATTAAGCAAATGCTCAATGACAAGGCCCCTGGACCGGATGGGTTCGCCGAAATGTTTTTCAAGTCATGTTGGGGAATTATTAAAGAAGATGTTTTGCGGGTGATCCACCAATTTGGTAACCTCAATGTGGCTAACCTCCATTGGCTTAACTCAGCGAACATTGTTCTCTTGCCAAAAAAGATGGGGCAGAGGGGTATTTCTCTGAAAATTGAATACTTAAATGTATTTTATGGCGTATTATTAATTTTACCTATTTCTTAAGTTTCAGGTCTTCATTTCAAAACTTCAAAGTTTAAATATATTTTTAACCATAATATTTTAGGAATTCAAAAGTCATTCTAGGTGTTTCAAAGATTTCACATATTTTATTTTATGGTATCCAGTAAATTTAATTTTGAAATCTGCAAATAAATATGTTGGATAATGAATCATGTTTTCCAAATTATATAACTGTTTGATATCAAAATTTGGATGTTTATGTTTCTGAGCATTCAAACATGCCTCTCACTAAGTATTTGAGAAGGGGTTGTATATTATTTTGTACTTTAGGTTGTATTGAGTACTTAATTTACAGAAGCAAAGTGTGATGTATGTTGGAAATAATCTTGCCTTAGTTAAGTTCATGGTCATGTGTACTAATCAAACATGAATTAGTAGCGCCTGTCCTAGTGAGCTACGTGTAGTGCCGCTTGGGTTGTGTCCAGGACACTAGTTAGATTAGGAGTTTGAGTTAGATTCAATGGTGAGTCCCAAACCGAGTAGGTTTAGGCAGTCTTTGGGCCGGCTAGCGTTCGTGCCCTATATATGCACATCAGGACGTGAGTTTTGTATGTACCGTGAACTGAGAAAATAGAGAAGAAATAAAGTGGAGAAAGAGGGCACGACAAGGGCCCTTGGCTACCAATTTTTGTGCACGTGTTTATCATCTCCTTTGATGTGACCGGTCCTAGGAGTGGAATTTCAACAATTGGTATCAGAGCAAGGTCTAGGAGGCGAGAGCTTGCCCCGGGGTTGCCACCCGACTAGTGCCTCGAGGCGGGCGATGAAGTCGCTGGGTGGTGCAGTGATGAGGAAGTTCTGGCGATCGTCATTCCGTGGAGTGACAAAGAGAGACAGCAGGTTGTCATCAGCAAAGTGGTGGAAGGAGGTCGTTGATGGGAGAGGTGGTTCCGAGCTGCAGTGCTGGAGCTATCAAGATCGTTGTCCGGGGGAGTCTGATGAGTCATGGAGTCGTGCGAGTTTGCACGATCAGTCGTCATCGCGTCTGTGTGTCATCGCCGTGTCCAAGTGTTCGTCTTGGTGATGATTCGTTGGAGTGAAAGCGGTGTGCATGGTGCTTCGTGAGTCATGTCTGTGTCCTTGTGAAGCATCCTGGTTGTGTCCAGTGTGGATCCGATGTGATGTCAAAGGCGGACGGTGGTAGGCGAAGCCATTGTAAAGCAAGGAGATGTGCGAGTAGTGGAGAGTGGATCTACTGCAAGCAAGTGCAAGGAGTATGATGCGAACTGAGTGCAAGGGAGCAGCCAAGCAATGGCGGTGGCACAACATGATAGAGCAAGGAGGCACTGCATGTTTCCAGACGGGTCATACTCTATATATGGATATGACAGTTGAAGATCAAGCTTGGCGTGTAGTGGGACAGTGACCAGTTAAGTTGAACGACGTGAAGACTGATGATGCGTCCAGTCTTGAACGTTGCACGCGTAGATTTGGTCGTGTGGGCTGGTAGTCCGGATCATGCGTTGGAGTTTGGATCGACAAGTAGCGGATCTCCCACAAGTCAAGACAAGAGAGATCGAGGAGACGACAAGTCAAGATTAGGGGATATTATAGGAAATAATATTGCCTTACTTAAGTTCATGGTCACGTGTACTAATCAAACATGAATTAGTAGCACTAGTCCTAGTGAGTTACGTGTAGTGCATCTTGGGTTGTGTCCAGGACGTGTGTTACACTACTAGTTAGATTAAGAGTTTGAGTTAGATTCAAAGGTGAGTCCCAAACCGAGTAGGTTTAGGCAGTCTTTGGGCCGGCTGGTGTTCGTGCATATATATGCACATCAGGATGTGAGTTTTGTATGTACCGAGAGTTGAGAAAATAGAAAAGAAATAAAGTGGAGAAAGAGGGGCACGACAAGGGCCCTTGGCTATCAGTTTCTGTGCACGTGTTTATCGTCTCCTTTGATGTGATCCATCCTGAGGGTGGAATTCCAACAATTAGACCTCTAAACTCATGGGACCGTCTAGAATAGTGTCCTCCCGTCACATGGGCATCGAGTGCCTCCTCCTACTTGCCCTTCTTATTAATATAAGTCCTTATTCTCAGTCTTCCCAATAATCTCTAGCCACAGTGTAGTTTTTATCTTTTAAAACAAATGCTTCATTAGCTAGGTCCAGAACCTAGCTTTATGCCTTGATTGTTAACCAGGATGGTGGACTCATGTTATCTTTTGCTAGTTGTCTATTACTTCGGCTTGGGAGGCACTGGGACAAATCATATCCGCCGAAGGCCTGTGCACTGTACGAAGCTTGACAACGGAGCTACTATTTGGATGTAGCAAGGAGATGGTCGAAATCACGTTCTAGTTTTACACTCATAGGTGGAATGCCGCCTATGTTAAAATAAAAACCAGTCTCATGTCGACACATGTTCAACTATGGATCTGCTGTAACTTCGGCCAGCATAGCATGTGATGGCTATTTTTTAGGACCTTGCTCCCCTAACTTGTAACTTACGGAATCAACTAGTGCTAAAGCTCTAGGCATCGGTATTTATGAATTCATGGTTCCGACAATATTTGTTCATCCATTATGTCTTGAGTTGAATTTTGGATTGTCAACATAGTTATTTAGCATAAAATTTGAGTGCTAGAAATGTGTTTGAACTTTGAACACAAAAGTGTCAGTAGGCCAATGTAGCCCTTGCTAAATCAATTTTCTTTGAAATCGTTTTCAATTTCTCACATCTTTAGCTACCGATAGTGAATTATCATCTTAACTCGTCTCCGATGCCTTCTACAGAATTAAACCTCCCACAGGTTGCTCAAAAGGTTGAATATTCTTGCACATGGACAACAGATCTGCCATTTTCCATGTCAATGTGTCCAATCCATTCACTGTTGTCCAATGCTTTGCAAACATTATAATTGTTACACTTAGAGAGTTGGCAAAGCCGTAAAACCATAGTGGTTGCATATAGTAGGTCCATATCTTGATCATCACGTGGTGTCAAATCATGTTGTCTCTATGGTGTCGGAAGATGGTTGATGCAGATATGGTTGTTTCCCTTAGTTTGTCGATCATTCTTCCGATCGATCGGGTTTTTTTTATCTTTTTTTTTCTCGCTATGGCATAGCTTTGGTCTTGTATGACTTTTGCTATTTGCTGACGCGTTCACTTGTGTGTGTGTGTGTGTGTGTGTGTGTGTGTGTGTGTGTGTGTGCATGTCTTAGTATTGCATGTGTGCATCTTAGTTGTGTAGAGGCTGGGTGTCAACTGTTTTGTATCGCTTGATGCTTCATTTTGAGTCGATAAAATGTATCCTTTGTCGAAATATCTTGATCATCACGTGGATTGTCAAAAACCTCTGAAGCCAAAAGCGAGTCTTTCACACAAACCATGGCCATCACAAATGCAAGATGCAGAACTGGACAAGAACTTGTCAAGAACAAGAATTCCAAGACCACTGAAAGTCACACGCCAGCAAACTAACTAACAGTTAACTTTGCATTCTACTGTTGTGACAATGTTTGTGACTGACCCCACAAAAACACTTTGAAGTTTACCGATTTTCTCCTGAATCCTTGAAGGATGGCAAGCAGCCTGATGTAGTAGACGACTTGTGATGCTAGTATAATTTCTCTACACGTATTAGTTGTGAACTATGTGTTCCTTGTCCAAAGTTCTAGAAACTTTGCTCTAGTAAATTTCAACATAAGTTTTCCAATGTGCACCTAATATGCTCATGTTATCGACACTCTCTACAGGTTATGAAAGTCCCGTGTGTTGTCCATAAGGGATTCGAAAGGCTTGTATCCTACTAACCGGCTCCATACACTACATAGTATGTTGCGATGCTATGTGTCAAAGAGAACATAGAAGGCGATATTAGTTTGAGTCGCAGCCATAAACTATAATGATTGTTTGTTCGTACACAAAGAGGCAGAGTGAGAAGTTATGAGGGGGAACGGTGAAGGAACCGACATATGAGACTTTTGTATTCTCCAGCGGGTCCCGCGGACGGTCTACTGCCATCTTTATTTGCCTACCCTTTACTTGCTCATCTTATTTATACACAGCTTCTTACTCCTTTGGTCTCCTTTCTAATATCTAAGAATGGTAGCTTTATCAGAGATCGAGTACTTCAGTTGCTGGACCTATTAAGCATAGTGTTACCAGGATGATGATACTAGTGTTACCTTTTGCTAGTTGGTTGTCCACTAGTTCGGCTTGGGAGGCATCGGGAGAAAACATTTCCCTGACAAACTGATTTCAGGAACACAGTCGGAAGCTACACATCTCTTCCTAATAATAAAGCATGGATTGGGTCTTTGGGTTCACCGTTGCGGCGTTTTTATAAAAACGTCCCTGTGATTTTACATAACTAACCCACGCTACAGATTTTTGGCTACCAAGACCTCTTCCGTCGCTCATACGGGCCTGGCTGGGCCTGCGCCCGTGGTAAATTTTTTGTAGAATCAAACACACCACTAATCAAAGCCTAGAATAGTACCACCTTGCTTCATTGAATGAAATCTTGCCAATTTAAATACAATCACAAGTTTTCTACAATATCAACTAATAGCAGCGAGCACACGAGGATTCACAAATGAGGGAAATGGGGCGGGCCAGCTGGTTCTCGTGCAACAACGAGGCCTCGGTAGGGATGGCCACACCGCTCAGGCGGCGCGCGGACTTGAGAGAAGAGAGAGCTCTTGCAGAGGCAGAGGAGGCCAGCAGCGACGGCCATGCCGCTCCAGCGGCACACGGACCTGAGATATGAGATACAGCGGGGATCAGAGAGAGAGAAGAGAAAAGGGAGTGGGGGGAGGAGAGGCGTGGCAACGGAGCCTGAGTTCACTCACCTCGCCGGTGAACCCACCTGGGCGGCGGCGAGCAAGAAGGGAAGGGGAGGCGCGTGGGCGAGGAGGAAGGACGCGGCTTGTCGGAGCGGGCGGGAGGCGGCCGGCGAGGGGGAGCCTCCATGACGGCGCCACAAGGGAAAGGATCGGGAGGGAGAGAAAGATTGGGATCGGGGCTAGGGTACGACTCGGTGGCTGGCTGGCAAAAATAGGCTCGCCAGTCTGGGCCTATTGGGCCGGCTAGGCATCCGGTTTGCTGGGCTGCACAGGTTTTTGCACAAGGAGACATTCTTATGGACCCGGGGAAAAATGTATCCATATAAAAACATATTTGTTTCTGAAAAAATGTATTTCTCAAAAAAATTGTAGGTTTTTATGAAATTTGTTTGGTGGATTTTTGGACCCTTTAGATGGAATCAAATGGGCTAGAATTTAAGGATGTGGCTCAATATAATTAATATGATTTATGGGCACACATGTAACATTTATTTGAGCAACTAAAATGTGACTCAAATGTTCAGAATTCAAAATAAATGAAGTTGAAAGTTGCATTGGAGATTTAGAAGGTTCCATGGGCAAGAAAAAAGATGGGTTTGGGTATGAGTGGAAGTTGATCATGAACTAGGTGAAAAATGAAAATAAATGGAGTTGACATGAGCAACGAATGAAAACAATAGTACTCTCCCCCACTTAGGTGCGCCGGACGCAACGGCCTCGGAAAGCAGACCACATCTCATCTTGTGTGAATCGTCTACGCAGGTGGCGGAGGCGCACAAGGGAGTACTGTAGAATGGGGAAAGATAAGGAAGTGCCCTCATGGTGGCACATAGGGAGTACTATTGTTTTTTGTAGAACACAAGGAGTACTAGAGCAGGGGTAGGAAGATGAGTTCGTGGGTCCATCTGAGTACGTTAACTATTTTGTTTGGTCCAAACCCGAATAGTTAAAAAAACTCTTCCCAACCAAACAACCAACTACGTGTAAAAATTACCAAACAAAAATGCCAAAAAATTTAACACATAAAATAATTTTAAAATATTACAAAAAATACGTTCACATTTTTTAAACATTTCAAAATTCCCCCAAAAATCAGTTTTTACTAAAAAATCATTTTGAAATGTACAACAGCATTTTTTTCAAAAAAATATGTTAAAAATGTTAATTTACAAAGAAAATTTCCAATTTTCATGAAAATGTTAACTATTCTTCAAATGGTGCGCCACAAGGGAAAGGATCGGGAGGGAGAGAAAGATTGGGATCGGGGCTAGGGTACGACTCGGTGGCTGGCTGGCCAAAATAGGCTCGCCAGTCTGGGCCTATTGGGCCGGCTAGGCATCCGGTTTGCTGGGCTGCACAGGTTTTTGCACAAGGAGACATTCTTATGGACTCGGGGGAAAATGTATCCATATAAAAACATATTTGTTTCTGAAAAAATGTATTTCTCAAAAAAATTGTAGGTTTTTATGAAATTTGTTTGGTGGATTTTTGGACCCTTTAGATGGAATCAAATGGGCTAGAATTTAAGGATGTGGCTCAATATAATTAATATGATTTATGGGCACACATGTAACATTTATTTGAGCAACTAAAATGTGACTCAAATGTTCAGAATTCAAAATAAATGAAGTTGAAAGTTGCATTGGAGATTTAGAAGGTTCCATGGGCAAGAAAAAAGATGGGTTTGGGTATGAGTGGAAGTTGATCATGAACTAGGTGAAAAATGAAAATAAATGGAGTTGACATGAGCAACGAATGAAAACAATAGTACTCTCCCCCACTTAGGTGCGCCGGACGCAACGGCCTCGGAAAGCAGACCACATCTCATCTTGTGTGAATCGTCTACGCAGGTGGCGGAGGCGCACAAGGGAGTACTGTAGAATGGGGAAAGATAAGGAAGTGCCCTCATGGTGGCACATAGGGAGTACTATTGTTTTTTGTAGAACACAAGGAGTACTAGAGCAGGGGTAGGAAGATGAGTTCGTGGGTCCATCTGAGTACGTTAACTATTTTGTTTGGTCCAAACCCGAATAGTTAAAAAAACTCTTCCCAACCAAACAACCAACTACGTGTAAAAATTACCAAACAAAAATGCCAAAAAATTTAACACATAAAATAATTTTAAAATATTACAAAAAATACGTTCACATTTTTTAAACATTTCAAAATTCCCCCAAAAATCAGTTTTTACTAAAAATTCATTTTGAAATGTACAACAGCATTTTTTTCAAAAAAATATGTTAAAAATGTTAATTTACAAAGAAAATTTCCAATTTTCATGAAAATGTTAACTATTCTTCAAATGGTGCGCCACAAGGGAAAGGATCGGGAGGGAGAGAAAGATTGGGATCGGCGCTAGGGTACGACTCGGTGGCTGGCTGGCCAAAATAGGCTCGCCAGTCTGGGCCTATTGGGCCGGCTAGGCATCCGGTTTGCTGGGCTGCACAGGTTTTTGCACAAGGAGACATTCTTACGGACTCGGGGAAAAATGTATCCATATAAAAACATATTTGTTTCTGAAAAAATGTATTTCTCAAAAAAATTGTAGGTTTTTATGAAATTTGTTTGGTGGATTTTTGGACCCTTTAGATGGAATCAAATGGGCTAGAATTTAAGGATGTGGCTCAATATAATTAATATGATTTATGGGCACACATGTAACATTTATTTGAGCAACTAAAATGTGACTCAAATGTTCAGAATTCAAAATAAATGAAGTTGAAAGTTGCATTGGAGATTTAGAAGGTTCCATGGGCAAGAAAAAAGATGGGTTTGGGTATGAGTGGAAGTTGATCATGAACTAGGTGAAAAATGAAAATAAATGGAGTTGACATGAGCAACGAATGAAAACAATAGTACTCTCCCCCACTTTGGTGCGCCGGACGCAACGGCCTCGGAAAGCAGACCACATCTCATCTTGTGTGAATCGTCTACGCAGGTGGCGGAGGCGCACAAGGGAGTACTGTAGAATGGGGAAAGATAAGGAAGTGCCCTCATGGTGGCACATAGGGAGTACTATTGTTTTTTGTAGAACACAAGGAGTACTAGAGCAGGGGTAGGAAGATGAGTTCGTGGGTCCATCTGAGTACGTTAACTATTTTGTTTGGTCCAAACCCGAATAGTTAAAAAAACTCTTCCCAACCAAACAACCAACTACGTGTAAAAATTACCAAACAAAAATGCCAAAAAATTTAACACATAAAATAATTTTAAAATATTACAAAAAATACGTTCACATTTTTTAAACATTTCAAAATTCCCCCAAAAATCAGTTTTTACTAAAAAATCATTTTGAAATGTACAACAGCATTTTTTTCAAAAAAATATGTTAAAAATGTTAATTTACAAAGAAAATTTCCAATTTTCATGAAAATGTTAACTATTCTTCAAATGGTGTTACATTTTTAATGAATACATTAAATTTTATTAAAAATAAGGAAATTTTCATGTTAGACATTATTATCAATGTTTATTAAAATTGGATATGAAAATGGTTTAAAATGACACATGAAGCAGGTTGTGCCTCTTTTATCGTCCGGTGCAACGCACGGGCATTTGTACTAGTAACACCTTTTAAAGGAGAAACTGGAGGCAAACACGCAAGCAGCAGACCTGCATGTAGGGCTTCTACACCCAATGATCTCTACTCCTAGTGGAGCAGTTAGTAGTCTCGCTTCCAGGTTTTGTTCGTCCCACCTCGCATGGTTTTTTTGGTACCTCCTCCCATCTCGCTTTAGAGCATCTCCAACAACCGCGCTATAGCGCCGCGCACAAAAAACCTTTTGGCGCGCGCGCTACGGCTGGTTTTGCGCGCCCGCCTGCGCTGGCTCCAGCAGCCGCGCCATAATGCAGCGCGCGCACCGTTCCAGCAGAGCGCAAAAATACAGCGCGCGCGACTCGCCGGGCATTTTGCATATATAGATATTTTGGACAAAAATGAACATGTAAAATTTGACACAAACAAGTTGATGAGTAAAAGTTCATGCCCACAAGTTCATCCAACCAAGTTCAAATGCAAACTAAAAGTTCAAGACATGAAAGACACATCAAGCTTCATCTTCATCTTCCTCTTCTTCGTCTTCGTCCTCATCTTCCGAAGACGACTCTTCCGCCTTCGAAGATGAACCTTCCTCCCTATCCTCATCACGCACCGCATCACGCACCGCATCATGTGAAGCTCCGACGGTGTTGGCAAGATCTTCAACGGCATCTTCATGGGAATGTGTGTGAGAAGCCATGGCGGCCGGAGGTGCACCCATGCCTCCCATGAGAGAAGCAAAACTCATGCCTCCCATGGCGGCCATAGCGTCGGAGGGTGCTCCAAAGCCACCCATGCCTCCCATGGCGGCCGGAGGTGCACCCATGCCTCCCATGGCGGCCATAGCGTCGGAGGGTGCTCCAAAGCCACCCATGCCTCCCATGGCGGCCGGAGGTGCACCCATGCCTCCCATGCCTCCAAAGCCACCAATGCCTCCCATGGCGCCGAGGCCACCCGGGATGGGATGGCGCCGGCGCCGTAGTCATCCGCGGCGGCAAGAAGAGGCTGCGCGCGAGGCCGACGCTTGGCGGAGCTCCGGCGGTGGCGACGCCAGCGCTCGCTGTCGTGGGAACGATTCCGACAATAATAAGGTATAGGGTAACGGAGCATGATCTATCGAGATGCATATGGGTGACACGGTGGTTTTATCGAGTTCGGGCCTCTCACGGTGGAGATAACAACCCTACGTCTCGTGCTCTGGAGAGGCTTTGTTTTATCTGAGTATATATCCGAAGATTACAATGTGTGTGTGAGAGAGAGGAACGGATCCCCATGCCTGAGCTAAGTCCTGAGACTAATGGTGAAAAGAGAGAGCGGTCGAAGAAGAGAGACCCCCAAGTCTAGTGGTGGGGGGTGGCTTATATAGAGTGCGCCACCCCCACACCTCCTATGTTACAAAGTGGGGTATGAATGCCATAATACCAGCCCGCTATTAAGCCCTCACTATTAGAAAGATGCCGACTGCCTTGCTGCCTGCTGGTCTTCGTATATCCGAGTGAGTCGTACGGTCGAGTGGTGGACCATCATCCGAGTGGATGGTATGTTGCTTGGTCGAGTGGATAGTATGCTGCTTGTCCGAGTGGATAGTGTGTCTGTATGAAATTGACCTGGACCCACATGTTGTGTGGACCCCATGCTTCATGATATTTCGACCCTTCGTGGGCCTACCTGTTATGTATATCCCCAACATTAGCCCCCGAATCGATTGCGATTTTGCAGAACGAGTTGGTGTAAGACACAGTTTGGTCCGAGTGATTACAGAAATACTCGGTACATGTCGCCGCGCTTTCAGACAACCAAGGTTTGAACAAAATCTCAATGGATTCCGGCACCATGCTTCCCGACTAATCGAGGTAAGTGTCTGTGAGGAGCAACTTGGTGACATTCGTTCATCTCTCGGGAGAGGTTTAACTCGTGATCTGAGTATGGGCGTGTCATTAAATCCGTGCAACCAGATTGACACATGGACTGCTCTTTTAGAGAGATGCCATTCTTATCCCAGAGGAACGCCAATACGAGTCGGTTTCAGATCCACACTTGTGAGTTTCACACTTTGAGTCCTAGAAGAAGGCTCAAAACAGGTCCATGGAGGAGCGTTAAACTCGCCTTATAGAATATTTTTTTTGGAGTGATTTGGAGCTGGGCCTACATCGAGTAACTGATTACTCGGAATTTCTTCACGCCTGGAACATGTCTTTTTTGTTGTTTGGCCGTCACTCGGGTTGGGCGGACCGTTCCGAGTGGATACCATTCCAGTGGGGGCACGCTGAGTGCACCCACTGGGTGTAGTCCCCGAGACTGCCGTCGACTGCGGGCAGTCGGCGGGAGTCTTAGAGCCTGTCTTTTTGTTGTTGTTCATCACTCGGACTGGTCAGGCCGTACCGAGTGGAGATTACTCCAGTGGGGGCACGCTGAGTGCACCCACTGGGTGTAGTTCCCGAGACCGCCGTCGACTGCGGGCAGTCGGCGGGGGTATGAGAGAACTAAAACTCTTCTTAGCTGGTACTGATCGAACTTGTTCTTCTCTGACTCGGAGGTCGAGTAATACTGGAGATGGGTTTGCATCGAGCAAAATGTTTCTTTCTGAGTTCTCTTCCAGTGGGGGCACGCTGAGTGCACCCACTGGGTGTAGTCCCCGAGCCTCTGTCGGACTAGATGAGTCTGGCAGAGGGTTTAAGTCTCTCGGTAAACCTCCAGGCAGTTGGCACAGCAAATATCTTTGTCTGGAATTGAATCAATCGGATGGATGCGTAACGAGGTGGTTGTACGAACGATGTTCGACGAGTAAGGTAGCATGTACGATTCAGTGATGGTGCTTCATTTTTACCCTTTTGCATGAAAGGGGTATTTATCCAAGTGGACGTGCTTCACTTATAGATCTTCGGCCAACCGAACATGTATGGTCAGAAGAATATTCCTGATGTGATCAACAGGTTGACCAAATGGGCGTAACCTCTGAGGGTGACATGGCCAACTGCCGTGCGTAGCCCCCGAGTGATGCTCGAAGGAGGTAAACTTGCTACAGAGTGGGATATGAGGTTTGACCATATGAGTAACTTAGCCGTTCCCGTGTTGGGGGTGTAGAGGTAAAGACATGTCCAACTGATGGTGACGCGCGAGGTGGTTAAGGGGCGATGATGTGTACAACCGAGTGACGACGCGCGGGGCGGTCGAGTGGTGAAGACATGCACAACCGAGTGGCAACACACGGGGCGGCCGAGTGGCGAAGGCATGTACAACCGAGAGACGACGCGTGGAGCGGCCAAGTGGTGAAGACGTGCACAACCGAGTGGCGATGTGCGGGACGGCCGAGTGAAGATACACGAGGTGGCCGAGTGAAGGATTACGTGTCCAGCCAACGGGTGACGCGCGGGGCGGCTGTGTGGTGAAGGCATG
>NC_041393.1:630723351-630725085 GCF_002162155.2 Triticum dicoccoides | reverse complement strand
GGTGACGCGCGAGGTGGTTAAGGGGCGATGATGTGTACAACCGAGTGACGACGCGCGGGGCGGTCGAGTGGTGAAGACATGCACAACCGAGTGGCAACACGCGGGGCGGCCGAGTGGCGAAGGCATGTACAACCGAGAGACGACGCGTGGAGCGGCCAAGTGGTGAAGACGTGCACAACCGAGTGGCGATGTGCGGGACGGCCGAGTGAAGATACACGAGGTGGCCGAGTGAAGGATTACGTGTCCAGCCAACGGGTGACGCGCGGGGCGGCTGTGTGGTGAAGGCATGCACAACCGAGAGGCGACGCGCGGAGCGACCAAGCAGTGAAGGCGTGCGCAACCGAGTGGCGACGTGCGGGATGGCGAGTGAAGATACGTGAGGTGGCCGAGTGAAGGACTACGTGTCCAGCCAAGTGGATGAAATTGTCTTCGAAGGATTTAGCCAGATGCTTTCGAAGTTAATGTAGCGACGAGGTTGATGTAGTGTGGTTGCGACGCAACAAGACCGGCGTGACAACTGAGTCTGAGTAGGAATGAAGATGGCGCGCAAAGCGTTTGGGTGATTATAAAACTTGTCAAGGTGGTGGGTCGAATGCACTTGTTGAAGTGAAGGATCTAACTGGTGATGAAGTACTCGACCACTCAGGCGAGTGTGATTTCAAATGAGGTGCAGCCCCCGAGTGCGGCGTAGCCCCCGAGCATACTACAGGCTTCGACAACGGACATGCCGGAATATGAGAAATATAGTCTTGAATGGATGATTTGCAATTCATCGAGTCGGATTTGGGTAAAGATAAGGAGAAGCTTCCGAGTGATGCTCGAAAGAGGCAAACTCGCAAAAGAGTGAAGTGTGAAGTTTAATTATGAAAGGGACTTATCTGTCTCATGCCCGACGAGGTCTATATCATTGATACAATGAAGAGAATTTCATAGAGGGGTTGGTCAGACGTGTTTGAAGTCAACAGAGGGACAAGGTCAGTGTTGTGGCGCGCTAGGATCAGTATGGTGACCGAGTCCGAGCAGCGATGAAGTTGGCGCGTAAGGCTGTCGAGTGATCCCGTAACTTGTGTAAAAAATGGCACAAGTCAACACAATAATTTCTTGAGGAAATTTGATGTGTGCTGAAATGATTTGTGTGAATAACACCCATAGACACCCGCTGGGAGTGCAAGGGGCTTGTTGGTTGACCAGCAAAAGTCTAAAAGAGCGAAGGATTCGTTCGCACTTGTCGAAGTGAGAGATGCTACTGAACTCGTTGGAATACTGGCTAAAATAAAACGGAAGTGTAGAGTTTCGACTGAGTTGCAGCCCCGGAGGACCGATGCAAACTTGAAATGAAGAACGACACATGGTGTTCGTAAATGATATATGCGAAAAAATGGAAGTTGGACTTGGGAGTCACATAACCAGTACTAAGCAAGTATGTGAAAATAAGCAGTCGAGCATAGGGGTACACTCGGTGGTGTGGCGTCCGAGTGAACGTGATGTGTGAATTATGGAATACTCGGGAAGACGAAAATAACAGAACGTAAAATGACTTAGCTGTCTGAAGGCGCGCGGGGCGGTCGAGTGATGATGAGGTGACCAACCGAGTGGCGACGCGCGGGGCGGCCGAGTGGTGATGAGGTGACCAACCGATTGGCGACGCACGGGGCAGCCGAGTGCTGATGAGGTGACCAACCTGGTGGCAACGCGCGGGGCGGCCGAGTGGTTATGAGGTGACCAACCTGTGGC
>NC_041393.1:630721038-630721813 GCF_002162155.2 Triticum dicoccoides | reverse complement strand
AACTTAGGCGAGTACTGGACTGCAGCTAAGCTCCCGAGTGGGAGGGTTGCTCTCCACTCGGTAGGATTTTTTTGAAACTTAGACGAGTACTGGACTGCAGCTAAGCCCCCGAGTGGGAGGGTTGCTCTCCACTCGGTAGGATTTTTTGAAACTTAGGCGAGTACTAGACTGCAGCTAAGCCCCCGAGTGGGAGGGCTGCTCTCCACTCGGTATGATTTTTTGAAACTTAGGCGAGTACTGGACTGCAGCTAAGCCCCCGAGTGGGAGGGTTGCTCTCCACTCGGTAGGATTTTTTGAAACTTAGGAGAGTACTAGACTGCAGCTAAGCCCCCGAGTGGGAGGGCTGCTCTCCACTCGGTAGGATTTTTTGAAACTTAGGCGAGACGGATTCGCAACTAAGTCACCCACTGGGGGATTTAGAGCATATAAAAAAGAATAACAATCATTTATGAGATTGTAAAAACTGTGTCGCGGCGTGACCGAGTGGTGATGAGGTGACTAACCGATTGGCGACACATGGGACGGTCGAGTGGTGATGAGGTGACCAACCAAGTGGCGACGCGCGGGGCGGCCGAGTGATGAAGATGCTTGCCGCGGAGTAGCGATGCGCGGGGTGGTCGAGTGAAGTAGACCCGTCCCGCGGAGTGGTGACGCGCGGGGTGGCCGAGTGAAATAGACCCGTCTCGCGGAGTAGCGATGCGCGGGGTGGCCGAGTGAAGTAGACCCGTCCTGCCGAGTAGCGACGCGCGAGACGTCCGAGTGAAGTAGACTCGTC
>NC_041393.1:630713966-630719899 GCF_002162155.2 Triticum dicoccoides | reverse complement strand
GAGTGAAGTAGACCCGTCCCGCGGAGTAGCGATGCGCGGGGTGGCCGAGTGAAGTAGACCCGTCCCGCGGAGTAGCGATGCGCGGGGTGGCCGAGTGAAGTAGACCCGTCCCGCGGAGTAGCAATGCGCGGGATGGCCGAGTGAAGTAGACCCGTCCCGCGGAGTAGCGATGAGCGTGGCCTCCGAGTGAAGTAGAGGCGTCCCATGGAGTGGCGACGCGTCAGGGCGTTCGAGTGAAGTAGACGTGTCCCGCGCGGAGTGGCGACGTACGGGGCGTCCGAGTCGGGGAAGTTGATGATGACGCGAGCAGCATTGTGACCGCGTGCAGGGCGGCCGAGTGCTGAGGACATGCCCAGTCGAGCGATGGCGCACGGGCGGCCGAGTGCTTGATCGGGTCGGGTCCGAGTGAGCTAGTGCCACCCGAGTGTCCATGCTGACTCCAGTTGGGTCGGGTTTGTATCCGCTGCCGAGGGTGCTGCTGCAGGGTAGCTGTTGCCCAGGGGAGCAGCCATCGTGTGCGAGCACCGTGTTGGGCTCGTGTCTTCATCGAGAAGGCTGCCGTCGAGCAGCTGTTTGGAGAGAAGAGCCGCTGCGCACGGATGCCTAGTCAAGCGTGCCGAATGCAATTGTTTTCCGAGTAAACCTGCTGGGCGATGGACTTGACGCCTTGACGTGAACGAGACCGTCGACCGGTGCCGGAGAGCAGCTCGGGATGTTGATCTTGCAGATATCGCAGTCTTCGATGGCGCACTCTGCGTGGTGCATCACGTCGTCGGACTTGGCAACGCTGGCAAGCATGATGAGCCTGACCGTGGCCGCTCCGCCGGACAGATGCGCCGCATGTGGAGGCATGGCCAGCTCCTTTCCAGTGAATCCTGGATGTTACTCGGAAATTAAGGCGACAAATTAATGATAATTATGTGCGCTTTTGAAGATTGGTAACAGCAAATGGTATTACTAGCATGCAATTATGGCTGCACCGGTCTGCACGCTTCGGTTTTGCATGCCACAAATTAAGCTCCCATTCAGCACCGGCTGCAGTTATGGCATGCATGCATCCGTTGCTGCGTTATGTGCGTAGTTAATGGCATGGGAGCCTAACCGTTCCAGTGAACATGCAACAAAGAGGATTGAGGAAAATACTATGCATGCATGGATGCTTCAGCGCTGGCCGGAGTTACGGCATGAATTGGCTGCCGTGTTATACACGCAGTTAATGGCACGGGTGCCGAACCGATCTAGTGAGCTTGCAGCCAAGCGGATCGAGAGAAAAAAAAACTATGCATGCATGTATGCGTATGGATGAGTATTAATTAGAGGAGGAGAGAAAGGTTACGACCTGGTGCGGACGCCGGAGGAGAGCTCCGTTGCGGCGAAAACGGCGGGTCTGGTCAGGCACCGGCAAGGTGGCGACGAGGCCGACGAGCGGCTGGACGCAGCCCAGGCGCCGGAGACGCGGACCGACGCTGCCAAGGGCGAGATCGACGCGGGAACTGGTGGCCGCGTTTCACTGCTTGGGGGAGCCGGAGCTGTGCACCGGCCGGAGCGGCGCTTCGATGCCTGCGCAGCCGGGTCTTGTCCCCGAGGAGCTGGGTCGACCGCCGGTCGTCGTGCTTCCTCGCTCGAGGAACCAAGCCAAGCGTTAGCGGCTGTGTGGGTGTCAGTGCTCGGCAACGGCGTTCGTAGATGAGGCCGAAGATGATGACGGGCGGACAACAGCGCTTCATCGTCCTGGAGCCGATCCTTCACCGGTATGAGCTCGTGTGCATACAAGAAGAACAAACAATCGTTAGATCAATTGCTGATTGTAAAGGAGACAAGATGAGATGAGCAACTCCCTGATTCTTTCGTATGATGAGGAGTTGTCCTCCCGTAGATGGTGTGATGGACGGGACTCCAATGTCAATTTGTAGTGATGATCGTTTGATCTCGGGAGATCATCCCAAGAAAGCTTGGGTTTACTGCCGAAATTAGTCTATTACCGGCGATTGAAGAAAAAACCATCTGCATCATGGCTCGACAGACGCCATGCCCCACGGTGGGCGCCAACTGCCTGGGAACGATTCCGACAATAATAAGGTATAGGGTAACGGAGCATGATCTATCGAGATGCATATGGGTGACACGGTGGTTTTATCGAGTTCGGGCCTCTCACGGTGGAGATAACAACCCTACGTCTCGTGCTCCGGAGAGGCTTTGTTTTATCTGAGTATATATCCGGAGATTACAATGTGTGTGTGAGAGAGAGGAACGGATCCCCATGCCTGAGCTAAGTCCTGAGACTAATGGTGAAAAGAGAGAGCGGTCGAAGAAGAGAGACCCCCAAGTCTAGTGGTGGGGGGTGGCTTATATAGAGTGCGCCACCCCCACACCTCCTATGTTACAAAGTGGGGTATGAATGCCATAATGCCAGCCCGCTATTAAGCCCTCACTATTAGAAAGATGTCGACTGCCTTGCTGCCTGCTGGTCTTCGTATATCCGAGTGAGTCGTACGGTCGAGTGGTGAACCGTCATCCGAGTGGATGGTATGTTGCTTGGTCGAATGGATAGTATGCTGCTTGTCCGAGTGGATAGTGTGTCTGTATGAAATTGACCTGGACCCACATGTTGTGTGGACCCCATGCTTCATGATATTTCGACCCTTCGTGGGCCTACCTGTTATGTATATCCCCAACACTCGCCGCGCTAGGGTTTCCGGCGGCGGCGGCGGCGGCGGGGGGTCGCGGATGTACAGCGGAGTGAGCGGGGCGCCGGTGTGCGCGTCCATGGCGGGGGGAGGGTGCCGGCGCCGGCGCGCGCGGGGCATAGGACGAGGAGAGGGAGAGAGTGCGGGCGCGAGCGCTCGAGTGTGCCGCGCGCTGTAGCTGGCGCTCCAAATACACCGCGCGGATAAGTGTTTTTGACCGCGCGCCCAACCCGTTATCGCGTGCGCGCCGTTTTTGCGCGCCCGCTGGAGCGAGCCGCCGCGTTGCGCGCGCGCTAAAAAGGCCTATTTTGCGGCGCGGCGCTAGTTAGCGCGGCTGTTGGAGATGCTCTTAGTCCCGTCGAACCAAACATAGGAGGCGATTCCTCCACACAATCCTCCGGTCCCATCCCAAAAAAACGGAAGAAAAAAAATCTACCACAAAAAACGAGCGAAAAGAAAACAGCGACCGAGTTGTGCGTGCGTACGAGCGAGGCCTCCTGCCCTCGAGCGACGCACGACTCGCACAACAGGTAGTTCGACGCCGCCCTCCATCCCTTCGCACCAGATCCATCCCTTCGCCGTCGCCGATCTATCCCTTCGCCGCCGGCCATCCATCATTGTGCCGCCGCCGATCCATCCCTCCGCCTTCTCCCCCGCACATCAAAGCCGGCGGCCTCCAGCGGACCATCCGAGACGCCGTCGCCAGCTTCCTCCAAGACTCCTCCCTGTACCGCGCTGTCGCAGACCTCCCTTGCGCCTCCCCGCACGAGGCGCACCGTCGCTGCATACCCCTGCGCGGCAACTCCCCCGCTCGTGCCCCCCTCGGTTGCACACAGTTCTTGTAACCACACCAATCCGGCGCCGTGCTAGGGTTAGCACCGACGGCGCCTGCAGCCGCACCTCCGAGGCAGCCCTCATCTCTCTCTGCCTCCGCGAGGAGAACCACCCCGGCAGGCTTGCCCCCCTGACCGCCGATGTCTAGATCGAGGTCTTCGTTGCCGGATCAAGGTCTGCTGTTGTCGGATCCATGAAGATTTGGCGCCGTGGTCGCGCTGGTGCTAGTTCATCGACCAGATCAATCCCATCGGAGAGGAGGAGATCCATAGTGGAGGGCCGCGCGGAGGAGAGGGATGACCTCGCAGGCACCGCATCACGCGGCTGGCCCTTGTTACACCATGGCCAGCGACCCCGGCGACGCATGCCAGGGCCACCAGTGCGAAAAGCGGCGCCCAATGACTGACACCTCGCCAGTGAGATCATCTCTAATCTCTCCTCTTGATTGTCTTCCCCGCACTCGCCCATATGTTCTAACCAGTAACTTGCGTTTCCGCCACGGATGTTGTCATCGTCCTTGCAGAGATCGTCGATCGGTGCCCAGTCGCACACCGAAGTCTCCCACTATGTGCAGGCGCTCGGCAGCTTGCCACGAGACTCTCTAACACCAACATCTGGGTGGTACGTACGCGCAACATGGGTAACTTTGACAATCCAGTCAATGCATTGGTTGATGGATCATGCAGGTTGCTCTACAGGTCGGTCACAAGACACTGGTAGAATTGCACCTGCAAGCTCTGAATATTCATGTCATCTTTGTTAGATCATTAAGGTGATTAGTCTGCTGCTTAGATTAGGACACGACGGAGGTTTATCAGGATGTGTGTGATTGACAACCCATTGCAGCTGTGCTTAGTCGATGTGGACTATTCTTTCCATGACACAAGAAAAATGTCAACTATCCTCATTGGAAATTAATTGCACAATTATTTCAGATAAGTTTCGTAGTACAGTTACTCCTGCATCTGCTCAACTTGTTCCACTAATGATATTTATATTCATAAATTAGCAACGAGAACAAAAGGACTTTTAAGTGTTCGACCCCGACAGAGATCTCATTGATATTCTGTTGATTAATGTTCAGTATTATCTTCTACCGATGAGGTGGCAAATCTACTCCCAACGAATCAGCAGAAGATTGCACCATGAGGATGCCACAAAATCATCTGCAGAATATGCATGCAAACAGAATTCAGCAAGCCAACCTACAATGATTCTCCATGTTGGAAAGGTACTCCCAAACCAACCTGCAATGATTCTCCATGTTGTTTTGAATATGCATGCACGAGGAATGCTACACGCACGGGCACATGCTAACGGACTTTTACGGGAAACGGATGGAGTATCTAATTGTGACTATGACTTATATGATATTTACACCAGCTATTCATTCTAGATGGAGTGAAATCTCTCGTGGTGTTTTTGGCATTGACGGCTCCTAGACATAATAAAATCGCTACAAAGACTTATATTTAGACCCCGCAAAAAAAAAGACTTATATTTAGGTTCAAGTATTGGACTTACTTGGTGCTAGGTTCAAATGGAGTGATATTGCTACTACGATAATCATTTGTGTGTGAAATTTAACATGCATTATCTTTATATAAATCCAGCAAAATATTTCAAGAGCCCGTGACAACGCACGGGCACTCTACTAGTGTTATTTACACTAGCTTTGGGCACGATCGGATACATGCATGCTGCCTTCTGAATTTATAGGCAGTGGTGCAATACCACCCATGCTAGACGATGATCCTATCTTGTGCGTCTTCAACGATGAAAACTGAAAAGCATAGTTAGCATGCATGTATGCACTATATTCGTTTATTGGGGTGGAGAAATAATCACGAGAGGAAACTCGCAGTCCACTTGTCTTTTCTTCATTAAATTCCAAAATTATTCAATGGCCAAAAAGCAAACGACCCACTAAAAATTTATATGAACTCCGTTTTGGGCAACTCATAGTCTATCTCGCTTGATTCGACAAGCAGAACACAAACACAGTCTCAGATTTTCAATAACTTGTGGTTCAAGAAAGTCAAAGTTTGGGCAATACTCCGGCTTATTTCAAAAGTTAACTTTGTATAGTCCGAGGTATTTACACGGCTGGTACTAACGAACCATCGAACTAGATACACATCCAGAACACGGACGACAGTGGGGTAGTGCATGCCAACCGCGCAGCCCCAGCGGTGTCGAACATAAGGAACTGATCATGAGGAGGCCAACAGCTGGGCAGGAAGCAACCCGAACTGTCACACACACGCACGCACGCACGCACGCCGAGAACGGGCCATCTGAGTCGCCCCAGACCAACCGTCCGGGGCATGTAGCTTTGAACATCTGGTGTGATGGCAAAGCGACCGGACCACGATGTGGTGGATAATCGGGCAGACAGCGACCGAGCCCCCA
>NC_041393.1:630689742-630713745 GCF_002162155.2 Triticum dicoccoides | reverse complement strand
ATCGGACGATGCATAAGTCACGCGAGGCCCCGCATAAAGTCGCCTGGAAGAAAGAATAGGAACCGAGCTAGGCAGAGCTAGGATAAGAATTTCAATCAAAAAAGAAGTATGAATTGGCACCTTAGGAGGATGTTACTCCAACATCCCTTAAATGAATAATGTCGTTTGTTGCCATCAACGTGTCTTTCTCCATGTTATTTCTAATGTTATATATTGACTTCACTCACTCCTCACATCATTACAATTCAATGCTTCAAATTAACCTTCTTTACTTTCCTACCAGCTACTTGCCCTACTTATTTATGCAGGCCCTCCATACTCTCCATCCGTGTAATCTCAAACCACGTGATAGTTCTAACACATGTACATCGATCTATTGAGTCTCGCTTGATTGTCTACCAAGATGATAAGTCCGATCACCATTGTTATCTTTTGATAACCCAATGCCATGTCCATGAGTTTGGCTTGGGAGGCATGGGGACAAGCAGATGTGTGGAAGCGTAGAGATACACTTAGATTGGAGAACAAAAGGGTGCAAGGGTTCTTGCTCGCGTGGGCCTTGCACAGGGAAAAGGCATGCTCCTCCATCTTACTATTTCATCGTTGCGTATCACCTCGTGCATGGCAGTGCGCAGTGGTGGCCCAAGATTCTTATTTCCTTGATAGCCCATATGCGGCCGGCGACGGAGAATATGCAAAAGTTCAGCAGTACGCTGCCGAACGACGGCTGGGCAGCGGTAGTCATTGGCACTAATGAGCATCGACAGTGCGTGGCGGCCACAGTAGACATTGTTGTTGACCTCCCGTACTACCGAGCGACATCGCGCTACACATGGGTTCGGTAGCTCGTGCGCGGGCAGCTCCGCGTTGGCGGCCGGCAGGAAATATTGGTGCCTAAAGCAGAGCAGATAGCACAAGCTTTCGCTAAAATTTGCATGTCATTAGTTATTTGCGCATTTAGGTTCTCCATATCACGATCGTGGTAATATATAACTGAATGGACGATCGTAGCTCTCTACTTATTTCATGTGTCATCTTGTCTGCCGGGCTATGGTTTGTATGCATTGGCATCACCAGACACATGGACCTCAGCTACACGATTAAACACATATGTACAGTTGTACACACAAGATCCAGTGCTCACTTGTAGCTGCTCGCCGATTTAAAGTATGGAAAGCAACTTATGAAATTTACTGCACCCGCGAGGCTGTCGATTAGTACCGGCCGGCCCTGTCGAGGCAGGTTAGCGATCCAGCGGGGCCGCCCGTTCCTCTTCAAGATGCTGGTGCCATGGCACCACTCGTGGTCATGCTGTACACCCACACCATGCACCAGGCGTGCTTTAGGCGTGCCAGATGCGTGGGGGACAAGGTGCATTGGCCAGCAGCGAGGACGAAGACAGGAGGAGAAGACATGTGCAGTCAATTTGTACCAACATTATCATCTTTTTTCTTAATGAATTCATGTCGATCTGATACTTTTATATCCATCGATCAAATTGCTGTATTTAGAATTTGGGTCTGCCTAGGGCACATCAAGATGTATCCTTGTTATTGCACATTTAAGTGACTTAATCAAACTAAAAGAAAAAGAAAAAGACGAAAGAAAATGAAATCTTAGCGTAAAATCAATAACATACTACTTAGATGTGCAATAGTTCGAACATATCTAGATGTGCTTTAGCGAAACTATTAGATTTTTCCCACGTACTTGTGTTGCACGACCAGCGGCTAATGGCTCTCCTTACTTTCAAACAGTACATAGGTTAGGTCCTGATGATGAGGAAAAAAAAAGCCGGAGAGGGCATTCAACGATCGAAGGATGTATCCTTGCTACTCCCTTATAGTGAAGTAGCACCAACTCATCAACCAACAACGAGAAGGGGATGAGCCTTGCATATATGCATCCATCATTGTTTCCGGTTGGCCATCAATTAACGGACAAAGGCACGTTTTTCTTCTTCTTTTTCGGGTGGCCCAGTTGCCACAGCTCCCGTTTACACCATCAACGGGACCGGACTAGCAAGGGGCCCCTTTCCTTCCCTGCATTCATTTGCTCCTGTTACGCATGAAGAAATACGAAACATGGCACCTTTGCCTCTGAATTTCCGGTATCACGTTCATGGACACTTCAGATTCAAATTTGAGATAGGGTACCCTCTAACTTTTCTTAGATAAACCAAACAAATTAAAATTTCAAAAGTTATGTCACTTATAAATATTTAGTTCGTTTTGTTGAACTTAAGAGGTTCGGAGAATACCCTCAAGGGATCCAGTTTGCACCCCTGTTAACACTTGTATTCGCTAGAAAAGGCTTGCAGGGTTCACATGCCCTTAACGATGGGTCGCGGGCCTCCATGCAAAAGAACAAGCACTGAGGAACCCTTAGAGAGTGAATGGTGATGGGCAGCGTCACTGACTGCTCCATACATGCCAAGTATGTCAGGAGACCAGGCGCGTTTGTCACCGGCAAGGACAGAGACAGGAGGAGTATAATGGTGCAATTTATTCGTACAACCATTATCACTTATGTACGCTTAATTCAGTAAATTTGAACTAATCTGTTGATTTGAAATTCTAGCAACACACATTCGTTTAATGTCTTGCGTCATCGAGGTGCTCTATTGGATAGTTCTTCTCTCCTTTATATGAATAGAAACCAATGAAAAAATAATGTGCTATGACAAAATAGAGTGACCCTTAAAATATGCTATTAGCGTGTTATATTGCGCTATATCATGCTATTAGCGAGACACTGTACACTGATATATTTAGCAAGGCAATGATCAAAACACTATAGCATGCTATTATCGACGCTATAGTGTGCTATTTTTTCCATTGATAAGAACACATCAATTTGATAATTGTTTACATTCATTGATCTGATTTGTTGTTAGACTCTGCTTCAGTGGAGCATTGTTTCATGCACTTCTCCATATTCATGCCATCGTTGCCATTACTCCATTTTTGTGTTACTGCACTTCAATTTTGCCCACATCAAGTCTTCCTCGCTTTAGGGTCTTATGCTTAAAGTGTGAATTGACTACTCTTCCATATTTGCCTACTCTCTACTTGCTCTTCTTATTTATACAAGCACTCCCATCTTCTTTGTCCAAATCATCTCAAACCACATGGAATTCTAACACTTATACTTCCGTTCTTCAACCTATCGAATTTAGCTTGATTGACAAGAGAAATAAAGAGATGGTTGTATCTTTCGCTAGCTCATTTACAATGTCCAATCGTAAGGCTTGGGAGGAATCAGGACAAGGAGATGTGCGAAAGAGCAAGTAGTGAGAAAGTTGATGAGGTTGAATGGTGATGGGTGATGCCGACAACTGCTCCAGACATGACAAGTAAGTCGGGAGACGAGCTCGTTGGTCAGCGGCAAGGATACAGGCTGGAGGAGTAGAAGGGTGCAGCTTATTTGTACAAGCATTATCACTTCTATACGCTTAATTCAATAAATTTGAACCAATCCATCCTTTCGAAATTCTTGCAACACACATTCGTTTGATTTCTTGTGTCGTCGAGACGGTTATTAGGTTAGTTCTCTCCTTTATATGAATGAAATCACATCAATTTCATAATATTTTACATCCATTGATCTGATTTGTGGTTAGACTCTGCTTCATTGGAGTCGTGCACCTTTCTCCATATTCATGCCACCATTCCCTTTACTCCATTCTCATGTTACGGCACTTCAGTATTACCCACATCAATAAGTGTGAATTGACTACGTGTTCTTATTTATACAAGCACTCCATCTTCTTTCTCCATATAATCTTAAACCACGTGAAGTTCTAACACTTGTACTCCAGTTGTTCAGCCTATCGAATGTCGGTTTATTGACAACGGAAATAAAGAGATGGTGTGATCTTTTTGTACCTTGTTTACCATGTCCATTTAACAGTTGGGCTTGGGAGGAATCGGGACAGGCATATGTGTTAAAGGGGAAATATAGCCTTAGCTAGCAAAAACAAAAGGGTACGGTTGTTCTCCTCATTAGAGGTCCTACACAACACAGTAGCATGCTCTAGCATCTTACGGCGTTGTTTTTGCTGAGTGCACATTCTTTTACCGTATACGAATCTCTGCATGAGTGGTGTATGTCTACCGTCAAATACTTTGGAAGTGATAGGAAGTGGCTTGTAGTTAGGCTAGTCCCTTATTTCCCGCTTCACCGGTGAAGGCGTGTGTTAATGCTAGCAGTTGTTAGGTGAGCCACCTTTTTATAAAATAATACATATTTAAAGCTTACTATTGTACATACTGATTATTAGGTTGGCTCTATATGACATGCAACTCTTTACAGGCGAGTGTTGGCTATACTATCAAACATGCTCTAACATCACTAGTAGAAAAAGGCCCATTTGTCCCAATTCACGAGGCCCATTTGTCCCGGTTGCCGAACCGGGACTAAAGTGTCGGTACTAAAGCCCAACATCGGGACTAAAGTGTCGGTACTAAAGCCCAACATCTTTAGTCCCGGTTCGCCCACAAACCGGGACAGATGGGGCTCCACGTGGCTGCTGCGGCTTGCTTGGGCAGGAGGACCTTTTGTCCCGGTTGGTGCCACCAACTGGGACCAAAAGACTTCCACGCGTCAGCAGTTCAGGGGCTGGGATTATTTTTCTGAAGGGGGGGGGGGTGTAGAGGGTTTTGGCGGTTTTATAGGGTTAGTTTAGGGGTTTCATATATTGTGTTAGCTAGCTAACAAAGAGAAGTGTCCTCTCTTATCTCCGTGCTTGGTCGACGCTACGTACTATACGTATAGAGAGGACTCGACACGCTAGCTCCGAGAGATTGGTCATCATGAACATATAAGTATAGAAGATCGTCATGAACCATTAAGTACAGAAGATCGTCATGAACATATACAGAGAGAAGTCATCGACCTCTCCTTCTCCGAGAGATTGGTCGAACAACAAGTTTTCGTATATCTATCTGACTCTACTGACTACATATATACAATATAAGATCTCTTACAATCCTCTAACATCTGAACTCAACTTCCACATGGTATTCTTCGTCTTTGTCGATGATGTGGTCAAGAAAGAATCCCGCCAATTCCTCTTGAATTGCTTGTATGCGATCTTGTGGTACGAGTTCAACCCGCATCTGAAACATCTAATTTGAAGAAGGGGGTCAATACATATATATGAATTAACCTCAACACAGATGATGGTAATAAAATAAAATTGCGAATATTATTGCTTACGCACTTCAGATTGTTTTTTAGAGTAGCCCCGCTCACAGGTCGTGTGGGGGATGAACTCGTAAATGTAGTATTCACAGAAATCATTCCCGGGTTCCTGCCACGACCACTTTACAAGAAATAGAGGTCAATCAAACTGATAAGCAAGCATGCTAAATGGTATTGATGAAACTAGCTAGAATCAATGGGAGATGCACGAAACTAGCTAGTAGTACTTAATTTCGGGTGTTTAAATCGCATCTCCGCAGGCAGTTCCGGAGCTTGTGCGGTGAATTTTTTTCAAACCCTGCCAGACAAAGAAAACAATTACTTGATATCAGGAAATGAACAAAGTTGCCAATATGGTGCGATAAGGATCGATTGAACTTACTTCTCGAGCATTTTAGTCATGGTCGCATACTCCTAGGGATTTTTTCGTTTCGTGTCTATGACGGTTACTAGTCCCTGCTCAAGCTTAATCTCTAGCAGAATGAAGTGGAAGCTGTGCACGCATGCATAACTCATCAATTATATTACTATAACCGCGAGTAATAAGGGAAACTGAATATGCACAAGACAGTAACACTCACCTGCTTTCGTAAGGAAAGAGTATTGTATCTTTGTTTTGATTTCGAAGTAACGATGCGAGCAAGTTGGCCTCAGTTAGTTTGGCATCATGTGTAACATTCCGTTCATCCATGAGATTTGTGTTAATGAACCCAATATCACCTATTTGTCTTTTCTTCAATTCGATGATCTTCAATCTTCATAATATAATGAGGACAATTATATATACATGCAATGAAAGAGCTGAGCGATATATAGTGACTTAATGAATTACAGAGAAGTAGTACTTACAGACAGTAACAAGTGATGATTGTTTTATTGAGGGCCTTTTGATTGAAAAGCTAGAAGAACTCCTCATATTGAACAGATAACAGATCAATTCCAACGAGGTCGTGCTCCTCTTTAACTCTCAGCGTCAAAGTATCCAACCCAAACTTGCTGCAGATGTCCATGTACCAATCATGTAATCTTCACATTATCGTTGTTAGAGGAGTACCAGGTTCGACGAGAGGCTTCCCGTGCCGGGATTTTAATGTGTCCACCTTCATTGTATCAAAAAGTGCATCGTCGGGCATGTAATCTCCAGGATTGGTACCGGGAAGCATCCCCGAAAGATTAGCGATGATATCGCTAGACACATTGAGCGGGGGGCACGATTGCTTCGCTTGTTCGCCGAGCTAGGGAATTTTTTCCCACTTCTTCGGTTTGCTAACCTTTGATCAGTGCAAGTACTTCCTGACCGCTCAGCTTCGTTATATGTCCTTTCAATAACGCAGTCATAATTGGATTGCGGCGGAGGCGATGATGGTGGCTGCAGGGCATCCAAAGTACGCTTCGCTTTCACCGGATCTATCTTCTCCTCCGGAGGTGGATGTTTCTTAGCTTTTACCGATTCAAAGAAGTCCCTCACTTGGCCTTCATAGATCTTCTGGTTTTCCTCCTTGATCCTCTCGTATGGTAACTTCTCTAGAGGCTTGAGAGACGATGGACCGAATCTGTATTGCCTCCCGCCTCTGGCTGTACTGCAAGACGCTGGAGCAGCCGGAGCAGCTGCGGCTGTCTTCTTTTGTTTCTTACCAGGTAGAGAAGAAGGAGGCGCTCTGCTACGACGCGCCAGAGCAGCCGGAGCGGCGGCGTCTGTGTTCCGCCATCGCCGTTGCTTACGAGGCGGCGAAGGAGGAGGCGGGCTGCTCGGACCCGCCGGAGCAGGCGGAGAAGGAGGCGGAGTACAGCTGCCCTCACGCGCCGGAGCAGGAGGCCGAGTGCCCTGATCACTCACCAGAGGAGGAGGATGAGGTGGAGGAGGCGGAGTGCCCAGCTGACTCGCAGGAGGCGTGAAGTTCAGAAGCTTGATGTGCTCCTTCCGCCATAGACACGGAGTCTTCAGAGAAAGACCCAGTTGAGTCTCCCCATCACCTGTAAGGTGGTCAAGCTGGAGCTCCTCAAATCCCTCTGTTATTTCATCCACCAGCACAACATCATAGCATTGTGGAATCGGACGACAATGAAAAGTGGCTCCGGGTGAAGGAGTGAACACAGAACCGATAGCCGCCTTGACTTTGAGCTGAAGCCATTGCGTCATAAGGTGGCACTGGTGTGAATCCGTGATAAAATCCACGGGGTAGCTAGGACCCGTGAAGTCACGCTGCTGAACGAGCTTGGTGGAAGCCACGCTGCTTCTCCACTGAGATGGTGGGGTAGCTTCTGGGGTAGCTTGGGCAGGATCTTGCTGGTTCTCAACAGCTTGTCGTTCCTCTAGCTTTCATACCCTTGCCTGAAGCTGCTGCAGTTCGCTCTGCTCCACTTTCCTCCTCCTCTCTTGGGTTTTGTAGCCGCTTGCATCGGGAAACCCAACCTTCCACGCAACTGAGCCTGGCGTGCCTCGTATTCCTTCAGGGTGCTCATGATTCCCAAGGGCCTTTGTGAGCTTGTCGTTCTCTCTGTCGGGAACGAACGTCCCTTCATGCGCTTCCTTGATTGCTTTCTGAAGCTTCATGATGGGTTTTGCAAGTTACTCGTCTGTCCAACAACACTTCCCTGTTTCAGGGTCCAAAGTTCCTCCAACCCCAATGAACCAAGTCCTTGAACGGTCTGGCTAGTGCAATGTCTCTGGTTCGACCCCTTTAGCAATCAGGTCCTGCTCAGCCTTGTCCCACAACGGCCGGGCTTTGAGGTAGCCACCTGACCCCGTGCGATGGTCATGCTCCTTCTTTGCAGCATTTATCTTGTTAATCGCTGACGTATTCTTACTCTTCTCTGATGTCTTGTGGGCCACAAATACGGGCCAGTGATCTCTTATCTTCTAAAATCGGCCGGTGAATTCTGGAGTCTTTTTTTTGTCGACATACATTGATTTCAATGCATTCTTCCACCTCCTGAATAGACCTGCCATCTTCTTGAGAGCATGAGTCTAGATCAATGGCTCTATAACTGGCTTCTCCGGATCCTCCTCTGCCAGTAGGGTGAAATTTTCCTTCAGCGCAGTCCAAAGATCATCTTTCTGTCTATCTTCGACAAAAGAAACTTGAGGGTCTTCCTTCTTAGTCTTATACCATTGGTGGACGCTGATCGGGATCATGTCCCTCACAAGAACCCCGCACTGAACAGAAAATGCTTCCTTGGTCCGGAGGGGTTTAATCGGTTGGCGCCCGCGCGTGATTTTTGTGATCGTGAACCTTTCATCCGTGCGTAACTTTTTCTTCAGGCCTCGTCTCATTACCGAAGTTTTGCTCGATCCGAGGGCTATAAAAGAAGAAAGAAGAGTTAATATATGTACATACCAAAAAATTTAGTGCATCAACTAGCTAGTCAGCACATGCATGTTTGAACGTAAAAGTGGAGCACTTAGTAGTAAGGACATTACTACAAAGCATATTTACCTGAAATCAAACGTAAATCCATGATGATATTCTGGTAATGGTTCATATGGGATGCAGTAACACAAATAGCAGTAATGAAATCAATGGACTAGGTCAGATGTTCCTACGAATTGCTAGTAAACCTATGAGAAGGTAGTGGTAATTCAATTACTACGTAGCTAGTAGCTAATAGATTTGTTCGGTTAGGTAGTAAACCTACAATAGGTAGTAGTAATGCAATTACTATCTAGCTACTTTTTAGGTAACCATTTTACTAGCAGTAAGGATTTTAATGTTATTACTATGTTTACCATGAATTTTACTACCAGAATATGAGGGAGCGCACATGTGCATGCTGATGGTAACCATTTTAATCCCGTTACCATTTTTACCACTGAGTTTACTAGCAAATGAAGGGAGTACCTGGCCAGGCAAACCGTAGTTGCATGTTGATGGTAATAATTTAATTCTGTTACTATTTTTACATGGACTTTTACTAGCAAGTGAAGGGAAGTCATTGGTTTGATCGGTTTAGCGGGTGCACGACTTGGCCGGAGCGTAGGATTAGCATTCTGCGCGCACACTCACTTTAGCGCCACCGTACATTCTACTACCGGGTGTAGTTACATCTATTTCTCATATACTACCATGTGGTAGTGTATACTCTACATTATTATTTTTAGTATGTTCACATACTATATTTAAGATACTCCAAAGCGAGTTATGTGAAAAAATTGCATGTGAGCCCATGTTTTATAATATTTGTGAAATACGTACATATTTATATGTACAAAGGAGTATGCTCAAAATATACTACATACTACCTAAAAAATAATATATATACTACCTAAACATTCTTATATACTACATACTACGCGTACATACTCTCTGATATGATAGATACCACCTAGAACGTATGAATCAAAAATGAGAGTAACTACACCCGGTAGTAGTAAAAAAAATTCTACCACCTAGTGGTAGTTACCACCATCCCCACTGCCATTTATTGCATCAAGATCCGTGCCTTTCTTAACGGGTCATGGGCACCATAAAATCAGATTTTTTTTTATGCCCGATCAGTTTGTTGGACTGAGCTTCCTAATTTTGTGGGGCGCCCAACCTTTTCTCTTGCCGTTTAATATTTCATTTATGGATACACGCTGAACCAGGATGACACAATTCGGTTAGATCTCTCTCTCTCTCTCTCTCTCTCTCTCTCTCTCTCTCTTCAAATTCAAATCTGTGTGAGAAGACTAGATCGGCAAAAAGGTAGACGACATCAAATCGGTGGATCCATGCATGCGTGAGGCAATTGATTTTTCCTTGTTTCTTGATTTTAGTGCACACACGGTTGATTTTCCTGGGCTGGGTGTATCTAAACTAATTGGAAGGTATTTATTGGAGGTAAAGTCCCAGTTAAATGCTAATTGGTGTTACTTCGTCTGATCTCTTTAGTATCACGGATGGGTGCAAAGACTGACCCAGCATGGCCTTAATGCGCGACTACGGCAAGCGGTTGCGGCGACAGCAGCAACACGACAACGTTCCGGTACGGCGTTGATGAAGAATACATGTGGCTGCGCGTAGACGAATGATGTCGTTGGCGGCAACGATGTACGTGTGAGGACATGGTCACATCATGGTTTGAAAGAAGTTTTGTATGGCCGTTCAAATCTAAGCTTCAGGAATCGGTGAAACGATAGACAAGCTACTTGTACTGTTGTACACTATAAATTCTTGTACACTGCATACTTTCTCCTCTTTTTTGCGGGGTTCATACGTTCTCCTTCATTATACCAAATACTACTTTTTTATATACTCATTCTTGGATGAATATACTCTCTATAGTGTAGATGAATATAATCCTCTCGTATACAATCTTTAATAAGGCCGTTGAAGATGGCCATATGGAGTATGTTAGAGGATGGAGTATGCAGTATACATGAAGCCTTTTCGGTAAATTTTGGTGAACACGGAAGCCATTTAGAATCTGATTTTTGTTTGAGCACGTACTTGATAACTTAATTATACTCAAAAGTAAGAATGATCTACTCTAGCACTTGTCTACTAACCGGGATTTCATATTACCAAGATAAGTATATACTCCATACTCACCCGCAAAAAAAACATATACTCCATACTCCAGTCTCTAGTTAAATGTGCATACTCCATACTATGTGTATACCACTTAAATGGAAAAGAAGCATGTGTATACAACTTGTGTTCACGTGATTCTATACTATACAAATGGAGTATCTATGCCACTGGAAGTATATATTAAATGAACATACGCGACTGGAAGTATACATATACCCAAGAATATACCTTTTCCAAACTACGTATACTCCTCAGCACATACCATATACTCCTTTCAATTCCACACTATGTACTCCATACTATATACTCCTTTCAACTCCATGCTACATACTATATACTCATCGCTCCAAAATATACTATTTTCCAAACAATATACTACATACTATTTTCCAAACAATATACTATTACTGTTTTCTAAACTAGTATGTAGTTCTACATACTCGAGTCAGAAGTATACAGCAGATTACTCAAAAATAAAATAAGAGATGTTTGGCCCAGCACGTTCAGCTTATAAATATCTTATCCGTTCGTGGTGATGCATTCGGCCGGCCAGGGAAATAGCAGGTTGTTGAACTAACTCACACCATTTATTTAATTATTTAATTAGACGGTAATTACCTGCCGGCTAATGGATTCTTTCGCATCCACCAACCCGTTTGGTTTAGAGATAAGAAGAGACACGTGACGAGCAAACAACTAGGGGGTAACTACCATTGCTTGTAGATAAAATTTGTCCATATATATATACGCTAAAATAAGCCAGAGCGCATTATAACTTACTGTACGCTCCGGCCACCGAGGCAACCAGCCATCCGTGCGCTAATGAGCCCAGGTAACCTGATCCACGTGCCCGCTTTAAACTTCATCGTAATGAGTTAATTAAATTATGACCAGTACTAGTCCGCGCCCCTGCTGCGGTGGTTGATTTTAACTATGCCACGATCATGCCAATTTTTGAACATGTAGTAATGAATTAGTGAATATAGTAACGGGAGTCAAGTAGCATAGTAATGAAAGGATATTCATTAACAAGGACCAATACGAATATAGTAAACCTGTTACTGGATGGACCACGTATGCTTACTAGTTCCTAGTGTTGACTATAACTCACACACTTTTATTATATTACCATGAGTTTACTTCATTTTACAATTGTAGAAACTACAGCCGTAATTGATTTAGTTATATTACCATATATGGAATATTGTTACCATTGCTAATTAGTGGGCCAGCCGTAATAGATTTATTTTGATTACCATACATTGATTACCATTGCTAATTAGTGGGTCACAGTGCGGTGCATGCAATGCATTACTATATTTGCTTGTAGTTTTACTGTCATAAACGGTTATAGCTACGGGGCGGAGATTAGACGTGTGGGTTCGGTAATAGGAATTTAATTCGTTACTATATTTTGTACTGGCTTTTACCTTTGTTTGCTACACCCGTAGGGGACGTGGGATGAGCGGCGCGCTGTGCGGTCCAATTACCGACCGGAGCGTACGATTAGAAGTTCTGCGCTCCCACGCAGTTTAGCGCCACCGTGTGTGTGTGTATATATACTAGCAAATATGCCCGTGCGTTGCAACGGGAGGAAAAACTATCAAACTATGCGGGAGTGGTAGATAATGGCTTTTAAAATGCCAAGGTGAGATAAGGGCTTTCAAAATGTCATTTCAAAAACTATGTCTAAGTGATGTCATGATGAGATAAGAGACTTTTGAAAAGTCATTTCAAAAAAAAGTGATGGTTTGACCATGATTTGATTTCCTAAGGCGCCACAACGAATTAGTTTTGGCTGAGTAAACTGCATTGATGAACCCTACCTAAGCTAGACTGATGAATGATGTATATAATCTTGACCTAGCGTAGCGGTGGTTGTCATAACAATTACCATGGTACCAGAATAAACATAGTTGTGTATGGAGGCAAAATAGACATTTAGTCATTTTATATAGTTTACAAAAACTAACCCATAGAAAATTGTGTCAATATTTTTTGGCTTCAGCGTCGTACGAAACATGGAAACCTTTTTTTTACCCGATGCGAGGGACTAAATAAAATCATAAATTGACCTCTACAGATCCCCTATTAAAACTTCGACGCATGCGATGTTTCGTTTTGTTCATCATTTACGGGCCTGTTTTAATTTTGGAAACATTTCAAAAAAATCATGTATATTTTTTTTCTAATTCCAGAATGTACTTTGAATACTGGATTTTAAAAAAAAATCATGTTTTTTTCATGAACATCTAGTTGATATTGTGATTTTTTTATGATATGCGATTTTTCTTTGAAATCATGAACAATTTATGATTTCTCAATAAATCTCGCAGCTTTTTGAAATTTGGTTCTTTTGAAAATCCTGAATGATTGTAAAGAATGAAAAACAAAAACAGAATTAAAAAGGTAAAAAGCAAAAAACGAAACAGAAAACAGGCGCAACCAGCCGCACATGGGCCGGCCCATTAGCGCGTCGAGGAGGAGGAGGCACGCCATGTACATTTTTTTTCTAATTCCAGACTACTGGATTATTATTTTAAAATCATGATTTTTTTATTTCATGAACATCTATTTGATATTCCGAATTTTTTCTATGATATGCAAAAAATATTTTGAAATCATGAATATTTTATTACTTCTCAATAAATCCCGCAGCTTTTCGGAATTTTATTCTTTAAAAAATCCTGAATTAATTTAAATAAGAAAAAATAAAAACAGAAATAAGGAAATAAAAAGCAAAAAAAAAAAGAATACTAAACAGGCCCACCCCCAGCCAATTATGGGCCGGCCTATTAGCGCGCGGGGGTGGAAGACCTGCGTGGCAAAAAGGTGTAGGAACCAGGGATCGAACGCTGGTCTCCTGCGTGGTAGGCCGACGCCATGGCCATTGCGCTACCGGAGGATTGTGTAATATAAGCGTATCGCCCTGTAAGAAATAAACCCGCGGTGATTTTGAAATAAATCCGAATCATGTTACTTATGGATGGCATGGCGGGTAATTTATGCCAAATTCGAGGGCAATTTCTATGACGGACGAGCAGAAGCACTATTTGCTTTATTAGTAGGTAAAGATAAAGATATATATATATATATATATATATAAGGATGTCCTAATAGATAAGTACTCTGAAACTATATTTTTGTATAAAAAAAGAGGCCGGTCGATCAGCAATAGAAACAAATACAAACGCATGAAAGGAAAATAACAGCAAAAGTTATTAGTAACAAATGCTTCAAAACCAGTAAAAATGAAGCAAAGAAATAGAGGATAACTGGAAACTCAAAAAAGAATCAAACAAAAACCATTTAGGTGCTTACAGTCTCACCCAAAGACCTTGTTTTGTTCGAGGCAAAAGTTGTGGTGCTTTCCACAATAAAATTAGATATGTCCACATTGCGAAACAATATTAGGAACTTATTCATCCGCAGGAAATTAACATAAATTTCGTAGCAACTCTACAAAGAGTAGCTCACTGATTTACATGGTATGACAGCCCCGACTACACCTCTCCTACAATGCTGGCAGTTGCTTCACTTCATGAATGTCACTATGGCTACATTCTCTCCTTGAATGTAATCTTGAACCTCTCCTGAAGAACATCAAATAGAACATGTCCTCAAGAACCTCAAAGGTGAGAGTTATACCATGTACATCTGAAATTTATCTTTTGCCATGAACCCCTTCTAAGTACTAAAAAATGATGGTCTATACATCAATGTCCCAGTCTAAAGATATAATGTAGTATAGTTCTGCATATAATAGAATAAAGCAAACATCTATTTTTTGTCAGTGTAGTCAACTTTCCTTTGCAACTGCTTTTGCTACCAGATTGACTGCGGACATGCTGAAGAGCTTAGCAGTCACTCTGCTTGTTGCCAGAAAACGGGAATAACACTGTCTGATATATTTTCTTGATATATGCATACTGAATCTCCATGCAGAGTGAACATGTATGTGGCTGCTAGTCTGCTACTTCATGGGTCAAGAACACTTGGATATGCATGAACCTTTGAACACCTAGGAGCCTAGGACACTGCACCTTGATATGCTTTGTCTATTACTGCATCATGTGCAAACACTTGCGATGGCATCTGCCACTTCATCCCCGGCAGATTGTGCGACATCAGTAGTGTTGTAGTCAAACACACCATAGAGCCTGACACCCATCACTTAATCTGCACAGAAATCAAAACCCACATTAGCTCGTCCACTGTAACGGTACAAAATCTATACCGCTAAAATTAAATTTGCATCATACCTGTTTTATTTTATCCCAAAACTGTGTCAACAAGATATCCATTCATTTCAAATAACGCAGTAAGTACATCTATTTCAGACGGCTCCTCGATAGCCTTATCTAGTGGGCTATTGGCCTTGCGCTTCTCTGGAGATGGACAATGGCCTTGCTGCAATGAAAATAGTGAAAGTTTGTGAGGAAACTTTTGGTGCCAATCTCGTGCCTTAAGTAGAGGAAGCATAAGCTACTGCTTATAAACACAGTTTGGGGCCTGAAGTATAACAAATTCATGCCTTAAGGTAGACTTGCTTATTTTGGGCAACTGGCTGAACTACTTTGGCATCTACAGAAGTAATTGGAAGAACTTGATGCTCCAGAGCCTTGTTATGCTTCCCCAACACTTCACCCATGACAGCCTTATAATCACCTAATGTCTTGACAAGAGCGAGTAGCAAGTGGAAGATCTCAGATCTGCCGTGTGCAACTTTTGTGTTGGCTAACATCCATCCATCTGCTGCTCCACGTCCATACTTGAATTCCTTAAACAAGCTCATTTGTCTGACAACAAAAAAACATGAATCAATAATTACACATGAACAGCATTTTGTAGCCAGCTACTCTCAGGCCTAATTTTTGTGATTTAACCATACAAACATTACGTGATTTCAATTAAATTCATGCCTAGATTCATCATACAATCCTACAAAGTTGTACCTCGTACAGGTTGTAGCCTAAATGTTCAACTTCCAGACATACTGATTTGGTCAGTCGTTATTAGCTATAGCAACTAAATTCTCAAGCAAGCGCCAGGGCTCTTATCCCTTGCCGCCATTCATAGCCTTGACGTCTGCTACACTGCTCCACCACCGGTTTCATGTCAACCAGCTTGAATCTTTCGAGAAGATTTAACACAAATTTTCCTAAATCATCAAAAGCAATTACACCATCCAAGACCATCAGGCGATCAGAGCACAACAGGATAAAAATGTATAGCTGCTTGCAGACACATCTTGAGAAAGGCGCATGTGCCCAAGCCCTATAGCAGCATACCGAGACAAATTGAACTCTTAACATGTTGAATATGCTGAGATATGGAAACTGGTTCGCCATTACCAAGAAACGAGACTTCGTGTGCAGCCAACACCTTGGGGATCTCACTTGGACAATCTTGGGTCCACAAGCAAGCTGAAAGTTGCAGGAAGGGGATTAATTACCCAGGATGCTAACAACAAATCAGGCCTAAGCACTTACCAGAGTATGCAAGTGCAGTAAACATAGGTACCATTGTTTTGGTCTATCTGGACCATCCACCCTAAAGCACCAGCAACTCTAGTCTGAACTGAGGTAAACCTTTTTCGCTGAACTACTGCCATAATTCCTTCTGGTGAATCACAATACAACAATATAAACCAACTGTTTTTTAAAACACTTCAAACTTTTTTCTCAACACAGATCAAATGGACAAAATTCCTTGTAGTGTACTGTTCGTGCAAACAACCTAAAGTGCAGAGCACACAGGATAAACGTTGTAAAGTAGTCTAAGCTACAGAAATTAGCAAGAATGAGCTACCTACAAATGACCATGAAACAAAGAAAAATGGTGTTGTAGTGCGCTGAGTCTTTTTTAGCAAACACATGGCGTGCACCTCGCGAGCTGGTGGTTGAAGTCGATGGGGCAGAGCAGTACTGAATTGCACGCAGTTGGGCAACGACCATCGAACTGCTCCGTCGATCTGCGCGTGATGGGAGGAGCAGGTGCTCCAGCCAGGTGAAGAAGTGGAGCGTGCTCGCCGCCGGCGTACCCAACCTGAGCTGTGCCCCCTTCGCAGCGCCAACAAGGTCCGGCGCCCTTCTCGCGCGCAAGCACGGCAGCCGCCTTCTTCGCCAAATTCCTGAGCACGGCACCGCACAGGGACAGGTGCCGGCACCGGAGCACAAGGATCAGGGGGTACAGGCAAAGCCTGCATCTGTATGATTCATGTCGACGGCGGAACAACCTCCATCGCCTCCTTTTTGCGGTTTTGCCATATTCTCGAACTCGACGGTGGGGCAAGAGAGGATGGAGCTCGCCGACCGCGGGAAGGGCAGCCGCGGAGGTGAGCTCACTCGGTTACTCCGTGGCGCGCGCGGCAGGCAGAGGCGGTCTCCCAGCGCGGTTGGGACGCGGCAGGACGCGGGCGGAGGCGAGGCGCGCGCGGACAGCAGCGCTCCGGCGCGGACGGAGGCGAGGCGCGCGCGGACAGCAGCTCTCCGGCGCGGACGGAGGCGAGGCGCGCGCGGACAGCAGCGCTCCGGCGCGGACGGAGGCGAGGCGCGCGCGGACAGCAGCGAAGGCGGGAGCTGTCGTGCTCTGCTCCGGCGTCCTCCGGCGTCCTCCATCCTCCGTAGCACCTGCCCCGCCTCGCCGCGCCGTCTCCGCAGAAGTCGGTCTGTCGCCGTCGCCATCGCCAGAGCGAGAGAAATGGATAAGATACGAGAGGGCAGGGGATGGAATTCAAATGAGTTCAGGGGTGTTTTTGCAAAATGTTATATTATATACAGACCCACTAAAACAGGGACCGCGGGTTAATTTAATATAAACCAAGGGGCTTTATGCAAAATCGTGCGCGACGACGTACCGTAGAAACCCAATTCTCTTTATTATTAGGTAAAGATAGGGAAAACTAGTTATTTAACCGTTTATCAGAATGAGGCGTGTAATATACCATTGAAAAGCTATGGATTAGGCGCAACTTCGACATGTTGAGCACTTTTCGTGATTCCACACGGTTTAAGAGCAGTTTTGAAAATGGTGTGGTACATGTCGAATGGCAGCGAGCGTTTTTTTTGTGATTTCTTCTAAACCGCTCGTCGGAGCGAAGCAATTGATACACTGTTGGAAAGATATCGTCGAGGAGCATCTTTTTCATATCTATCATTATCTCTAATTCGTTACAGTTTAAGAGCAGTTCCAAATTTACTAAATCGCAGAATTCTGTTTTTCAAAAAAGTTCAAATTTTCGGTACTGTTTTCGCTCCAGTTTTTTAACCGTTTGTCCAAACGAGACGTGTAATATACCGTTGAAAAGCTATGAACAAGGCGCAACTTTAATTTGTTGAAATGTTTTTGAGATTCCTTACGGTTTTAAGTTAATTTTTAAAATCGTGTGGCGGACGACGAGAGGCAGTGGCAATTTTTCACGATTTCTTTACAAACCGTTGGTTGAAATGATTCAAATCTTACGCCGTTGGAAAGATATCGAGGAGACGTAACTTTTTCATGTAGAACACTCTCTCTAATTCGCTACAGTTAAGAGCATTTTTAAATTTACCGAAATGCGGACACTCTATTTTTCGCAACACCTAAATCGACGTGTGTACTGCATCAGACAGAAAACCGCACTGCTTTCAGACTAAAAACCGCACTTCATCAGACCGAAAAGTGCACTGCATGATTTTTTTGTGAGATGTAAATTTTCCCATATGAGTTTTTGTTTTTGTCGTCTTTTTTTCAACTTTCTTTTATGAAAAGAGTGGACCGCAAAGACAAGGGCAAGTGAGCTGCGACATATATCAAAGTGAACCACATTACCATCTTGTAGTTTCGTTGATCTTTTTGCATTTTCATGTTGGGGGCAAGTGAACATCATCACTCTCAAAAGTAAACCACGTCCGAGGACCAAACACACTTCAAAATGAACAACATTGTTTTTTTTGCTTTTTTTGGTTTTTTATCCGCCACATGTGTACTCTAAAATTTAACATTGGAGTGAGCTGCAACGAACTGCGCTTCGCCGTAGGCAAGTGAAACCAAAGTGAGCTGCTAGGGAAACCGTAGTGAGTTGCAAATACCTTTTTAAAGTCATTTCCTAAAATAGAGTGCACTGCACGGACCTTTTGAAAACATTTTTAACAATGAACTGCAGTCTCTGAAAATGTGAAAAAAAACAGCTTTCAACACCTAGCCGTACTGCAGCGACGACCCAGGCAAACTTCAACGGTACGTCAACCGCACCGCACCTTTCGCGGTCCACTATCCAGTAGTTGCAGTGCACTTGTGTTCATCGAAGAGCACAAACACAAGAATGGAGCTTCATTGCGGGCTTGTATGAGGTGCACGATAGCGGTCGCGGACTGCATGATTAGACATGCTGCACTGCACACACACACGTCGCGGATTGCACACACGCACGCGCCACAAAGGAAGGCTCGCTGTCCAAACTGCATGACGAGGGAAATGCAAAAATAATGCAACACGACATCCCACCAAATTGCGAACCTCAAGAGCAAACATCAGCGGACCACATCTGCACTTTGAATTTTTTATCTTCTGAAAAACACAAAACAGTAAATTGCAGGCGAACAACAAATCTTTGAATTGCTCACCGCACCGCATCGGCAAAATCTAAACAATTATTTTCTGAAGTAAAGACCAACGCTCCACTACCTGAAGGAACAACACGAGCTGCCTCGACGCCACAACCGTGCTGCACGCGTGTGCATGCCGGACTGCCCCACCATGGATCCATTGAGAGAGAGGGGGGGGGGTTGAGATCCCGCGGACAGAGCCGGTGCTCACAGGGAGGCACTCCCCATGCTCACCTGCAGAGAAGCTCGAGAGAGGAAGGTAGGTGGCCTCCCGGTGCCTGCACATGGTGGTGGTGGGTGAGATGGAGAAGGGGGCATGGGGTGGGAGGGGAGGAGGAGGGGTGGCCATGCCTTTTAGGCTTACCGGATCTTGGCGGCGGTGAGCGAACGGGGGAGCGAGGGGAGGTACGAGGTTCACATCGGGGCACCTCAAACCACTGCTCGATCTGGTTGGAGAAGAAGTGTCGCCTCCCCGTCACTGCTCTTCCCAACTCCTCGACTGCTTCTCGGCCTAATCCGCTGCCCTCCCCCTCTCCGGCGGTGGAGAAGCAGGGGCGACGGCTACCAGTGACACTACAAGAAATATGTCAACTTGTGACCACCACTATTGGTCATTGAAGGGTCATGGTTTTTCATTTGCGACCTTTTTGTGACCAAAAACAGAAGGTCAAAAGCTGGCGGTCGTAAACTGACTATAGCGACCTTTCTTCTGGAATGGTCGAAGACGTTTATGACCAAAATATGTCCACTGTGGCGTTTTAGTCACTAGCAACCTCCCCAGGCCACGTAGGCATCCAGCGTGGCAAGCTGATGTGGCACAAGATTCAGCCCGGTCCAATTCGGTTTTCTAGATGGGCCTAGCCCAAGAATTCGGCCTTTTTAATGTATTTTTTCCCATTAACTTTTGCTAGCTACATGGGCCTGGCCCAGCAATTCAGCCTTTTTATTTCTAGATGCGGCCTTTTACAGCGTATGATCTTTTATTTTTTCCCATTTTATTTTCCACTGTTTTACATTTGTCCCAAATATCATAATATCATTCGCTGGTCCACGCGTCAAAAATTTCAAATGTGCTCAAATTATTTTGATAAGTGGGTTGCATGAGTCATGTTTCCATTGCACACATTTTCAAATCACATACATAATTACTATTTCATATGAAACAGAAATTGTAGTTCTGAAACATACATGAAATTCAGAGAGAAAATACATTAAATCACACACATAATTACTATTTCATTCACAAATAGATAGAAGATACATTAAATTCCCAGATAACCCTTCCCCTACTGCTGCTACTTCTGATGTACAAAAGCAGGATCAAGGTTTTACAAAACGCCAACACTCTCCTACTCCTTGTGCTCACCCTTCTGATGTAAAAACACCTTTTATATGAATTTGTCTGCAGAAAACATCAAAGAATCTAGTAAAAAAACTGGAATCATCAGGTTCTAACAGACTGAAAGCAACACTGAAATATATTTAAATCAGGGTAAAAACAGTAAACCAACAGGAAATACAAAGTTAAAAAGCATTGGAAATACACAAGAAAATAAGGGCGTTAATGTAGCTGCAATTTACAGTGTCAGAAGACCAGGAAATTAGAGATAAAGCATGGAGTATGATAAATGTGGGAATTTACATTGTAATAGAAATTGATGATATACAGTGAAAAAATAGAGGAATTCCACTGTAAATACCTGCAGTTTATACAATGTATAAAATAGGTTATTTACAGTGTAACTCCCTAAAAAAAACTTAGGTATTCCACTGTAATACCTACAAGTTTTACAGTGACTATGCAGTAAATTACACTGTAAAACTGGGCGATATTATAGTAAAATGAAACTGAAAAAACACACTATAGGAATGACAACAATGAAGTAGGCACAAAGACAACATTTTAGACACATCAGAGAAAATTCACTGAATAATACGTCAGCACTCTTAAGAAACCATTTTAAATGACCAATGATCCACCACTCATGATGTAACTGGGTCTACTTCCATGTGGACACATGATTCACTTGGTGTATTGTTGCAGAAGTGAAGAAAACAAACCCACGATGGATGACCGACAGTTGGCACTTGATGTGCGCACCCACCCTAGCTGAACAATCCAGCTCAATCGGGTCTACTAGAACAGAAGGAAAAACTAACACTGTAAATCTACGGAGGATCACCAACAACCCACACTTGGATGCACAACCAGCAAGCAGATAGACAACAACAAATGGACATTCTATATGAGAACAAAACAACATTAATCAAGCAGATGTTACGAGGACAGATATGTGACTGCTACAGATGAGTGAATTATGAAAAAAAGGAAGAGCTACAGATATGCATCTGCCTGCCAAATACACAAGACTAGTGTAGCTAAAGGATGATGGGAAATTTGCTTCTAATGCTACCAATTAATTTCAGTGCATGACAAGACAAAAAGCATGGCATCAACAACATCAGCAGCAGCATACTACCATCGTAAATAGTAGCTCAAGAGCAACAGTAGGTAGTAGAAGTAGAAGAGTGAGGCACTATCGTGCACAGGGGCACGACCAGGAGTCGGGGAGGACGGGGCCGGAGTAGGTGAAGAGGCCATCATCCTCCTTGTGGTGCATGCCGGCCGTTGTGACAGCCTTGACTTGCTGGCCATCGCCTGATTTTGCTCCCCCACCCATTGCTCCGCCTGCAGGAATATATACCAATAAAACGAGGTAAAATGAGAACCAACAAAGCACTTTCTGTATTACCAGAACAAAACTGAAATTCAAACAATAACATGGCCCTTGGTATGGAAACAATTCTGAAGGTATATACCAATAAAATGAGGTGAAATGAGAACCAACGGCACAATGTCCAAAAAGGCCAGTAGGATGAAGCTATAGCCAGCTAGCTATGCACCATAGGTGTCTGTACGGCCAGGTCAGAAGAATAACACGGCTAACATAAGGAGCGACACAACAATTGTTGTGCTACCACAGAAAAATTGGGATTCAAACCTACTGTAACTATCACTCCATCCATTATTTAAACTACCAAAACGTCTTTATATTGAGAAATATAGGTACTTGTTGCATATATAGACTAGTAGCAGTACTATGTGTGGCAGTTTTAACAAGTCAAATAATTTTACTGTAGACAAGTTGCATATATAGACTAGTAGTAGTACTATAATCTAACAGTGGCTAAAGCATACAAGAAACATATTGCAGTGTACTCTAGCCCAAACGAATTCCCACCCATGCCTTGTTTCAGATTAGACACTTTCTTACAACTGAATTCTAGATACAATTGGTTTAAGCTCCATGTGTACTAATTAAGAAGGAGGCGACAAGTAGCCATTGCATGTGACGGCAGGCAGACAGGAAATGGTTAGGAAGAAGAGGAGCGGTGGAGCACTGACTGATCCATTGGAGGCCCTGGTCTTGTCCTTCTTGAAGACGTCCCCGAATCCCCGATGCACTCGCCGTCAACCACATTGCAGGCATTGACTGAATACAAACAAGAACATAAGACAAATAGTACATATATTAGTAAGATAAGCAGCTGTAACATAACAGGAACTGGAATGAACAGTGAGCCATATGCCTGGACCCTGAACCTTGAAGAAAGCAGTACAAAATAACTAAATACTGATCCTAGAATGCACAAGGTGGTTACTGATCCTAGTGTTAACTGACAATTTCTCAATAAAGTTTCTGTACAACAGCACAAGGTGGTTAACACAAAGGGGAAACAAAGAATTAACATGGTAGCAGAGCAAACCAATACAGCTTGCAACTAATAAGCACAGGATATTGCTTGGCAAATCAATTAAGCTTTGGTTAATTATTAAGCGGTGAGAATTTCTTATTTGCACGTTCATGTTGATAAGCAAGTTCTAGTGTTCTACTGAACAATGACATGTCATTCACTATGCATCTATACGTGAGACAAAAGTTGAAGGCAGGAAGCATGATGGATGGATGTATATGCGTACCTAAATCCAGGGGAAATGCCGGAAGGAGACAAAGGGCGTGACAACGGTGTTCATGTGCGTGCCGGAGATGTGGACGGTGGCGTAGATCACTGCGGTGACAATGAGGCCGCCGACGAAGGAGTGGCCGAGCTGGGATACGCGCGTCACATAGGTGCCGTATATGGACGCCGCCCCGCACATCATGAACACCAGCAGGAACGTCGCCACCACCTCCAATATCACCTGCACACACACAAGAACTCCTCAGACTGGATACTCGAACTTGTATCTTTGAACCCTATTAATCAACTTCAATTTGCAAATTAACACTTTGCACGCGTCAACCAGAGGATGACCGGCGAGGTCCCCAAACGGAAGAGGAGCGACGGGAGAGGTAGGCGCCTAGGCACATACCTTGGTGTGCAGAGCTGCCGCTGGCGAGCGGGGGCGGAGAGGATGGCGCCACGGTGTGCTCGCGGCCCTGCGCGATCCGCCGCTTGCACGCCGCTTACATAGCTTCGGAGACAAACAAGTGTGGCGGTGGCGGGAGACGCTGGACGCGCAGGCGGTGGAGGATGTGGAGGCGGAACTACTCTATTGCGACTACTGTCACGCTCGATCTGCTACATAGCCAGGGCTGGGGGAGAAGGGGGCGGACGATCTGGTCGAAGGGGGCGGCTGATCTGGTCTGAGGGGAGGATGGAGCGGAAGGGACGGGGTCGCGGTGGTGTGGTAG
>NC_041393.1:630662953-630689544 GCF_002162155.2 Triticum dicoccoides | reverse complement strand
TTGGGGAGGAGAGGGAGCGTGAGAAGGTGGAGAAGGGAGTGAGGGGCTGGCGGGGAGGGTGCGGCATCACGAGAAAGAAGACGGTGGGGAGGAAGAGGATGGGATCGAGAGGAGCTCCGCCGGATCGAGAAGGGCGCGATGGAGGAGAAGAGAGCGAGAGGAAGAAAGGAGGCGGGGGGGGGGGGGGGATGGAAAATGACCACAGAGCCAGGATTTCGGGGTTAGTGTGGAAGGGCTGAGGACTACCGTTGGATCCCCGAGTATCCAACGGTGTCTGATGCACGATCCGCGTGAGATGTCCACAGACCAATTAGAAAGTAGTACCACGTTATGACCATTTAAATTGGTCGTGGTTGACTAAAAATAATGTGTTAAAATCATATCAACTATTTTATGACCTGGAAAATTCAAAAAGGAAATGGAAAACCTTCTCATTGTGTCACCAAATGTGAATAAGTTTTTAGGAAATATAACAAACATGAAATAAGATAAATATATTTAAAAATGTGTCGTGAGAAATGAGTTTTTTGGCAAAAAAAACATTTTCCATTTTCCGAGTGCCCAAAATGAGTTTTTTTGTGAAGGACCTACCATATATTTGTTTCAAAATTGTACCAAATCAATTTTATAAAATACTAGGACATATTTAATGCACAATTGACCAAATGGTCGGGTGTCAAAAGTTTTGAGCCACCTCTCATGAGAAAGACAAATTTCCGCCGATTCAGTAGGAAGCGGGTAAAATTTGAACTACATCTGCCTCATAGTTTGCTCTTTATTTTTTCCAAAAATCATTTCTAGGTACATAAGTATCTATTTAATCACAGAAATAGCAAAAGTTTTCCAAGATTCAACCACTAGCTAGGAACGGTCATTCCCGCCGTTTTGACCGCATTTTGAAAAGGGCATAAAAAATTCAAAAAAAATCAAAAAATTTGGAAACCTTTGCATTGTGTCATGATATGTGGCCATGTTCCGAGGAAAAATAATAAACTTGTATTACGGCAATTATTTTAAAAAAGTGTTATCAGAAACGAGCTATCACGTGTGGAGATCAATGGCTTTCAAGCCAAATGATCAATCTTATGGCCACATTCATGGGATAGTTTGTTCAAATGATCTCATATCATGCACAAGGGTGCATATCGGAATGGCAAACAATGTTGCCTAAGGAAGTTTTCATTTTCTTTGGACGAAATAACCATTTTCCATTTTTCGAGTGCCTGAAATGAGTTTTTTTTGTGAATGATCTACCATATATTTGTTGCAAAATTAGACCCAATCAATTTTATGAAATACTAGGCCATATTTAATGCACAATTGACCCAATGGTTGGGTGTAAAAAGTTTTGATCCACCTCTGGTGAAAAAGACAAATTCGCGCCGATTCAGCTAGAAGCGGGTCAAATTTGAACCGAAGCTGCCTCATAGTTTGCTATTTTTTTTTTCCAAAAATCATTTCTAGGCACATAAGTATCTATTTAATCAGAGAAACACCAAAAAAATTCCAAGATTCAACCACTAGCTAGGAACGGTCATTCTCGCCGTTTTGACCGCATTTTGAAATGGGCATAAAAAATTCAAAAAAAAATCAAAAAATTGGGAAACCTTCGCATTGTGTCATTATATGTGACCAAGTTTCCAGGAAAAATAATAAACTTGTAATACGGTAATTATTTTAAAAAAGTGTTCTCAGAAATGAGCTATCAAGTGTGAAGATTCATGGCTTTCAAGCCAAATGATCAATCTTATGGCCACATTCATGGCATAGTTTGTTCAATGATCTCATATCATGCACAAGGGTGCATAGTGGAATGGCAAACCATGTTGCCTAAGGAAGTTTTCATTTTCTTTGGATGAAAAAACCATTTTCCATTTTTCGAGTGCCTGAAATGAGTTTTTTTTGTGAAGGACCTACCATATATTTGTTGCAAAATTGGACCTAATAAATTTTATAAAATATTAGGCCATATTTAATGCACAATTGACAAAATGGTTGGGTGTCAAAAATTTTGATCCACCTCTGGTGAAAAAGATAAATTCCCGTCGATTCAGAGCGGGTCAAATTTGAACTGCAGCTGCCTCATAGTTTGCTCTTTATTTTTTTCCAAAAATCATTTCTAGGTAAATAAGTATCTATTTAATCAGAAATACATGGTTTGATGGCGAGACATCGAGGTTTGGACGGTGGCCGAGGGCCCCAACTCTAGAGCGCGTAAGCTCGCATGCCCGCCGCGTGACGGTGGCGTTGCCATGTGTTTTGGGCGGCCTAGGCATGTCTAGTGGGTTGGGCACTCCCCAGGTAGGTGCTAGGAAAAAAATCACAACATAAGATTCTCATGAGGAGACCGATCGATGCTCAAACATGAATAAGCAGCCAAGTGTTTGATATGCGGTACGGGAAATGCACATCGCTAATGGGCGTGAGTTTTGGCTGAGGATGATCAGTTACTAAGAAGACCATCTTTACAAATTTTCACCTCAAAAGGAGGAGCCTAGGTGGTACTTGCTTTACAAAGTACCACACTAGACATAAATACGAATGTTGAAGCTGGGCTCAAAATAATGAATGGATTGAGCTGGCATTTGGTGGAGGATGGTTATTTGGGCATAGGAAAGTACTGTAGAAAATGGATACCATTTGGACATGCCAAAGTGGTACTTCCTTCACAAAGTGCTGCTCTGAACAGAATAGGAAAATGAATATTTTCGAATTATTTTTGAACTAGGCAAGGAATGTTTTTGACATATTTGATGAATATATGATCCAAAACATTTATGAGAATTTTTTGGGAATTTTTGGAATAACAGAAATATAGGTTGCTTCACAACCTAGGGCAAAAACTGCCACATGGACATGACACATAGGCAAAACTGATGAGATGGCGCCTAGTCATCACAACCCACCACAATCTACAAGGCTATGACCATCTATATTGGTCGTTCACAACTAGAAATAAGGCAGTGGACCAGCACTGTTTGCTTTATGACGATTTCGTGTAAGGAAATTTTAACCTTTCTGACCAAAATGGTCGCAATGGTTTAGGGTTTGGAGCCCCCCGAACAGCTTTTGACCAATTGGTCTGAAATGGTCATAGATCTATGACCAATTCTTCCAGGGTCACTGACAGAAGGTCACTAGTTGACATATTTCTTGTAGTGTGAGAGAGGGCTCTGGCCGTTGGGAGAGGCGGATCCGGCCATGGGAGAGGCGTATCTAACTGCTGGGGAGGCTGTCGTTCGAAGGGCGATGTGTTGGAAATATGCCCTAGAGGCAATAATAAATTAGTTATTATTATTATATTTCCTTGTTCATGATAATCGTTTATTATCCATGCTATAATTGTATTGATAGGAAACACAGATACATGTGTGGATACATAGACAACACCATGTCCCTAGTAAGCCTCTAGTTGACTAGCTCGTTGATCAATAGATGGTTACGGTTTACAGACCATGGACATTGGATGTCGTTGATAACGAGATCACATCATTGGGAGAATGATGTGATGGACAAGACCCAATCCTAAGCCTAGAAAAAAGATCATGTAGTTTCTATGCTAAAGCTTTTCTAATGTCAAGTATCATTTCCTTAGACCATGAGATTGTGCAACTCCCAGATACCGTAGGAATGCTTTGGGTGTACCAAACATCACAACGTAACTGGGTGGCTATAAAGGTACACTATGGGTATCTCCGAAAGTGTCTGTTGGGTTGGCACGATCGAGACTGGGAGGTATCTCTGGGCCCACTCGGTAGGACATCATCATAATGTGCACAATGTGACCAAGGGGTTGATCACGGGATGATGTGTTACGGAACGAGTAAAGAGACTTGCCAGTAACGAGATTGAACAAGGTATCGGGATACCGATGATCGAATCTCGGGCAAGTACAATACCGCTAGACAAAGGGAATTGAATACGGGATTGATTGAATCCTCGACATTGTGGTTCATGCGATGAGATCATCGTGGAACATGTGGGAGCCAACATGGGTATCCAGATCCCGCTATTGGTTATTGGCCGGAGAGTTGTCTCGGTCATGTCTACGTGTCTCCCGAACCCGTAGGGTCTACACACTTAACGTTCGATGACGCTAGGGTTATAAAGGAAGTTTGTATGTGGTTACCGAATGTTGTTAGGAGTCCCGAATGAGATCCCGGACGTCACGAGGAGTTCCGGAATGGTCCGAAGGTAAAGATTTATATATGGAAAGTTGTTGTTCGGGTTCCGGGAAAAGTTCGGGTTTTTCCGGTATTGTACCGGGAAGCTTCAAGAAGGTTCCGGAAGATTCCGGAGGGGTCCGGAGGTCCGGAAATTGTTCCACCACGTCCAATACAGCATCATGGGCTGTAGGGGGGCTCCCTAGCCTTAATGGGCCAGGGGCACCAGCCCTCCCAAGGCCCATGCGCATGGGAGAGGGGAAACCCTAAGGGGGAGGGCCTCCACTTGACTTGGGAGGCACTCCTCCCCCCTTGGCCGCCGCCCCCAACCCTAGATGAGATCTAGGGGGGGCGGCCCCCTCTCCCCCCACCTATAAATAGTGGAGGGGTGGGAGGCCAGCCGCACCCCAAGTTCTGGCGCAGCCCTCCCCCTCTCCCAAGTACTCCTCCTCTCCTGCGGTGCTTGGCAAAGCCCTGCAGGATTGCCATGCTCCTCCACCACCACCACGCCGTTGTGCTGCTGCTGGACGGAGTCTTCCCCAACCTCTCCCTCTCTTCTTGCTGGATCAAGGCATGGGAGACGTCACCGGGCTGCATGTGTGTTGAACGCGGAGGTGCCGTCCGTTCGGCACTAGGATCATCGGTGATTTGGATCACGATGAGTACGACTCCATCAACCCCGTTAACTTGAACGCTTCCGCTTAGCGATCTACAAGGGTATGTAGATGCACTCTCCTTCCCTCGTTGCTAGATTACTACATATATTGATCTTGGTAATGCGTAGAAATTTTTTGATTTCTGCTACGTTCCCCAACAGTGGCATCATGAGCTAGGTCTATGCGTAGTTTCGATGCACGAGTAGAATACAAAGCAGTTGTGGGTGTAGAGGTTGTTAATTTTCTTGCCACTACTAGTCTTATCTTGCTTCGGCGGCATCGTGGGATGAAGCGGCCCGGATCGACCTTACACGTACGTTTACGTGAGACAAGTTCCACCGACTGACATGCACTAGTTGCATAAGGTGGCTAGCGGGTGTCTGTCTCTCCCACTTTAGTTGGAGCGGATTCGATGAAAAGGGTCCTTATGAAGGATAAATAGAAATTGGCATATCACGTTGTGGTTTTACGTAGGTAAGAAACGTTCTTGCTAGAACACCTATAGAAGCCACATAAAAAACTTGCAACAACAATTAGAGGACGTCTAACTTGTTTTTGCAGCAAGTGTTTTGTGATGTGATATGGCCAAAGGATGTGATGAATGATATATGTGATGTATGAGATGATCATGTTCTTGTAGTAGGAATCACGACTTGCATGTCGATGAGTATGACAACCAGAAGGAGCCATAGGAGTTGTCTTTATTTTTTGTATGACCTGCATGTCATTGAAGAACGCCATGTAAATTACTTTACTTTATTGCTAAACACGTTAGCCATAGAACTAGAAGTAGTCGCTGGCGTGACAACTTCATGAAGACATAATGATGGAGATCATGATGATGGAGATCATGGTGTCATGCTGGTGACGAAGATGATCATGGCACCGCGAAGATGGAGATCAAAGGAGCAATATGATATTGGCCATATCATGTCACTATTTGATTGTATGTGATGTTTATCATGTTTTACATCTTATTTGCTTAGAACGACGGTAGCTTAAATAACATGATCCCTCGAAATAATTTCAAGAAAAGTGTCCCCCCTAACTGTGCACCGTTGCGAAGGTTCGTTGTTTCGAAGCACCACGTGATGATCGGGTGTGATAGATTCTAACATTCGAATACAACAGGTGTAAGCCAGATTTACACACGCAATACACTTAGGTTGACTTGATGAGCCTAGCATGTACAGACATGGCCTCGGAACACGGAAGACCGAAAGGTCGAGCATGAGTCGTATAGAAGATATGATCAACATGAAGATGTTCACCGACGTTGATTAGTCCGTCTCACGTGATGATCGGACACGGCCTAGTTGACTCGGATCATGTAATCTCTTAGAGGACTAGAGGGATGTCTATCTGAGTGGGAGTTCATAAGATGAAATTAATTATCCTGAACATAGTCAAAAGATCTTTGCAAATTATGTTGTAAGCTCGCGCTTTAGTTCTACTGTTTAGATATGTTCGTAGAGAAAATTCAGTTGAAAGTTGATAGTAGCGATTATGCGGACTAGGTCCGTAAACTGAGCATTGTCCTCGTTGCTTCGAAGAAGGCTCATATCCTGAATGCACCGCTCAGCGTGCTGAACCTCGAACATCGTCTGTGGATGTTGCGAACATCTGACATACACATTTTGATAACTACGTGATAGTTCAGTTAAACGGTTTAGAGTTGAGGCACCAAAGACGATTTCAAAACATCGCAGAACATATGAGATGTTTCGAGGGCTGAAATTGGGATTTCAGGATCGTGCCCACGTCAAGAGGTATAAGACCTCCGACGATTTTCTTAGCCAACAAACTAAGGGAGAAAAGCTCAATCGTTGAGCTTGTGCTCAGATTGTCTGAGTACAACAATCACTTGAATCAAGTGGGAGTTGATCTTCCAGATGAGATAGTGATGTTTCTCCAAAGTCATTGCCACCAAGCTGCTAGAGCTTCGTGATGAACTATAACATATCAGGGATGGATATGATGATCCGTGAGATGTTCGCGATGTTTGACACTGCGAAAGTAGAAATCAAGAAGGAGCATCAATTGTTGATGGTTGGTCAAACCACTAGTTTCAAAAAGGGCAAGGGCAAGAAGGGATACTTCATGAAACGGCAAATCAGCTGCTGCTCTAGTGACGAAACCCAAGGTTGAACCCAAACCCGAGACTAAGTTCTTCTGTAGTAAGGGGAACAACCACTGGAGCGGAATCACCCTAGATACTTGGTAGATGAGAAGACTGACAAGGTCGATAGAAGTATATTGGATATACATTATGTTAATGTGTACTTTACTAGTACTCCTAGTAGCACCAGGGTATTAGATACCAGTTCGGTTGCTAAGTGTTAGTAACTCAAAATAAAAGGCTACGGAATAAATGGAGACTAGCTAAAAGTGAGCTGATGATATGTGTTGGAAGTGTTTTCCAATCTTGATGTTATCAAGCATCGCACGCTCCCTCTACCATCGAGTTTGGTGTTTGCGTTGAGCATAGACATGATTGGATTATGTCTATCACAATACGGTTATTCATTTAAGGAGAATAATGGTTACTCTTTTTATTTGAATAATACCTTCAATGGTCTTGCACCCAAAATGAATGGTTTATTGAATCTCGATCGTAGTGATACTGTGACACTCCAAAAAAAATTATTTAGTTTTCAACAAAAACTTTGTTTGATTTGAAGAAGGTCATTTAAATCCTTCCGAAAACCTCTCTCTCTCAAAAATTTTCCCCACGGCAAGGATTTTATTTTTGTATCTTCTTCAACCCTGGTGTTTGGTTATTTAAAAACCTTCCTTCTGACTTTGACCACCTCAAATAAAATTTTGGAATTTATTTTCTATTAAAAAGAAACCCTATGGGTTTTGGGGCCATTCTTTTGTTTTGAAACCATCCATTGTTTTACCATGCCTCATGTGGTAAATTCTCCCAAAACCCCTCCCTCCACTTTGGGGCAACCCAAACATTCTGTTCCAACAGGTTCAACACATCTTTGAATTTTATTTCATTTATTCTTTTCCCCCCCAAAAAACAATTCTGTCCATTATTCTAAGCCTAGATGATTTACAAAGGAAGTACCTGATTTCCTTTGAGTTTTGATCTCAAACCAACTTCTCTGGATAGTCCCTAGCACCCCCAACCTAGAACCATCAAGATCCACTCTTCCTCTTTTCAAAGTTTTCAAGCTTCAACCTCTGCAAGTTTGGACCAGATTCATCATTTTTGGTGAAATTCATATTTTTCCTTTCTCTAAAAATTCCACCAAAATTCAGGCAGCCCCCAGGTGCTTTGAGAGGCCACCACACCAAAGATCAGCCGCAGATAAATTATTCTCATGCTTGAATCATTTCATCAAACGCTTGGCCAGCACTGTTGCTGTGCATATTCAGTAAAATTCAGAGTTTCAGAGTTTTGTCAGTGTCGTTTTTCGTCAGTGCCTTGTCATCGATCACCAGTGCACCCTGGCGTGTTGCGCACGGTCTCTCCTCCTTGACCAGAGCACCGTATGCTCTCTTGGATGGGCGCAGGTGTCAGTGGCGGCGAGCATCACCGACGCCGGCAGCTTCTGCGGTGGTAGAGCCACCCGTGGCGGCCAACGGGAGCCAGCGCCAGCTTGCTACGCTGTCCGGCGCCGCCCAAAGCCCCCTAGCCCTCCGCATGGCCTCATGCATGCCAATGCACACCGCAGCACCATCGCCGTGGCCCGGCAAGCACAGGACGCGCCCTCTGCCGCCTACGGGCCCGCGCCGCCCCGTTCTGTCGAAACCACCCAGGAGCGCCTAATCCAACCTGGTTTAGCTTCTAAACGGAACCCGTGGACCTCCACGTTGACGCCCAACCCCCTAAACTACCCGACCAAGCACTGCGCCGCCGTAACCATCACCGGAGATCCCCGTTCACGGCCACTGCCTCGGATCGCCTATAAAATGGAGTCTCAAGCTCGTTCTCAAGCACGCACCACCTCTACTCCTCACCAGAACCCCGCCAAGCCACCAGGAGGACCTTGAGGAGGTCTCCTCCCCCAACTCCGGCCGCCCCGATCCGCCTCGGCCACCAGCTCGATCCACTCCGGTGAGGCCATCCCCGCCTCCCAAACCTTGTCAGTAGTCTTCTCGTGCACCCAGTGATCTAACCCAGGCTTCAATTTGACCTCCGCAGCCCTCCCCGACGAGATCCAACTTCACCCGAGCCGCCGTCCGCCGGAGCAAGGACCGCCGTCGACGTGGTGCTCGCCGGCGACCACCACCACCACCCACCGGTGCGGAAGGACACACTGAGCACGTAGGTACCCCCCGATCCTCCTAACTCACCGTGGATCGCCGCCGGCGACCACCGCAGCTCTCGGGTGCCGACGAGCTCTGCTTCTCCCCCCCCGTTTGAAATTTCAAACCAGACGGGTGGGACCCCCTCGTCAGTATTTTTCTTTTTTCGAACCATTTTCTAAAAACGCCTTCGGGTAGAGTACGTCTCCCTTTGCAGTTGACGGCTTTTTAGCCGAAGCGTTTTCTGTTTTTGTAAGTTGGCCCCTAGAAACTTTCTGTTTCATTACAGATGAGTCCCTGGATTAAAACCTTTATAACTTTTAAACAGAAACTGATTTTTTGATGATTCTTTTTCTGTCATCTTTATTTTTCTGTCTAGTGTTTTGTCATATTTATTTGAAAAATATTTGGAACTCTTTTTATGCGCACACGGTATTTACGTTAGTATGTATTTTTCTTTAACCCGTAGATACTGGAGGAGGTGACGGAACCGCGAACTTCATCGAGCTAGACTCCGACTACTCTGAACCAGGCAAGCATGTTTGGACCTTTGATATGATGAGTGTGTGCATGTTTTCTTTGAGTAGCTAGTTTAGGGCATGTTCATATATATAGCAGTAAGTGTTGTATAGCATGCAAAGTTGATACAAGTGAGCTTCGAAACTCCATATACATTTTGATGTGAGTCTACATGATCATGTGGTGACATGAGAGGTGGTAAGATGGCAGTGTTGTAGCACGCTAGTCTTATGCCAAACCATTTAACTCCAGTGTTAATGTGGATCAAGTCACGTTATCATCCATTACTTCCTTTTGTGCTACCACATGTTTTCTGCAAAGAATATGGTTTAATAAGTTGCAAACCACTTTCCTCGTACACACCAGATAGAGAGGCCGTGATGAGGGTTCCATGGCCCTGGATTAAAGCCAGTCATCCGGTCAGGGGGCATGGGTGTTTCCGGTTGGGACTGAGAGGGGGGCACCCCTTAGAGCGCGCGTATATGAATTTGATCCCATGCTATTAGAGGTTGTAGCCTCCCCGTCTCAAAGTTTTTCTTGAACGTTGCCTAGGTTGATTCCTGGCATCGTGAGGCGGAAATGGGTGTGTACCGGTTAGATGTGTTTCTGCTGAAATATCGTAAACGGAACTAGTCCTTCGTGACTACCGAAATCTGTTGGCTGTGGTTAAATAGTACAAACTCTGCAGAGTCAACAATCATTCAAGTAATCATATCTTGATCATCGTCTGTGTTCAACTTATCTTCATCAGTATCAGTCTCAGTGACAAAGCTCCGGTGAACCACATGAGTTCTAAGTCCGGTTAAATGTTTATTCCTGTGGATGGACTAACCCGTTTATTAGTATGTGTTGAATATTTCCTATGAGTATTATATCTTCGTGAATTTATCAGATATGAATAATGAAATTTACGTCCTTTATGCGATGTCGCTCAGACATCCGACTGTGGCACACTTGTTATTTACTTTTGATATAAGCCCTTTCTACGATGTCGCTCAGACGTTCGACTGTGGCACACATGTTATTTACTTTCAATATAAGCCCTTTCTGCGATGTCGCTCCGATGTCCGACTGTGGCATGCATGTCATTTACTTTTCAATATAAGCCCTTTATGTGGTGTCGCTTAGACGCCCGACTGCGGCATGATTATTTATTTGTTTACCCTTCGAGGCATCGCTCCAGACACCCGATCGGTTTTCAGTTGTTTGTTGGGATTTCAGAAGGACTACCGCCCGACTTCCTTTTTACTTATCATGTCGTGACAAATTTGGTATCAGAGCCAGGCTGACTATAGGAAGCCACTAGGTGCGATCACTAATCGGTTATTAGCATAGTAGAGTTAATTGTCATTTTTGCAAATGTAGTCATATTTTGACAGTCAGCATAAATTTATGATCTGACCATTCAGAATTTTTTCCTACTTTTGTAGATGGCTGGCAACGACTGTGAGTCACAGGTATTCGCCAACATGCCTGGGGGGGATCGTCAAGCTCCTCTCCTTCATCGTCCAGGTCGCGATGGGGCCATCAGTGCGCCCAGTCTTCACACTCTACCAGCACAAGATCAACGAAAGTCTGTCCATGCACCAGGCCGCGGTGCAATTCAAGGGAGGGCGTGTTGAGTTACGCTGCTTCCGGTTCTTGGGGAGAGCCATGCCTACGGAGAAGCATGCTATGCAGATGGCTGCCCGTGAGGCGATAGCTCGTCTCCGGAATGTTCTTCCTTCGATGAAGACTCGTCGTTACCGCTACCTTCCATGCCACGTGCCATACACCTGTCACTACGCATTCGCTTGCCCCAGAGGAGAGCGAGACGAGGCTATTGAGATGCTTGTCGAGTACCTCCGGGCTCTGGAGGCAGCCTTCGACAACATCGTGGACGACCTTGTGGCTGCCCGCATGGACTCAGTCCATGGCTGTGCCGCCAACGGGAGGGAGCTCCTGCACACCGCACCACCACTGACTTTCGTCTCGTCCTCGGCATCTTCTTCACCTACCATTCTCGCCACTACTCGTTGCCCGCCTACCACTGAGGAGTTCAACCAAGTCATTGCACCCACTTCAGTTCATACTGCACCACCTATTGCGCCCACTCCTGTTCGTGTTGCTCCGCCTATGGCGCGCGCTCCATCAACTCAGTCCAGCACTTCACGTCTGGAGCCTATTAGCGAGGAGGAGGTTGAGTCCCCAGCGTCACTGCGCCTCACCCTCGGCATGCCAAGGGAGATCCTCACCATCTCCGACTGAGTATGCTTAGCCGCCATGCGATGTACCGGATTGTACGATATGTTTATATGTACATAGGTTGTGAGAAGTATCTTGTTTGCGCATCATGTAGGAACTGGGAGAAGTGCACTAGCCTAAATAACATGTCAGGAATATGTACGCATATCCTGAGTGATGTATTGTATAATTACTGCTTGCGTGTAACATATGTAGTGAGCAGTCCTTCTCCGTGCGTAATCGATTATTCTCTTGAAAAATCTGGAGTTCTTAAAATTTTCCGTCGTTATAAATTTATTGATTCTTGTGACTCAATTCCTTTTCTTATGAGTTTTACAAAATATATCCCCAGAGTGAAAAATGTCTCATCCTTGGACGCGCTCCATGCCAAACCCGCCAGAGGAAAATTATGGCACACAAACAAGCAACAATTTCACACAGGGGCAGTTCAGTCAACAGGGCAGTGAAACAACATTTTCCCAAGTATGCCGCCTTTATGAACAGAGTCAGCAACCACATCAGGAAATGATGAACCAAGTCATCAATATGGGAAATCGCCGTGGGCCGTATCAGCAGCAATCCAAATTGTCTGAGCTACAGAAGACGCGTCCCCCAACATTTTCTCATACTGAAAAACCTCTTGAGGCCGATGACTGGCTTCGAGACATGGAAAGGAAATTAATTATTGCACAGTGTTCAGCCCGTGAGAAAGTACTTTATGCACCGCACTATCTCACTAGAGCAGCTGCATCATGGTGGGAAAACTTCCTACACATGCACCCCAACGAAAATGATATAACCTGGGAGGAGTTCAAAGAAGGTTTTCGTGGGGCACACATCCCCAGAAGTATTATGAAGATCAAGAAGAGGGAGTTTGATGACCTCAAGCAGAGGACCATGATGGTGACTGAGTACAACAGCCAGTTTACACTATTGTCTCGCTACGCCAACGAAGAACGTATGATTGAAAACAAGAAGATGGAGAAATTCTTGGACGGTCTGGCACCAGTGCTTAAATGTCAGCTGGTCGTACACACCTTCCCAGATTTCAGAACACTGGTGGATAAGGCTATTACCTTGGAAAATGAGCGATGCAGCTTGGAGGATTTTTGCAAGCGCAAGAGGGACCAGACTACACTTGTTCGCAACCAACGAAGCAAGACTGATTTTCAGAAAGGTGGGGCACACAAACCCACCACCAATGTTTCACGTCCTATCAAGAATTTCCATGCAAGAGACAAGGAGTTCACATATCGCCCAGGCGTTACCGGTTACGCTTATGGAGAAGAAGGACACTATGCCAAGCAGTGTCCCAAGCCAAGGAACTCGGCCCCAAAGCCAAACAACGGTGGTAATAATTCAGCGCCCAAGCGAAACAATTTCAACCCCAATAACAACCACAAGAAGGGTCATCTGAACCACGTGACCAGAGAAGAAGCACAAAATGCCCTGGATATCATGCTCGGTACGTTCCCTGTCAACACAATACCTGCCATGGTTTTGTTTGATTCTGGAGCTTCTCACTCGTTCATTTCAAAGAGATCTGCCTTGCAAAATGATTTTTCGATGCTTCCCTTGGAAAAATCCATGATCATCAAGTCCCCTGGGATTAAGCAAGTTACTCAGAGTTACTGCCAAGGTGTGGTTATTGAGTTTGAAGGATTGAAGTTTCACGCCAACCTTATTGTATTGGAAAATAAAGGACTAGATGTCATCCTAGGGATGGATTGGTTAACCACCAACAAGGGATTTATTGGCTGCTTCAACCGGACCGTAATTCTCACCCACCATCACGGGAAGACAATAAAAGTTTCAGCCAAAGAGAGACAAATATCTCGGCAACCGAGATTGAACAAGGTGGACGTTTCTGAGTTAAGCAAAGTTCCAGTAGTATGTGAGTTTCCAGACGTATTTCCCGAAGAACTACCAGGCATGCCACCAGACCGAGAGATAGAATTCAGCATTGAGCTAGCACCCGGAACCGCCCCCATATACAAGAAACCATACAGAATGGCACCATCCGAGTTGGTAGAATTGAAGAAGCAAATAAAAGAATTACTCGACAAAGGATATATATGAGCCAGTTCCTCACCTTGGGGTTCACCAATTTTATTTGCCAAGAAAAAGGATGGGACACTGAGATTGTGTGTAGACTATCGAGCACTTAACATGGTCACAATCAAGATCAAATACCCAATGCCACGGATAAATGACTTATTTGATCAGCTCGCTCAGGCCAAGGTCTTCTCAAAAATTGACTTAAGGTCGGGATACCATCAATTAAAAGTGCGAACAGAAGATATCCCCAAGACAGCCTTCACCTCCAGATATGGACTGTATGAGTTCACAGTAATGTCGTTTGGACTAACAAATGCCCCCGCATATTTTGTTCACCTCATGAAAAAAGTATTTATGAAGTTTATGGATAAGTTTGTTGTGGTATTCATTGATGATATTCTGATATACTCCAAGACACCAGAAGAGCACGCTGAACATCTCAGAATTGTACTAGGAGAACTCAAGAAACATCAATTGTACGCCAAGTTCAGCAAATGTGAATTTTGGCTAAGACAGGTGGGTTTTCTGGGCCACGTACTGACCCAAGAAGGTATTGCCGTAGACCCGGAAAAGGTCAAGGCCATACTTGGCTGGAAACCACCAGCCAGCGTAACGGACGTACGAAGTTTCTTGGGAATGGTAGGATAGTACCGAAGATTTATTGAAGGATTCTCCACCATAGAAAAGCCAATGACGCAGTTACTCAAGAAGGACAAGAAGTTTGAATGGACAGAAGCTTGCGAGAAAAGTTTCCAAGAACTAAAAAGGAAATTAACAACAACACCAGTATTAATTGTGCCAGACATACACAAGAATTTTGAGGTGTATTGTGACGCATCCCGGAAGGGCCTCGGATGCGTATTGATGCAAGAAGGCAAAGTAGTCACGTATGTTTCCAGAGAACTTCGCAAGCATGAAGAAAATTATCCTACTCATGACCTGGAGTCGGCAGCAGTCATCCATGCACTCAAAGAATGGAGACACTTTTTACTTGGAAATCGTTGTGAAATATACACAGACCATAAGAGCCTCAAGTATATTTTCACACAACCGGAACTTAATTTACGACAACGACGCTGGTTGGAATTAGTGAAGGATTATGATGTTGGCATTCACTATCATCCAGGAAAAGCAAATGTAGTGGCGGATGCTATTAGTCGGAACCCTAGCTCGGGCAACGACAGTATACCAAATTTGAGACCAGAATTTCAGCAGGAATTTGCCAAACTCAACTTAATAATGGTCACCGAAGGCACTGTGTCGAATTTGGAAATACAGCCTACCCTGATAGAAAAGATTAAGGAGGCTCAGCGTGGACACCCCAGCATTGAAGGCATAAAAAGGAAAGTGAGTTTGGGCAAGGCCTCAGAATTCGTCATCGACGAGCAGGGAATATTGTGGTACGGAGATAGCCTTTGCGTACCAAATATCGAGAACCTTGAACAGCAAACTTTAGCTGAAGGCCACACCGCTCCGTATTCAATCCATCCTAGAGGAACAAAAATGTACAAGGACCTTCAGGAAAAATTTTGGTGGCACGGTATGAAAAGGGACATAGCCATGTTCATTGCATGTTGTGATTCATGTTAACGCATCAAGGCCGAGCACCAGAAACCAGCCGGACTATTACAGCCAAACAAGATACCCGAGTGGAAATGGGACGAGATTGGAATGGATTTTATTGTTGGACTACCTCGGTCACGAGACGGAAATGATGCCATATGGGTCATCACCCACAAATTAATTAAGGTGGCACATTTTATCCCCGTGAAGACAACTCACACCACTCAGAAGCTTGCCAGACTTTATCTTGCCCGTATCGTCTGCCTGCATGGAGTCCCAAATACTATAATATCTGACAGAGGCACACAATTCATCTCTGGGTTTTGGGATCACCTACAAGCTCTTGGAACTCAACTGGCGTTTAGTACCGCATACCACCCCCAGACTGATGGACAAAATGAACGCGTAAACCAAATTCTAGAAGACATGCTGAGGGCATGTGTCCTCACATAGGGAACCAGTTGGGAAGAAAGCTTGCCATACGCAGAGTTCACATACAACAACAGTTACCAAGCCAGCCTGCAAATGGCACCATTTGAAGCTCTGTACGGGCGAAGATGTCGTACACCGCTAAATTGGTCAGAAACCGGAGACAGCCATATCTTCGGCCCAGATATGCTCATGGAGGCTGAGGAAAAAGTTAAGATGATTAGGGATCGACTCAAGACAACTCAAAGTTGACAAAAGAGTTGTTACGATCGAAAGCATCGGGGAATCAGTTTTAAACCCGGTGAGTTTGTGTACCTACGAGTATCTCCTATGAGGGGCCTGCAACGATTCAAGGTTAAGGGAAAGCTAGCACCAAGATTCATTGGACCATTCTGTATAGTGGCTCGAAGAGGCACGGCAGCCTACCAGCTAGACTTACCCGAAGAATTATCCGATGTCCACGACGTGTTCCACGTCTCACAGTTGAGGAAGTGCGTGAGCAACCCAGAGAAGCAAGTATCCCATGAAAACATTGACGTGCAACCAGACCTCACCTACCGGGAACGTCCAATAAAAATATTAGAGGAGTCTGAAAGGAGGACCCGACAGAAAACCATCAAGTTTTTCAGAGTTCAGTGGAGCAATCACACCGAGAATGAAGCAACTTGGGAAAGAGAGGATTTTCTTCGAACAGAGCACCCACACTTATTTGAGGATCAGCTGAAATCTCGGGGACGAGATTTTTCCTAAGAGGGTAGGTGTTGTGACACTCCAAATTTTTTTAATTTAGTTTTCAACAAAAACTTTGTTTGATTTGAAGAAGGTCATTTAAATCCTTCCAAAAACCTCTCTCTCTCAAAAAATTTCCCCATGGCAAGGATTTTATTTTTGTATCTTCTTCAACCCGGGTGTTTGGTTATTTAAAAACCTTCCTTCTGACTTTTACCACCTCAAATAAATTTGGAATTTATTTTCTATTAAAAAGAAACCCTATGGGTTTTGGGGCCATTCTTTTGTTTTGAAACCATCCATTGTTTTACCATGCCTCATGTGGTAAATTCTCCCCAAACCCCTCCCTCCACTTTGGGGCAACCCAAACATTCTGTTCCAACAGGTTCAACCCATCTTTGAATTTTATTTCATTTATTCTCCCCCCCCCAAAAAAAACAATTCTGTCCATTATTCTAAGCCTAGATGATTTACAAAGGAAGTGCCTGATTTCCTTTGAGTTTTGATCTCAAACCAACTCCTCTGGATAGTCCCTAGCACCCCCAACCTAGAACCATCAAGATCCACTCTTCCTCTTTTAAAAATTTTCAAGTTTCAACCTCTGCAAGTTTGGACCAGATTCATCATTTTTGGTGAAATTCATATTTTCCTTTCTCTAAAAATTCCACCAAAATTCAGGCAGCCCCCAGGTGCTTTGAGAGGCCACCACACCAAAGATCAGCCCTAGATAAATTCTTCTCATGCTTGAATCATTTCATCAAACGCTTGGCCAGCACTGTTACTGTGCATATTCAGTAAAATTCAGAGTTTCAGAGTTCTGTCAATGTCGTTTTTCGTCAGTGCCTTGTCATCGATCACCAGTGCACCCTGGCACATTGCCCATGGCCTCTCCTCCTTGACCAGAGCACCGCATGCTCTCTTGGATGGGCGGAGGTGTCGGTGAGGGCGAGCATCGCCGACGCCGGCAGCTTCTGCGGTGGCAGAGCCACCCGTGGCGGCCAACGGGAGCCAGCGCTAGCTCGCTACGCCGTCCGGCGCCGCCCGACGCCCCCTAGCCCTCCGCGTGGCCTCATGCATGCCAGCGCACACAGCAGCACCGTCGCCGTGGCCCGGCAAGCACAGGGCACGCCCTCAGCCGCCGACGGGCCCACGCCGCCCCGTTCTGTCGAAACCACCCAGGAGCGCCTAATCCAACCTGGTTTAGCTCCACATTGACGCCCGTGGACCTCCACATTGACGCCCAACCCCCTAAACTACCCAGCCAAGCACTGCGCCGCCGTAACCATCACCGGAGATCCCCGTTCACGGCCATCGCCTCGGATTGCCTATAAAATGGAGTCCCGAGCTCGTTCTCAAGCACGCACCACCTCTACTCCTCACCAGAACTCCGCCAAGCCACTAGGAGGACCTCGAGGAGGTCTCCTCCCCCAACTCCGGCCGCCCCGATCTGCCTCTGCCACCAACTCGATCCACTCCGTTGAGGCCATCCCCGCCTCCCAAACCTCGTCAGTAGTCTTCTCGTGCACCCAGTGATCTAACCCAAGCTTCAATTTGACCTCCACAGCCCTCCCCGACGAGATCCAACTTCACCCGAACCGCCGTCCGCCGGAGCAAGGACTGCCTTCGACGTGGTGCTCGCCGACGACCACCACCACCACCCACCGGCGCGGAAGGACACACTAAGCACGTAGGTACCCTCCGATCCTCCTAACTCGCCGTGGATCGCCGGCGGCGACCACCGCAGCTCTCGGGCGCCGATGAGCTCTGTTTCTCCCCCCGTTTGAAATTTCAAACCTGACGGGTGGGCCCCCCTCTTCAGTATTTTTCTTTTTTCAAACCGTTTTCTGAAAACGCCTTCGGGCAGAGTATGCCTCCCATTGCAGTTGACGACTTTTTAGCCGAAGCGTTTTCTGTTTTTATAAGTTGGCCCCTGGAAACTTTCTGGTTCATTACAGATGAGTCCCTGGATTAAAACCTTTATAACTTTTAAACAGAAACTGATTTTTTGATGATTCTTTTTCTGTCATCTTTATTTTTCTGTCTGTTTTTTTTTCATATTTATTTGAAAAATATTTGGAACTTTTTTTCTGCGCAAACGGTATTTACGTTAGTACGTATTTTTCTTTAACCCGTAGATACCGGAGGAGGTGACGGAACCGCGAACTTCACCGAGGTAGACTCCGACTACTCCGGACCAGGCAAGCATGTTTGAACCTTTGATATGATGAGTGTGTGAATGTTTGCTTTGAGTAGCTAGTTTAGGGCATGTTCATATATATAGCAGTAAGTGTTGTATAGCATGCAAAGTTGATACAAGTGAGCTTCGAAACTCCATATACATTTTGATGTGAGTCTACATGATCATGTGGTGACATGAGAGGTGGTAAGATGGCAGTGTTGTAGCACGCCAGTCTTACGCCAAACCATTTAGCTCCAGTGTTAACGTGGATCAAGTCACGTTATCATCCATTACTTCCTTTTGTGCTACCACACGTTTTCTGCAAAGAATATGGTTTAGTAAGTTGCAAACCACTTTCCTCGTACACACCATGGCCCTGGATTAAAGCCAGTCATCCGGTCAGGGGGTATGGGTGTTTCCGGTTGGGACCGAGAGGGGGGCACCCCTTAGAGCGCACGTATATAAATTTGATCCCATGCTATTCGAGGTTGTAGCCTCCCCGTCTCAAAGTTTTTCTTGAACGTTGCCTAGGGTGATTCCTGGCATCGTGAGGTGGAAATGGGTGTGTACTGGTTAGATGTGTTTCTGCTGAAATACCGTAAACGAAACTAGTCCTTCGTGACTACCGAAATATGTTGGCTGTGGTTAAATAGTACAAACTCTGCAGAGTCAAAAATCATTCAAGTAATCATATCTTGATCATCGTCTGTGTTCAACTTATCTTCATCAGTATCAGCCTCGGTGACAAAGCTCCGGTGAACCACATGAGTGTTAAGTCCGGTTAAATGTTTATTCCTGTGGATGGACTAACCGTTAATTAGTATGTGTTGAATATTTCCTATGAGTATTATATCTTCGTGAATTTATCAGATATGAATAATGAAATTTACGCCCTTTCTGCGATGTCGCTCAGACGTCCGACTGTGGCACACTTGTTATTTACTTTTGATAGAAGCCCTTTCTGCGATGTTGCTCAGACATCCGACTGTGGCACACTTGTTATTTACTTTTGATATAAGCCCTTTCTGCGATGTCGCTCAGACGTCCGACTGTGGCACGCTTGTTATTTACTTTCGATATAAGCCCTTTCTGCGATGTCGCTCAGACGTCCGACTGTGGCACGCATGTTATTTACTTTCAATATAAGCCCTTTCTGCGATGTCGCTCCGACGTCCGACTGTGGCACGCATGTCATTTACTTTTCAATATAAGCCCTTTATGTGGTGTCACTTAGACGCCCGACTGCGGCATGATTATTTATTTGTTTACCCTTCGAGGCGTCACTCCAGACACCCGATCGGTTTTCAGTTGTTTGTTGGGATTTCGGGAGGACTACCGCCCGACTTCCTTTTTACTTATCACGTCGTGACAGATACACATGTTCATGCCAAAAGATATAAGATAGTAATGATAGTACCACCTACTTGTGGCACTGCCATGTAAGTCATATTGGTATAAAATGCATGAAGAAGCTCCAGGTTGATGGATCTTTGGACTCTCTCATTTTTGAAAAGTTTGAGGCATGCGAACCATGTCTATTGGTGTATATGCATGAAGAAACTCCATGCAAATGGACCGTTTTGGACTCACTTGATTTTGAATCACTTGAGACATGCAAATCATACCACATGGGCGAGATGACTGAAAGCCTCGTTTTTAGTAAAATGGAACAAGAAAGCAACTTGTTGGAAGTAATACATTTTGATGTGTGCAGTCCAATGAGTGCGGAGGCAGGCAGTGGATATCGTTATGTTCTTACTTCACGGATGATTTGAGTAGATACTGAGTATATTTACTTGATGAAACACAAGTCTGAATTATTGAATGGTTCAAGTAATTTCAGAGTGAAGTTGAAGATCATCGTGACAAGAGGATAAAATGTCTATGATATGATCATAGAGACGAGTATTTGAGTTACGAGATTTGGAACGCAATTAAGGCATTGTGGAAATTGTTTCACAATTAATACTGCCTGGAACACCATAGTGTGATGGTGTGTCCGAACATCATAGTTGCACCCTATTGGATATGGTGCGTACCATGATGTCTCTTATCGAATTACCACTATCATTCATGGGTTAGGCATTAGAGACAACCGCACTCACTTTATAGGGCACCACGTAATTCCGTTGAGACGACACCGTTTGAACTATCGTTTGGGGAAACCTAAGTTGTCGTTTCTTAAAGTTTGGGGCTGCGACGCTTATGTGAAAAAGTTTCAGGTTGATAAGCTCGAACCCAAAGCGGATAAAATGCATCTTCATAGGACACCCAAAACAGTTGGGTATACCTCCTAATTCAGATCCAAAAGCAATAGTGATTGTTTCTTGAATCGGGTCCTTTCTCGAGGAAAGGTTTGTCTCGAGAATTGAGTGGGAGGATGGTGGAGACTTGATGATGTTATTGAACCGTCACTTCAACAAGTGTGTAGCAGGGCACAGGAAGTTCTTCCTATGGCGCCTACACCAATTGAAGTAGAAGCTTATGATAGTGATCATGAAGTTTTGGATCAAGTCACTACCGTACCTCGTAGGGTGACAAGGATGCGTACTACTTCAGAGTGGTACAGTAATCCTGTCTTGAAGGTCATGTTGCTAGACAACAATGAACCTACGAGCTATGGAGAAGCGATGGTGGGCCCAAATTCTGACAAATGGTTAGAAGCCATGAAATCCGATATAGGATCCATGTATCAGAACAAAGCATGGACTTTGGTGGACTTGCCTGATGATCGGCAAGCCATTGAGATAAATGGATCTTTAATGAGAAGACGGACGTGGACGGTAATGTCACCGTCTGTGAAGCTCGACTTGTGGCGAAGAGTTCTTCACAAGTTCAAGGAGTTGACTATGAGGAGATTTTCTCATCCGTAGCGATGCTTAAGTCTGTCGGAATCATGTTAGCATTAGTTGCATTTATGAAATTAGGCAGATGGATATCAAAACAAGTTTCCTTACCAGTTTTCGTAAGGAAAGGTTGTATATGATACAATCAGAAAGGTTTTGTCGATCCTAAGGATGCTAAAATGTATGCTAGCTCCAGCGATCCTTCCATGGACTAGAGCAAGCATCTCGGAGTCAGAATATGCGCTTTGATGGAATGATCAAAGATTTTGGGTTTATACAAAGTTTATGAGAAACTTGTATTTCCAAAGAAGTGAGTGGGAGCACTATAGAATTTCTAATGAGTATATGTTGTTGACATATTGTTGATCAGAAATGATGTAGAGTTTCTGGAAAGCATACAGGGTTGTTTGAAAAGTATTTTTCAATAGAAAACCTGGATTAAGCTGCTTGAACATTGAGCATCAAGATCTATGAGGATAGATCAAAACGCTTAATGGTACTTTCAAATGAGCACATACCTTGACACGATCTTGAAGGTGTTCAAGATGGATCAGTCAAACGAGTTCTTGCCTGAGTTGTAAGGTATGAAGTTAAGACTTAAAGCTCGACCACGGCAGAAGAGAGAGAAAGGACGAAGGTCGTCCCCTATGCTTTAGACGTAGGCTCTACAGTATGCTATGCTAAGTACCGTACCTGATGTGTGCCTTGCCACATGTCTGGCAAGAGGGTACAAAGGTGATCAAGGAGTGGATCACCAGACAGCTGTCAAAATTGTCCTTAGAGTAATAAGGACATATTTCTCGATTATGGAGGTGATAAAGAGTTCGGCGTAAAGGGTTACGTCGATGCAAGCTTTAATACCTATCCGAATGACTCTGAGTAGCAAACTGGATACGTATAATGGAGCAACCATTTGGAATAGCTCCAAGTGGAGTGTGGAAGCAGCATTAACAATATGACCTAGAGATTTGCAAAGTACATACGAATCTGAATGTTGCAGACCCGTTGACTAAAACCTCTCTCACAAGCAAAACATGATCAAACCCCAGAACTCATTGAGTCTTAATCACATGATGATGTGAACTAGTTTAGTGACACTAGTAAACTCTTTGGATGTTGGCCGGTCACATGGCGATGTGACCTGTGAGTGTTAATCACATGGCGATGTGAACTAGATTATTGACTCTAGTGCAAGTGGGAGACTGTTGGAAATATGCCCTAGACACAATAATAAATTAGTTATTATTATTATATTTCCTTGTTCATGATAATCGTTTATTATCCATGCTATAATTGTATTGATAGGAAACACAGATACATGTCTGGATACATAGACAACACCATGTCCCTAGTAAGCCTCTAGTTGACTAGCTCGTTGATCAATAGATGGTTACGGTTTCCTGACCATGGACATTGGATGTCATTAATAACGGGATCACATCATTGGGAGAATGATGTGATGGACAAGACCCAATCCTAAGCCTAGCACAAAGATCGTGTAGTTCGTATGCTAAAGCTTTTCTAATATCAAGTATCATTTCCTTAGACCATGAGATTGTGCAACTCCCCGATACCGTAGGAATGCTTTGGGTGTACCAAACGTCACAACGTAACTGGGTGGCTATAAAGGTACACTACGGGTATCTCCGAAAGTGTCTGTTGGGCTGGCACGAATCGAGACTGGGATTTGTCACTCCGTGTTACGGAGAGGTATCTCTAGGCCCACTCAGTAGGACATCATCATAATGTGCACAATGTGACCAAGGGGTTGATCACGGGATGATGTGTTACGGAACAAGTAAAGAGACTTGCCGGTAACGAGATTGAACAAGGTATCGGGATACCGACGATCGAATCTCGGGCAAGTACAATACCGCTAGACAAAGGGAATTGAATACGGGATTGATTGAATCCTCCACATCGTGGTTCATCCGATGAGATCATCGTGGAACATGTGGGAGCCAACATGGGTATCCAGATCCCGTTGTTGGTTATTGGCCGGAGAGTTGTCTCGGTCATGTCTACGTGTCTCCCGAGCCCGTAGGGTCTACACACTTAAGGTTCGATGATGCTAGGGTTATAAAGGAAGTTCGTATGTGGTTACCGAATGTTGTTCGGAGTCCCGGATGAGATCTTGGACGTCACGAGGAGTTCCGGAATGGTCCGGAGGTAAAGATTTATATATGGAAAGTTGTTGTTCGGGTTCCGGGAAAAGTTCGGGTTTTTCCGGTATTGTACCGGGAAGCTTCCAGAAGGTTCCGGAGGATTCCGGAGGGGTCCGGAGGTCCGGAAATTGTTCCACCACGTCCAATACAGCAGCATGGGCTGTAGGGGGGCGCCCTAGCCTTAATGGGCCAGGGGCACCAGCCCCCCAAGGCCCATGCGCATGGGAGAGGGGAAACCCTAAGGGGGAGGGCCTCCACTTGACTTGGGAGGCACTCCTCCCCCCTTGGCCGCCGCCCCCAACCCTAGATGAGATCTAGGGGGCCGGCCCCCTCACCCCCCCACCTATAAATAGTGGAGAGGTGGGAGGGCAGCCGCACCCCAGGTTCTGGCGCAGCCCTCCCCCTCTCCCAAGTACTCCTCCTCTCCCGCGGTGCTTGGCGAAGCCCTGTAGGATTGCCACGCTCCTCCACCACCACCACGCCATCGTGCTGCTGCTGGACGGAGTCTTCCCCAACCTCTCCCTCTCTCCTTGCTGGATCTAGGCATGGGAGACGTCACCGGGCTGCATGTGTGTTGAACGCGGATGTGTTGTCCGTTCGGCACTAGGATCATCGGTGATTTGGATGACGGCAAGTACGGCTTCATCAACCCCGTTCACTTGAACGCTTCCGCTTAGCGATCTACAAGTGTATGTAGATGCACTCTCCTTCCCTCGTTGCTAGGTTACTCCATATATTGATCTTGGTGATGCGTAGACTTTTTTTGATTTCTGCTACGTTCCCCAACATGATGGAGGCGGGTCAAATCCGCGCTAGTGGCGCAGGCGGGGCTAGGGCGCAGGCATGGCCACGGGAAGTAGGGGGCGACGCCACGGGAAGGTGCTGTAGGGGAAGAGGCAGGGCGTGGTGGTAGGTGGCGGGGTGGGGCTCTGGCGGCGCGCGGAGGGGGCGGCTCTCTAGCGATGCGGGTTGGAAGGAGGAGGTCGGCCGCATCGCAGGGGGGGCCGACACGGGGTGGGAGGTAAGAGGTCGTTGGGATGGCGCCGCGGTGCCGCGAGGGAAGGAGGTGGGGCGACGGCGCGGGCGAAGATGGCAGCCAGACGGCGCGGGGGAGGCAGGTGGGGCGGCGGCGTGAGGGAGGCAGGTGGGGCGGCGGCGTGGGGGAAGCAGGCGACGCGGGGGAAAGAGGTGGTGCGCCAGTTGAAGAGGTTTGTGGATTTGGTGGTTGGACCGGGAGGAAGAAAGTGGGATGTGTTAGGGGTAGTGGGGAGGTGGTGTTAGCAGAATAAGGTTTTGAGGTGCATAATAATGTCTTAAGGGGTGTTATTAGAATAGACCCACCATATATATATATACCGGAGCCGTCATCACGGTCGCCGGAGCCACCATCATGATCATGACTTTCCTCCTTCATTGTTTGATTACCGTAGACTGCTTCCACTCCTTCCAGACCTTCTTTGAGGTCGTTGAGAAATGAAAAGACATCACCTCTGTCGTGGATTATGTCCCCCAATATCTCTTCTTGTTCGAAGTCTCTTTATTGATCCATAGTTTCTGCAAATATTACATCATGGCAATTAATATACAAACATGAGAGATAGATATATTAATAGTGGCAAACATAGCCCCCTCGGAGATCCTCAACCCTCGACCCCTCGCTGACCCTCGACCCTCATCCCCTCGGCGACCCTTGACCCCCTACCCTAGCTAGTTCCGATCCTCAACCGCTCGGATTCTCTTAACCTTTAAGGGATTTAACAAGATGGCGCCATTATGCATGTGCAGAAAATGGTCCATATTTTTCCTGATCTAAAGAAAACCATTGCTTCATCATTTGCCGAATGTAACAGGCGCATAACGGTACAAACCTCCCCAAAATTGTTTCGGAACGGAATCCCGGATAGGATAATTTGCTTTTTGGTACAAAGTTCAGCAAGAGCATTCCGAATATCGCTATTTGGAAGGCCTTTGCTGAAATCCATACTAAAAAGTGAATCATCCTATCCGAAACTCCGTTCCAAAATAACTTTGAAGAGTTTCGTAGCGTCATACGCCCGTTACTTCCAGCAAATGATGTAGCCATGGATGAGATGAGAAAAAAATGGATCAACTTGTGCACATCCATAATGGGGGCATTTTTGTTAAACGGAGACCCTCGATCCTCGACCCTCATCCCCTCGGCGACCCTTAACCCCCTACCCTAGCTAGTTCCGATACTCGACCGCTCGGATTCTCTTAACCTTTAAGGGATTTAACAAGATGGCGCCATTCTGGATGTGCAGAAAATGGTCCATATATTTCCTGATCTCAAGAAAACCATTGCTTCATCATTTTCCGAAAGTAACAGGCGCATAACGGTACGAAGCTCTCCAAAATTGTTTTGTAATGGAGTGTCGGATAGGATAATTCGCTTTTTGGTATGAAGTTCAGCAAGAGCCTTCTGAATATCGCTATTTGGAAGGTCTTTGCTGAAATCCGTACCAAAAAGTGAATCATCCTATCCGGAACTCGGTTCCAAAACAACTTTGAATAGTTTCTTAGCGTCATACGCCTGTTACTTCCAGCAAATAATGTAGCCATGGATGAGATCAGAAAAAAGGATCAACTTGTGCACATCCATAATGGGGGCATTCTCGTTAAACGGAGACCCTCGACCCTCGGCGATCCTCGACCCTTGACCCCTCAACGACCCTAGACCCTCGACCCTCGACGACCCTAGACCCTCGACCCCTCGACGACCCTAGACATTCGACCCCTCGACGACCCTCGACCCCTCGGCGACCCTCGACTCTCAATGACCC